>NW_020229215.1:3060000-3416552 GCF_003227725.1 Camponotus floridanus | reverse complement strand
CTTCAGCAGCGATACGACTTTTTTTGGAAATATTTATTTTTCAAAATTGTTTGGTTTTAAAATTGCCTGATCTTTTTTTTCCTTGTTATTTTTGTTTTCTCAGTATTCTTCTTTATTGTCAATTTTCTTTTTTAACTTTTGTGACTTCATTTTTCTGTTGTTTTTTGTAATCTTGCTAATTTTTTTTGTTCTTTAATTTTTCAGCAAGTTTTTTCTTTTCTAATATGTTACAGCTGAAAATATATCTTTTCAGTCATAACAAAATATAACTTACTGTCTTATCTGTCACTCGATAAGAGGCCAATAACTGTCACATAGTTGTCCATAACCACAAAAACATGGCCGAATTGGCCAATACTTTGTAAACGTTGTCTACGTCCAGTGGACTTCACGATTCTTCTTTTCATCGACGCTATCTTAAAAGTTAATCAAAAGATAGGCGTCGAATTTGAACGGAATTAACTCTCGCGTAAATAAATAGTAAGATCTAACACTGAGAGTGGCAGTCGATGAGATACGTAAGGAAAATCCTAACAAATTTTTGATATTATTGAGGACTCGGAAGTATTGAAATCGAAACCACTCGTATCCATTGGTTATAACTGTTGGTTTTATTTTAGAGATTTTAACAAAGAGCCTATGGTCCTGAAGAAATTGACCAGAGGTAAACATAAATTAATATTCACGTGCGTTCTGTTCGACAGGCCATTCTCAATCATCAAGCGATAAGATATAGCTTCCTCGCTTTCACTCTCTACTGAATGGAGCTAAACTCTGCGCAAAAGGCTTAACCAAATTAAAACTTAAGACATCCTCTCTTACTGAAAATCTACTCCTTGGCCCTAGAGCGGAGTAATAAGAAGATCATTTGCATTTCGTTTTCAAAGAATTCCCATCATCAGTAAGGAGGAGGAGCAACTAGTTTAAAAATGCAAGCGCAAGGCGCGAGCACTCAGTTGTTCGTTTAGTTCATTAGTTCTCTAGTTATTAACTCACTTGCTCTCTAGTTCATGTATTCATTTATTTCTGTTCACTAAGCGTTTCCACTTAATAGCATAACTAGCACTATAAGCAGTACAGTTGACAACTACAGTCAAGATTCAGTTATTCAATTTTCTTTAATTATATAGCCTCGGTGATACTTTGTTGCGATTATGAGTTAAGTATTAATTCTGGTTTTTGTATATCACAGTTGAAAATGATTTTGTTAACATTTAAGGGTCATGCCATCATGTGCAAATTTTGCATGAACATCTTTATTACCGGCTCTCTGTCTTAAAACCTCGACTTCAGCCATTTGTAATTTATCAACCAACTATTTTTGTGATTCCAAACGAGTGGGTGAGTAAAAATTGAGCAACTTTTTATGTTTCTCCCTTTTCCATATCTTACTATCTCATAATTGATAACACTATTTAAACACTAAGACGTCTAACAAATATTTAAACAGTTTAAATAATCATAATCTGTACTAATTATTATCAATCAATCAATCATCCTTGTTTACCTTCTCTCCATGTTCTCATCCTTGCTTCCTGAATGCCGCTAGAAATCTCCGAAAGGCTATTCTGCGAATAAATCTCTACGATATTTACCATTCGTCAAGATTTTCCAGCATTGGAATTCACGAATATTTCCTTTATTTATTCGCTTCTGGATTTCAGCAATTGGAATTCGCGAATAAAATTTCCTACGATCTTTATTCGTTTTGTTTCAGGATTTCAAGCATTGGAATTCACGGATATTTCCTTATTTATTTCATTCTGATTTCAGCATTGGAATTCGCAAATATTTTCCTGCTCTCCGAAGATTCCGAGAATAATCCATCCTACTAGTTTCCTTTAATTCCCTTTTTCTCTTCTCTCTCTCTCTCTTCTTCTCTCTCCTCTCTCTCTCTCTTCCTCTTCTCTAATTATTTTCTTTGTTATTCAATCATACTTTGGGAGAAACCGTTGAAATAGATAAATATAATATTGTAAATAACTAATAATTTTTCTACTTAGACTTGGCGGAATCTCTTATTTCAATTTGTGTGTTGTGTATTTTATTTGGACCTGAGCTTCAGCGAATTTAGAAAATTTAATTTTAACTAAATTAATTCTAACACGCGAGAATATATATATATATATAATATAGATATATATATATTATACTACAAAACACAAACCACCACACACAAACACAACACAACACACACACACAACACACTCACAACACACACACACACACCACACACATCACACACACACACACACACACACACATACTCATCATGTATAACTACAACTGCTAAAATGTATATTTTTCTTTCCTTATATTTTTCTTTAATAATATATTTTTTTTTATGTAATGTAGAATTTAATTATTTAACCCGTTTGTCTTCCCTAAATCCTGAGATTCACACTAGGTCCTTTCCGCGTAACAAGGATTAAATTCCTTCACCCGAAAAAGGGACACCGTAACGATAGGCATAAGAACGTAGAGAAAGACCTTCGGTACACTGACCTGTGTCAAGGGCCCTTCACATTCGTCTGACCGATCCATACACACTCCCGATATAAAAGTGTCGTGTAAAGTAAGTTACGTGTTCTTTCCATATCAACCTGTGTTCCTTTCAAGGCCTGGGACGTAAATCAGTACAGTAGTGTGTACAAATGTGTAAAAAATCGGTCGCGATTTTTCCTCAGATGATATTTTATTTGATATGGAAATATTAAAAAGAAAAGAAATTGATCTCTCGGCGCAAATATTACAAGGACGGCTGAAGTGCACATTTATTTGAGAAAATTGCGACTTAGATTTTATACAAATCTTGTTGCACAATGCTTGAAATATAAAACCCTCCTTTTTCTTTTCTTTCTTCTCGTATATAACTCGAATATCATCACGGAAGAATAGAAAACGTAATCCGATCGTCACGCGCGCAACGTTACGTAGCTCTTGAAAGGCCAACACCACAAATAGTTAACCAGAATGCGGAGATTGTTGTGTTCTACTCACAAAAGGAAACTCGTGACATCACACAGTTTACTCTTTTTGCCACTGGACGGTTGGTGCGAGTGAAATTCATCTTTACATTACGAGTCCTCATAGATTGGTTGTCTCTCATAAAAAAATTCCGTTTAATGTGATTGCCATGTGTATGCCGACTGCACATGTTGGTCACACATTCATTGCTGTGAAACGAGCTACTTACTATTAGGGTTATTTTGCGAATCCGATTGCGCAGTTGGTTACTATATTCAAAGATATCGAGATTAAAGGTAAGCACTTCTTGTTACAATTGCCGAAAACAATTTACAAACATTGATGCATTAAATGGAAAGACAGAATTGGGAGAATTAAAACTGAAACTTTATCGATCTTCTATATTTTTGGTTACTGTTGCAAGTAGAAATTTTCAATAAACTCTATCGGAAAGAGAAATTCGTATGATTTGAAAATTATTAGAAAATATTATTCTCATAAATTTCTTTAGTATGTTTTAATTTTTCTTTTGCTATGAAAGAAATGACATCTTGTGATAAAAGCGAAATATTCAATAGTTTATTTTAGTTGCTGTTAATATAAAGTTTTCGAGTCTATTGCATGCGTCTCAGTTATTCAAGTATTTTTATTACAGGTTGGAAAAGTCGAAACGTCAAATATTCTCGAAAAAGATCAACTAATAGCGAAAAATTGTAAATAGCAAAAAGTTGTAGGGCTTTAAAAAAATGACCTAAATGATGATTAAAATTTATTCTTGAGTGGAGGACGAAGATCATTAATAAAGTACAAATTGAATTTTTAAATGGAACTGCCTACTTTTTACTGCATTTCTTATAGCTTATCTCGGAGCCTTTCACAAACAACTATAATTTTAAGTACTCTTTTATATATTAACTTTTTTGAGTATTAGGCTTGAAATAATTTCTTAATTTTACATAAAACCATAAATATCAGTAAAACCATTCATTTTCGAATTATCTTACCTTCATACTTTTATGTACAAATAATGAGAGGAATCAATGGTGTAAAGAAAACACATAGTTGTTTCTAAGAAAAAATATGTTAATTTGCATTAACAATATCCATATTTTTTCTTAAAAAACAAATATACTGTTTTCTTTACACCAAATGATTCCTCTCATTATTTTGTAACATAAAAGTATGAAGGTAGATTAATCGAAAAATGGAATGGTTTACTAGATATTTTATGGTTTATGTAAAATTTAAGAAATTATTTCAGCCTTATAACTCAAAAAGTACTTTAAAAAAAGAGTACTTAATTATAGTGTTTTGGAAAGCTCTCGGAGATAAGCTATAAGAATATGCAATAAAAAAGTAGGCCAGTTCCATTTAAAAAAATCAATTTGACTTTTAATGATCTTCGTCCTCCACTCAAAGTAAATTTCTTAGTCATCATTAGGTTACATTTTTTTAGGCCTACCAACTTTGCTATTTTACAAATTTTTCGCTATAGTTATACTTTTGAGATATTGTGACCGTTTCCGGAGACTTTTGCCAACCCTGTTATCTCCATATGTGACTTATATGTTTCATCATTAATTTGCTAAATATTGATATTATTTGTTAAAATTTATAACTTATAAGAAATACTGACAAATAGTTAATAGTATTATGAAAAATTGTTCATAACAATAATGTTATTAGAACAATTTTCAAAAAGTTAAATTAGTTCTTGTTAAAAAAAAAAACTGTTTTATTGGAAAAATATATATAACAAGGTGTCAGGATTTTATTAAATTATTTACATAAACTTGTAACGTTCCTCAGTTATTTAAGTATTAATTATAAAATATGAATGTATCAAAAATGTTATTGTAGAAGAGCGCAATAGCATAAAGTATGATGTAGATGCGCGTATACCTTAAACATATTTTTTATTTTCGATTAAAGCACGTATTTGCAATGAAATAATTATACTTACCGCGTTAAGTTTAATGGTTATGGACAATGCAAGAGTTTACCAAGTAGTGAGTATTCAATGGTTTTTTTACTTGTCAACATTATTGCATTATAAAAGCTTTGTTCGCTATTGGCAATTGTACATTTTGTGTATATCTTGCAAATTTTGCAATATTTCGAGGTTTATTTGTATTATTATTGTATAATTTCATGTAATTTATTCACGATTCGTATATTTATTCTTTATTGCAGTCGCAGGCGCGTTTTAAAAAAAATATTTAAAAAAGCTAATCTAGATAGGTTGTATAAAACGGTACACGATTCAAATACTGTTTCGCTGGGAATCTATGACTTTTTGACCTTGCAAATTTTCAAAACATAATTGATATTTAATTGCATTCATATAACTGTATGTTTTATAAAATTATTTATATTTTCCGTGTTGTTATCACTAAAAATGGTAGCAATAATATGATAACATATTATATGATAAATCATATATACAATTTTAAATTATCTATATTCTTAATTTATATTAAATAATTTTGCTGCATTATGTAAAATTATATGTAAAACGTGTCATAGAAATATTTCATCAAACGATATACCTGAAATCCTACAATGCTTTAAACATATTAAAAAAACCCACGTGTACAAGAAAGGTATGTTGTTACATTGACTTCCATATAGCCAATACTTCTAATGCATGAGATATTATTTGAGATTTCTTGATTATACGATAGAAATGTCAATACCCATTTAAATATACTCACTGCATCGTATTACGGTAGTCTTCGGAATTACCAGTCATACGAATTTGAATAAGGACGTATCTGTGTTAATATTATATCACCAATTATCGTTTTTGTAATCGAATGCCATTTGTCTAATTATATTATTCTGAAATTTAATATTGTCCAAGTATTCAAAAAATGTATGAAACAAAATTGAAACAAAAATTTTCTTGGTTTAGAGCAAGATTTTTATATAACGACAAGATTCATTATTATTTACCTCAAGCTTTTCGGAATAATCCACAACAGTATTCAATCAACGTTACATCAGGATTCGATATGGCAGCTTTAGGAACACATAAAGAATTTCGGCATATAGCCGTGTATGAAAAAATTGGACAACATAATATGTGTTCTACATCGATCATATATATTTACGGGCATAAGATAGTCCATTTTGATTTCCTTGCGTAGTATTTCTGCGCGTATCCTTCTCTTTTGGATTTTGTATTGATAAGGCTTGGTCATATAAGTTATAGATTGGAACACAGATGAGGGTGACGCTAACAAGACTAATTTACATATAAAACGTCAAATTTTTATGATTTTATCGAATCAAATATACATATTATAAAAAAGTGAAATGCTTTTTCAAAAATATCGATAATTATTATAAATTATATATGATTCAATTAATTTATTATAATTATTATGTATGTAGTATATATGTTATAAGTTACAGAAAACAATAATAAAATTTTAAATAGATTTTTTTTATAAATTCAGTCGTTTAAAATTATTTAGAAGACCGGATTTATATAAAAATCTATTAATCTATTAAAAATCCATTTTAAATTTTATTGTATTTTTTTGCACTTTATTATTATGCACATAATACATGCATTATTAAACTGCACTTTATAAATGTATCCGAATTTTCGATCCATATAACCCATGTGAATTATATTATTTTAGTCTCTTCATCCAACTTTGAAGAAAGACAATATTTTGCATATTTATTAGAAAGCAGTTTTATCTATAATTAAAGGAAAATTTATGATACAAAAATCGTTTTTATCGTCCGTACTTTTTATTATTAGCATTTATGACTTTTGTTACCCACTTGTTGGTAACGTAGTTATACTGCATAAATCATTTAATTATGGTCACTATACCGAGAAATAAATATGCAGAGCATCGATTTAGTTCAAAAGTCATGCCAAATATTTATTAATTCCCCCAAATATTCTACAATTTCTCACGTGATTATATCAAGCAAACGTATAATAATCATATAATAACACATATTATAAGTAACATATTAATGTTAACTGAATTGTTTTCCGAATTGTAAATGTTATGTTGTTCAAGTAATATTTTAAAATAGATTAAATTGATATATAAAATCTATCACTTATTACAACATTTTCCAGTATAAATTTCCGTTAATAATAGCCATAATATTACCTATATATTTTAAATTCAATAATTTTTTGATAGGACAGTAGACATAGCCAAAAATTAAAAAATGTACCAAAACTTGAAAATGTGACAAAACCATTTGTCTTTAGTTTACCTCAAATGTAAATCAGACCGGTAACGAGTTCATTGCGAGGGTATATCACGTAAGCGTCTCTTAACATATGGAAAGGCCAGTTAGACGCTATACTATGTTCAGGCGAATAACGTCGTGAATGCGGAATTTTTAAAGAATGGTCAGACATTTGGTCGAATTATCATACTGTCTTTCTATCTATCGCTGCTATGCAAAAGCACGGCATAGATTTGCAAATATCTCATCAAGATTCTGTTTAACTTCCAATTGTCGCAGGACAATCAATGGTAGTCTGTATCAAGAATTCCGCATTTAAATTGTAATTGCCGTCTATCACGCAGAAACGCATGTCAACATATTTGCTGCCCACAGATCGATATATAGACTAATCAAGGGACTAATCCTTCAAATGCAAAAATTATTTGTCAATATAGTAAAAAGTTTGTTAAATTGTATAAGAGACCATATCCAAAGGATATTTGGATTGAATTATTGTCGTAGTATATTGGACTCATAAAAAGAGACAGAAAATTTTACCCATATAGTAGAAAAAAGCTCACATTATATATATGAGTCGAAATGTCAGTCGTTTAATGCTGATTGCTTTGAAGAATAATGCTTCTTCTTTCATCAAGAGGAATATTTAGTTTCTTATTGTTGAAAATTTCCTGATGTCGTAATTACGACAACTATACAATTTTATCAAGAATCAAAGCGCGTAAGTTAATCTTTTGTCGCGATATTGTATATATGTACCATTTTGTTGTAATCTGCAAATTTCGCAAGATTTCATCACGCAAGTTTTCATATCTACTTCGATCTGAAGGTCATTTTATGCGATTAATAGAATTTGTGTAAAAGCTCTTTTTAAATTATGTACATTCATATAAAAATGCATTAGGAATTAAGTAATTTAATTCATTTAGTATCGATTACGAATTTAATATCACATATTTATTGTACTTGTGCTAATAGTATTATAGGATCTCATATCGGTTTTTTAAAATTTTTTTTTATCACTTTTTTAAAATTTTTTGATTTTTTTATATTACTTGTCGTATTTTTATCTTTTATTAAGGTTAATATTAACATTCCGTTTTAATATTGATTGCCATGTGTATGCGACATTGCACTGTTGTCAACACATCTTGCTGTGAAACAAGCTAATACTATAAGAAGCTATTTGCGATCGAATTGCGCAGTTGGTTATAATTCAAAAGTATCGAGAATTAAAGGTAGTATTTCTTTTGCAGATTGCGAAACAATATAAAATTGATTGCATTATATGAACAGAAGAATTTTGAGAATAAAAGGAACTTGTATCGATTCTTTCTATAGTTGCGTACTGTTGGCAAGTAAATTTTTCAATCAATTCTATGAAAGAGAATCGTATTGATTTGAAAATTAATAGGAAATATTCATTCCAAATTTCTTTAGTAGGTTTTAATTTTCTTTTGCCTTGAAAGAAATGAACATCTTGTGATAAAAAGTATTTCAAATTTTTTATATTTTTAATAAATTTTTAATGATTTAATTATTTTAAAAGTATTTTTTTTGATTTTTTTAAATTTTTATTTTCTTTAAATGTTATTATTTATGTTTCTAGTTTATTATTGCTGTTAAAAAAGTTTTCGAGTCTATTGATGCAGGTACTCAGTTATTCAAGATTATATCATCAATATGTGACCTTATATAATTTCAATCATAAATAATTGCTAAATATGATATTATTTTGTAAAATTTTATAACTATAAAAAAATTACTGTTAACATACTAATTAGTAATTATGGAAAAATTGTTCATGTCAATAAAATATTTGTATGACCAATTTTCAAAAATTAATTTGTTTTTGTTTTAAAAAACTTTTTTGTATTGGAAAAATTATATAAAATTGTTTCAGATTTTATTAAATTATTTACATAAACATAGTAACTCTTCAGTTATTATAAAATTCATTATATTAAAATTTGAATTGTATTTGAAATATTTTTGTAGAGAGCGCAATAGGCATAAGTATGAAAATGAGTGCGATTACCTTAAAACAAATTTCTTTTATTTTCATTAAAGCACTCTTTTTCATTGAGAAAATTATACTTACCGCGTAAAAAGTTATGTATGACATTTGCAAAGAGTTTGCCAATATGAGTTTCAATGGCTTTTTTACTTGTCATCATTATCTTATAAGAAGCTTTTGTGTTGCTATTTGGCATATTGTTACCATTTGAGTATATCTGCAAATTTCGCAACATTTCCATGGTTTATTCAGTTTTTATATATAATTTCTATGGTTCTATTTCCATGTATTATATATAATTCATGTATTTATTTGACGTCTGTGTTATTACCATTTTATTGTAATCTGATGGGCGGATTTCATAAAAAAAATATTATAAAAGCTATTACTAGATGCTGTATAAAACGTACACGGATTCAATATCGTCTCGCTGGAATCTATGATTTGTTGGACCTTGCCCAATTTTTAAAAATATATTGATTTAATAATGATTCATTAAATTACAAATATGTTATAAAATTATTTATATTTTCCGTGTTTGTTATTCATCTGTGAAAAAAGATTAGCATAAATGGTAAACATATCATATGTATAATATCATATATTATTTTAAATTTAATTACTTTCTTAATTTATTATAAAATAATTTTTGTGCATCAGTTAAAAATTATATTATGTGATATAATTGTATTGATATAATTAATTATGTAAAACGTGTCATAGAATTTCATCTCAAACGTATATACTGAAATCCTGCAATACTTTAAACATTACAAGAAACCCATGTATACAAAGAAGGGTATGTTGTACATCGATTCCATAATAGCATAAATTCTAATGGCATGAAGGATATTATTTGAGATCTATTATATACGAGAAATTACCCATTTAATATATCACTGCTTCGTTCGATATGTTTCGAATACAGTATACGATATTTGAATAAGACGTATTGCTGAACGCTTAATGATTAAACCACCAATTATTGTTTCGAAATTGAAGCATTTCTAATCTATATTCTGAAATTTTATAGTGTCCAAGTTATTTTAAAAATGTATTAACAAAATTTAAACAAAATTTTCTTGTTTAGAGCAAGATTCATTAACATTATGACAAGATTCATTATATATTTACCTCAAGCTTTTCGAATAATCCACCAACAGATTCAACCAAGTTGCATAAGGATATTCGAATGTAGCTTGAGAAGCACCATAAGATATTTCACATATTAGCCATATTTTGATGAAAATGGAACATGAATATTTGTCTACATCGATCATATAATTTACGAGATTAATATGGTCCCGTTGGATTCTTTCGTTTCTTTTTTATTTGAACATGTATCCTTCACTTTGTTTTTGTATTGATGAGTTGTCAATAATGTTAAAGATTGGTTAATTGATGATGTGACCGATTACAAAGCTAATTTATAAAAACGTCGAATTTTTAAGTTATTATCAAATAAAATATATCAATTTATAAAAGTGAAAATGCTTTTTCAAAAATATCGATAATTATTTATTAAATTATATATGTTTTCATAATTATTATAAATATATTTGTTAATATGTATGTATATATATGTATGCTGTATAGTACAGAAAAACAATAATAAAGAATTAAATAGATTTTTTAATATAAATTTCAGTCGTTTAAAATTATTAGAAGACGAATTTATATAAAAATCTATTTAAATAATATTTAAAATCATTTATTTTTCATTTTTTTCCGGAACTATATTATTTTGCAACATAATACACTGCATTATATAAACTCACTGTATATAAATGTATCAAATTGTCGTCCTATAAACCCATGCGAATGTTATATTTTAGTCTCTTCATCCAACTTGAAGAAAGGACAATATATTTTTGCATATTTATTAGAAGCAATTTTATCTATACAAAGAAAATTTATGATCAAAAAATCATGTAATGTTTCGTCTTACTTTTATTTTATTGCATTTATGACTTTTGTTTAACCCAACTGTTTGGTAACGTATTTACTGCATAAATCATTCTTAATTATGTCCTTATATTGAAAAATTAATATTAGCCAAAGCATCAATTGTTCACAAGGTATTCATGCCCAAACTCATAATCGCCCAATCTATATTTTGTACAGTTTATAATCAGGCCAAATGTATAATACATCATATATAACACATTTATAATAACATGTAAGTTTTGAATTGTTATCCGATTGTAAATTATATGTTCAGTATTATTTAAAATAGAATATAAAATTGATATTAAATCATATTTATAATATATTTCTAGTACTAAATTCGTTACTTAGACAGTAATTATACTGTAATATTAAATTCGAATAGTACCTAATTTGATAGACAGTAACATATAACAAAAATTTAAACAGTATACAAAACTTGAAAATGTTGGACAAAACGTTTTGTTTTAATCTTACCTCAAATGGTAAAAAGGTCCGAGTACGAGATCACTTGCGAGGTATATCATCCAGCGGCTTCTTAACGTATGAAAGGCCATTAGACCGCTAATACTCTAGTATCAGCGAATTAAGTCGTAATGCGAATTTTAAGAGAATTTGATCAAATTGGTTGATATTTATCCATACTGTCTTTATGTATCAGTTTGCTATTGCAAGAATACGCATAATTGCAAATATTCTCATCAACGCATTTTATTTAACTCTTAATTGCGCAGACAATTATAGGTTGGCTGTATAAAGTAATTCCGCTTAAATTGCAATTGCCGTACATACGCAAACGCATGTCAATAACAATTTTGTTCACAAGACCATATAGACTAATGAAGATTGAATCTTATAATTGCAGAAATCATGTTTAGTAAATTTATGTATTATACAAGAGACATAAGCCAGAAGGACTATTTGATTGAAAATTAATTTGTCGTAGTATATGTTGACTCAAAATTTAAAAGAGACCATGAAAATTTTACTCATATGTTAGAAAAGTCACATATACTATATATGAGTCGAAATGGTACAGTCGTTTAATGCTGATGCTTTCCTGAAGAATAATGCTTTTTCAATAATATCATCAAGAGAATATTTAGGTTATTTACTTGAAAGTTTCCTGAATGTTTCGTTAGTCACGAAAACTACACACATGGTTTTATCATGAATCGAAGCGCCTAAATTAATCCTAATTTATAATAGTTTTTGCCATAATATATATTTATCATTAATTTAGACAACATTAATGTTAAACATTTCTTATATTACCAATATCATTATAGTATTATACCTTTCCAAAAAAAATTTCAATTACTGTAACAGATCTAAAAACGGTGAATACGAAGCGGACGCACGTACAATCTAGAAATGGAAATGCGCAAAATATCATATATTCTGATGCAATACTAGAAAACATTCTTATGATAGATTAAATTACATATTATCTTTAACCGCCACTGAAGAGCTCGAAGAGGAAAGAACCATGATTTTACGCAACAGTTTAACGTGCAAGGTAAGTGCTTCTTAGCATCATCGGCGCCCCTCGAAGTTTTCTGGATTTTTCCTGTATGATTCTACCATTTCGCCTCGATAAGCTAATATTAAGACGTAAAAAAAGTTGTATCTTAATATTAAAAATCTATTAATATATTTTTAACATGTAATTAAAAACTTTTACATTTTTATTATTCTTTTACTGTTGCACTTAATTTGGACATAAAAAACTTTTTGTGTACACAAAAAGTTTTACCATTCTGGCTTACATCGATTGTATACAACGATGCTATGATTCAATCAGCTTGTTCCCTTAACCAGCATTGCGAGTAAAATGCAGTAATTGGAGAGCAGTTATGTTAAACCACCATGTCGAAGAGGCGAGTTCTGGAGTGAAGCATATCAATGGTTGCTAAAGTTTCGAACGATTATTAATCATAACTAGAACTTAAAAATCGTACATTATGTTATCACAATGTTGCTCAAATTATATATAATTATAATGATATATATTATATATATATATATATATACAGAGTGTTCCCACAATCCCGGACGGTCGAATATTCATAAACTAATGCACTTTTAGAAAGGACATGTTTGTCGACAAAAAGTTAATGGCTTGAAGGGTTCCATCAGATAGTGGCAGATTTCTGACATGGGAAGAGTCATTTGAAAGTTCAGTGAAGATTCATTCGTCAAATTTTCTTAAAATGCAATCCCCTATTTTTATATACATTTCGTGAGCTTAATCTGGGAGCTGTTCCAAAATACTTTAATAAAGTATTTCTTCATTGAGTACTTTTCGAGTTATAAGGCTTGAAACCATTTTCTGTAATTTTGCCATAAACCATAAAATTATTCAGTTAAAAATAATCATTTTTCAATTAATCCGTTACCTTAAACTTTTTATTACAAAATAAGTCGAGGGAATCAATTCTATAAAGAAAAAAAACAAGTTGTTTTTAAGAAAAAAATATGTAATTTGCAAATTAACAATACACTATCGTGAAACATTTCTTTTCTAAAGTGCATAATTTATGAGAATATATCGACCGGTCCGTGGACTTGTTGGGACACTCACTATATATATATATATATCATATATATATTATTATATATACACTACATATATATACATATTTCTTCTATTACTCAGACAAACCTGTAAAAGCTGACTAACTCATAGCCCCTATAATTAACCGACTTTATGAAAAACACCTTTGAATTAAGCAGTTTCAAAAAGGTTGGTCGAACCCTTATTCAAAGAAAAACCTTTAATAATATAATCTCTTTCTTAAAATGATGTAAATTAAAAGTTATTAAATTCTCCTTTATTATCGAACGATTTAAATAATTTAATTTCAAATTAAATACTAATTATTAATTATTAATTACTAACTGCAAGGCATTTTGCTGTTTTCGAATGCAGATAAGCAAAATTAGTAAATCTTATCATCTTCCCGAGCATAGGCGGACTTCCTTTACCTGTTAACGATAGGATTCTCGTATATGTTCCAACGATATCTAATAAACGAAATTAAGAAGAAGAAATTCATTTTCAAAGAAATTCAGAAAAAGAAGAAATTCATTTTGCTTACCAATTAGTCAATTTTTATCAAATTACGCTGACGATGTGAAAAACAGTGCGCAAGCAAATGTTGTATACCAGAATAGCCACGTACTATCGATGCGACTATGATAGTCAGCCGAATGGCGGTGGCCTAAATATTATACATTAGTGACAGGATAATATACTTATCGAGGATTTACGAAATTAGTTCGACATGTATTGGGAAATTTCCTACTGGTGCGTCGAATAGTGGAAACCACGTTCTTGCAAAATCTTACGGAATTATCGCCATTAGTGGAAATAGGCTGCCCGAATGCATACATGGCACCTATATTATAAGCATATTGCTTAGAAAAAATTATGTTCAGATTTTTAACGCACTTAAAACTTAAATTAGGACATTTTGAGATTAATCCGTCTGAGAAATGATTTATATTTGAAGCATAATTTAAATTAATTTTTATAATTAATTTTTAATATTCTTAATTTTTTACAATTATTACATAAGTCTACGCATAAAAGTTAATTGTTAGTATCTAAACTAATCTCAAAAATTAAAATTGTTAACTATTCCATATATCTTACTAGCCATAGCCGATTTTTCATGCTTCTTCCAGGTTCCGCAAAATTTATACGAATTTCGAACTTCGCTTTGATAGTCCACGATTGCCAGCCCTTGTATGCTTATAAGAAGTATTTTGATCTATCGGCTTAAAATTTTTTTTTCATTCATTTAGAAATGGAAATTACGCGTTTGATATACCAATTGTGTATGCCATACCTTTTCTTATATTGATTATTAAATTTATCATCTTAAACGATGCAAGCAATATCACACAGAGGGGTGGTATACACTATCACAGCGTGCGTATTAATTCGTGACGTAATGTTCACTAAAGCGCAATACCTTGAATTCAATCATTTAGCTCAAGAAAAGATATCGATGCAAAATGATCATTTTACGAAAAAATATAAACGCAGAATTAAATTTACAATTTTCACATAACCCTTTTAAAAATTATAAAATTAGAATTAAAATTTTTAATAATATAAATAAAATTTAATTAATAAAATTTAAATAGAAATTAAATTAATAATTATATGCTTTGTATAAATCTTATATATATTTTTTGTAAACATATTTTTTATGATAGTCAATGAAAATAATAGAAAATAGTTTTCCTCCGTAAAATAAAAAAAAAAATTATAAAATGGTTGGGGTGATTATAAATTATAATCACAACATTATCGATGATTACCTGTGTGATGGCTTGCGTATATACCAAGAAACGATATCGTAACGAACGATTAACTGTCTATTCTATCCTGTTGAAAAGGCCACTTTCCCAGTAATTGAAAGCAGCACACGATTGAGCGATATAATCGGGAACTGAAAGATATCCTCGGTTGAATCCATCTTCAGCACGTTGGGAGCTATATACTCGCTGGCATTGCCTTCACCGATTTTTAAGATTAATAAAAATTCTCTCCACAAGATGAAAAATAATGGGATATGCGAGTGAATATAATCACGAGAAAAAATGCCACGGCTTATTATACCGGATTGACGTTCTACTAGATGAAAGGTGTGAAGCGAATTCGAACATTAATCATAGGGATATGTATGCTCTGTTATGATTGATTTTTACACAGTTATGATGTTATTAGCCCGACGTATCATTTGTATAAAATATTTGGTATTCATCGGTATATTGTCAAGTTCAACACTCACAAACTATACATCTGAATTTTCATTGAATCGATGATTTATTAGCTTAGAAAATCTAGGCGTGAGGAAACATGAGTATGCTTTATCAAAATAATGAAAACACACGCATGAGGTATATTAATATCTTCGATATATCTTTATCTAAATGTGTAGCACTTTTTATTCTTATTTTAAAAGTATAGAGTATCATACATATTTTTACATCGTAATTTTTACAACCTTTCAGAAAAAGAACATTTCCAAAATTTCTGATACTTATTGTACAGATTGTAGGACTTGTAAAATACGAAAGCAGACTGCACGTTGACGACCTGAAAATAAGGAAATATTTTGTTAAAAGAAGATCATTATATAAAGGAAAATTATGATAGCTCTTACCGCCAAAACTGGAAAGAAAAGGAACCATGATTTTTTCCAAACAGGTTTCCAATTGTTAACAATGGTGAAGATGTCTCAACATTTATTCCATATTTTAAAAAGTTTTTATGAAGACTTTGGATGATGATTCATACCATTCGCCTCGATAACTAATTATTAAAAAATTTTATTAATATTGTGATTTATTTGTACATTATTATTATACCTTGTATTTGCATTCTTAAAAAATTTAATAGACAGAATCTATATTCCGGCTTACATTGCTGTATATTACATTGATTCGCTATAGATCGAATTATTGTTTGGCCTAACACCAGCAACAGTTAAAATAAGTGTATTAATTGGCACATATTATATCCGCCATGTCGAACAGCGACCTGGGTTGTGAGGGTATCATGGGTTCGCCTATATGTTTCAAACGCGCGGAAATTAATAAAATAAAATGCACAAAATTGCGCGATTTATGCAGTGTTGTCTGATACTTTTTGCAATCCCAAGTGCTGAAAGAGATTGCTTAAATTAATAAGAAAGGTCTTCTCTGTTTTTGCGATATTCGCAATAATGAACGAAAAAATTAATTAAAGAAGATCCAGCCAATCCTGCGACAAGTATAGCGTTTCTCGAGAACGTTATACTTGCACATTGGTTGACTGAATCTTCTTGTAATTAAATTTTTCCGTTAATTATTGCGGAATATCGCACAAAACAGAAGTAGGACCTTTCTTATATTAGCAATCTACCTTTCGCACATTTCGGAATTTGCAAAAAAGTTATCAGACTACCCAGTGCATAAATCCGCGCAATTTTGTGCCATTTATTTATTAATGTTCCGCCGTTTCTGAAAACATTAGGCGACCACATTGATACCCCTCACACCACAGGCGCTGCTTCGACATGGCGGATATATAGATGGAGCCAATTAATACACTTATTAACTTCTATGCTGGTAGGCCAACAAATAATCGAATTAGCGATCATGTATATACAGCAATGTAAGCTCGATATAGATTTTTCTTCTATTAAATTTTTAAGATGCAAATAACAAGGATATAATAATGTAACAAAACACAATATTAATAAAAATTTTTTAAATATTTGATTTATCGAGGCGCAAATGGTATGAATCATTCATCCAAGTCTAAAAAGACTTTTACAATATATAATGTTGAGGGGAGCATCTCACTTGTACATTGACTGGAAAAATCATGGTCCTTCTCCTTCTAGTTTTCAGCCGTAAGAGCTATCATAATTCCTATTATAATGATCTTCTTTCTTAACAAAAATATTTCTATTTTGCAGGTCGGTCGGTGCATCTCTTCGTATTTACAGTCCACAATCGTGCACAGTCAAAGTATAAAATTTTTGGAAATTTCTTTCTGAAAGGTTGTAAATTATCGATGTAAAAATATGTATGATACTCTCTATTTAAATAATGATAAAAAGTGCCTCTACTCACACTTTATGATAAAATAATCGAAGAATATTAATATTACTCATGCGATGTATCTTCATTATTCTTGATAAATGCATCTTTACATGTTTTCTCACCGCTAATTTCGAAAAGATAATAATCATATCAATAAATATAGATTTATGTGTGATGTGTTAACTTGACAATTAACGATAATTACCAAAATTTTATTACCAAATGTAGTACGGGTATAACATCATAACTGTGTAAAATCAATCATAAAAGAGCATATACATATTCCCTATGATAATGTTCGATCGCTTCAAACCTTTTCTCTAGTAGAATCGTCAATCGTTATATAAGCGTTGGCAAATTTTTCTCGGATTTAATTTCGAGCCGCTATATCCAATTATTTTATCATCTGTGAGAACAGTTTTTTATTAATCTGAAAAATCCGTGAGCGAATGCACGATATATTAGTCTCCAACCAGTGCTGAAGATGGGATTCACCGAGTGATAATCGTTCAGTTCATCGATAATGCGACTCAATCGTGTGCGCTTTCATTACTGGACAGTGGCCTTTCAACAGGATAACATAGACGAGTTATCTCTTCGAATATCGGTCCTTGGTTAACGGCAAGCCATCACACAGGTAATCATTCGATATGTTGTGATATAATTATAAATCACCCGCAAACATTTTTATATATTTTTTTTTATTTATACGAGTGAAAATATTTTCTATTATTCATTGGACTATCATAAAAATATTTACAAAAAAATATAATAGATTATACAAAGCATTATAATTTTATTAATTATTTATTATTAATTTTATTAAATTAATTTTATTATTAATAAATTTTTATTGAATAAATTTTTATTAATTTATTTAAAGGGATTATGTTGACAAATTGTTAAATTTAATTCTGCGTTTATATTTTTTGTTAAAATGTACATTTTGCATCGATATCTTCTTGACGCAAATGAGTGATCAAGGTATTCGCTTTATAACTACGTCACGACTTAATCGCAACGCTGAATGTATACCACCCCTTCATTGGTGGATTATTGCTTGCATCGTTAAGATGATAAATTTAATATGCAATTATAGAAAGGTATGCATACACAATTGGTATATCAAACGCGCTAATTTCACATTTCTAAATGAATGAAATTTTAGCCAATAGATCAAAAATACTTTCTTAGAAGCATTACAAAGGATGGCAATCGTTGGACAGTCCAAGCGAATTTCGAAAGATTCTGTATAAATTTGCCGGAAACTGGAAGAGCATAAACAAGCGGCTAGCTGTTAAGATATTATGGAATAGTTAACAACTTTATTTTTGAGATAGTTAATTACTAACATTAAAACGTTTATGCGCTTAGACGTATGGTAATAATTTGTAAAAAAATTTAAGATATTAAAATTAATTTAAAAATTAAAATTTAAATATATGCTTCAAATACTTAATTCATTTCTCGACGGTTATTCTTCAAATGCTCCTAATTTAAGTTTTAGTGCGTTAAAAAATCTGAACATAATTTTTTTCTAAGCATGGCTTAAATATAGGTGCTGTATCCATTCGGCAGCCTATTTCAACTAATGGGCGTAACTGCCGAAGATTATTGACCAAAACGTGGTTTCCAACTATTCGACGCGACCAAGTAGGATTTCCATACCATGTCGAACTAATTTCGGTAAATCTCCGATTAAGTTATTATCATGCCTGTTATTAATTCATAATTATTACCACCGCCATCGGCTACATCAATAGTCGCATCCGATAGCTACGTGGCTTTCTGGTACAACATTGCTGCGCCACTGTTTTCATCGTCAGTACTTTTATTAATAAATGGACTAACTTGTAAGCAAAATGAATTTCTTCTTTTTCTGAATTTCTTGTTAAAAATGGAAATTTTCTTCTTATTTCGTTTATGTAGATGATGTGGACATATTACCGAGAATCTATCGAAACTAGAGATAAAGAACTCGCTATCTCGAGGAAGATGAAAGATTTACATATTTGCGTTACTGCATTCGAAAACACGAAAATGCCTTGCAGTTATAATTAAAATAATTAATAATTAGTATTTAATTAGAAATTAATATTAGTAATCGTTCGATAATAAAGGGAGAATTTAAAACTTTTTAATTTACATATGTTAAGAAGAGATAATATTAAGGTTTCTTTGAAAGGTTCCGCCAAACCTTTTGGAAACTGGCTTATTCAAAGGTGTTTTTCATAGAAGTCGGTTTAATTATAGGGGTATGAGTTTGTCAGCTTTACAGGGTTGTGCTGAGAAATAAGAGAAAATATTGTATATATATGTTATGATATTATATATATATATATATATATAATAATAGTAGTGTCCCAAAAAGGGCACGGACCGGTCGAATAATTCATAAATTATGCACATTTAGAAAGAAATGTTTCAGATAGATGTAATTGTTAATTGCAAATGTACATATTTCTTATTTCTTTAAAAAACAACCTATGTTTTTTCTGGTATCAATTCGATTCCCTCATTATTTTGTACAATAAAAACGTATTTAATGTAAGATAATTGAAAAATGATTATTGTTACTTAGAGATTTTATGGTTTTGCAAAATTAAGAAATGGTTCAAGCCTTATAACTTCGAAAAAGTCAGCTCAATGAAGAAAATACTTGTATATAGTATTTTGGAAAGCGCCCCAGATAAGCTACACGAATATGTAAATAAAAAGAGGGGATTGGCATTTTAAGAAATTGACGATGATTTCTTCACATTGACTTATCAAATGACTCTCCCATGCCAAATCATTGCCACTATCTGATGGAACCCTTCTAGCCATTAAACTTTTGTTCGAAACATTTCTTCTAAAGTGCATAGTTTATTGAAATATTCGACCGCGTCACGGGACTTTTGGGACACTCTGTTATATTATATATATATATATATATATAAATATATATATATATATATTATATATTGTGAGCACATTGTGATAACATAATGTACGATTTTGTAAGTTCTAGTTATGATTAAAATCGTTTCGAAACTTTTAGGCAACCATTGATAGCTTCACTCCAGAACTCGCTCTTCGACATGGTGGTTACATAACTGCTCAATTACTGCATTTATACATCGCATGCTGGTTAGGGCAACAAGTGATTGATCATAGCAGTCGTGTATACACATCGATGTAAGCCAGAATGTAAAATTTTTGTACACAAAAAGTTTTTTAATGTCACAATTAAATGCAACAGTAAAAGAATAAATAAAATGTAAAAAGTTTTATTACAATTTAAAAATATATTAATAAGATTTTTAATATTAAGATACAAATTTTTTTACGTCTTAATATTAGCTATCGAGGCGAATGGTACGAATCATCACCGAAATCCAGAAAACTTCTGAACGTGATGATGCTAAGAAGCACTTTACCTTGCACGTTAACTGTTGGTAAAATCATGGTTCTTTCTCTTCCGAGCTTCAGTGCGGTAAGATATATGTTGAATTTAATCTACATAAGAATGTTTTCTATTTATTGATCAGAATATATATATTTTGCGCATTTCCATTTTCTAGATTGTACGTGCGTCCGCTTCGTATTTCACCGTTTTTTAGATCTGTACAGTAATTGAAAATTTTTTTGAAAGGTATAATATTATTATTGGTATATAAGAATGTTTAACATTATGTTGTCTAAATTATGATAAAATATATTTATGCAAAAACTATTATAAATTAGGATTAATTTAGGCGCTTCGATTCTGATAAAACATGTGTGTAGTTTTCGTGACTAACGAACATTCAGGAAATCTTCAATAATAAAACCTAAATATTCTCTTGATGAAAGAAAAAGCATTATTCTTCAAAGCAATCAGCATTAAACGACTGTACCATTTCGACTCATATATATAATGTGACTTTTTCTACATATGAGTAAAATTTTCATGTCTCTTTTATTTGAGTCAAATATACTACGACAATAATTTCAATCGAAATAGTCCTTTGGCTTATGTCTCTTGTATAATTACATAATTTACTAACATGATTTTGCAATTATAAGAATTAATCTTCATTAGTCTATATCGGTCTTGTGACACAAATATGTTATTGACATGCGTTTTGCGTGATGTACGGCAATTGCAATTTAAGCGGAATTCTTTATACAGACAACCTATTAATTGTCTGCGACAATTAAAGTTAAATAAAATTCTTGATGAGATATTTGCAATCTATGCGTCATTCTTGCAATAGCAACGATACATAAA
This sequence comes from Camponotus floridanus, assembly GCF_003227725.1. NCBI lineage: Eukaryota > Metazoa > Arthropoda > Insecta > Hymenoptera > Formicidae > Camponotus > Camponotus floridanus. Next base: position 3,394,536 of record NW_020229215.1, on the reverse strand, counting down.
AGACAGTATGGATAATATCAACCAATTTGATCAATTCTTTAAAAATTCGCATTACGACTTTATTCGCCTGATACTAAGTATTAGCGGTCTATGGCCTTTTCATACGTTAAGAAGACGCTGGATGATATACCTCGCAATGATACTCGTACTCGGACCTTTTACATTTGAGGTAAATTAAAGACAAATGTTTTGTCACATTTTCAAGTTTTGTATACTTTTTAATTTTTGTTTATGTCTACTGTCTATCAAAAATTATTGAATTTAAATATTACAGTAATAATTATGTTAATTAACGAAATTTATACTAGAATACATGTATAAATAGATTTATATATCAATTTTATATTCTATTTTAAATATACTTGACAACATAATTTACAATCGGACCAATTCAATTAACATTACATGTTATTATAATGTGTTATATATGATTATTATACATTTGCCTGATATAAATCATGTGACAAATATAGATATTGGGATTAATGAGTATTGGGTATGATACCTTTGGACTAATCGATGCTTTGCTAATATTATTTCTCAATATAGTGACCATAATTAAAATGATTTATGCAGTATATACGTTACCAAAAGTGGGTAAACAAAAGTCATAAATGCCAATAATAAAGTACAGACGAAAACATACATGATTTTTGATCATAAATTTTCTTTGTATAGATAAAATTGCTTCTAATAAATATGCAAAAATATTGTCTTTCTTCAAAGTTGGATGAAGAGACTAAAATATATAATTCGCATGGGTTATATGGACGAAAATTTGGATACATTTATATAAGTGAGTTTAATAATGCAGTGTATTATGTGCATAATAATATAGTTCCGGAAAAACAATAAAAATTTAAATGGATTTTTAAATATATTTAAATAGATTTTTATATAAATTCGGTCTTCTAAATAATTTTAAACGACTGAATTTATATAAAAATCTATTTAAATCTTTATTATTGTTTTTCTGTACTTATACACATACATATATATACATACATATATATACATATATAATTTATAATAATTATTGAAACATATATAATTTATAATAATTATCGATATTTTTGAAAAAGCATTTCACTTTTTATAATAATGATATATTTATTTGATAATAACCTTAAAAATTCGACGTTTTATATAAATTAGCTTTGTTAATCGGTCACATCATCATGTACCAATCTGTAACATTATTGACCAAGCTCATCAATACAAAATCCAAAGTGAAGGATACATCGTCAAATAAAAAGAAACGCAAAGAATCCAAACGGGACTATTTTATCTCGTAAATTATATGATCGATGTAGACAAATATTATGTTCCAATTTTCATACATATGGCTATATGTGAAATATCTTATGTGCTTCTAATAGCTACATTCGATATCCTGTATGCAACATTGGTTGAATACTGTTGTGGATTATTCGAAAGCTTGAGGTAAATATATAATGAATCTTGTCATATGTATAATGAATCTTGCTCTAAATCAAAGAAAATTTTGTTTAAATTTTGTTAATACATTTTTAAATACTTGGACACTATAAAATTTCAGATATAGATTAGAAAATGCATTCAATTTCGAAAACAATAATGGTGGTTTAATATTAACGCAGAATACGTCTTATTCAAATATCGTATACTGTATTCGAAGACATATCGAAACGATGCAGTGAGTATATTTAAATGGGTACATTTCTCGTATAATAATAATCTCAAATAATATCTTCATGCATTAGATTTATTGCTATTATGGAATCGATGTACAACATACCTTTCTTTGTATACATGGGGTTTCTTGTAATATGTTTAAGTATTGCAGGATTTCAGGTATATACGTTTGAGATGAAATTTCTATGACACGTTTTACATAATTAATATACATAATACAATTATATACATAATATAATTTTACATGATGCACAAAAATTATTTTATATAAATTATAGAAAGTAATTAATTTAAAATTGAATATATGATATTATCATATATATGTTACTCATATTATGCTATCTTTTTTCAGATGATAACAAACACGGAAAATATAAATAATTTTATAACATATTGTATTTATATGAATGCATTATTAATCAATATATTTTTTAAAAATTGGCAAGGTCAAAAGATCATAGATTCCAGCGAGAAGATATTTGAATCCGTGTACGTTTTATACAGCATCTAGTAATAGCTTTTTATAATATTTTTTTATGAAATCGCCCATCAGATTACAATAAAAATGTAATAACACAGACGTCAAATAAATACATGAAATTATATATAAATACATGGAATAAACCATAGAAATTATATATAAATACATGGAATAAACCATGGAAATCTTGCGAAATTTGCAGATATAACTCAAAATGGTACAATATGCCAATAGCAACACAAAAGCTTCTTATAATGATAATGATGACAAGTAAAAAACCATTGAAACTCACTATTGGCAAACTCTTTGCAATGTCATACATAACTTTTTACGCGGTAAGTATAATTATTTCATGAAAAGACGTGCTTTATGAAAATAAAAAAATTTGTTTAAGGTAATACGCACATCATTATCATACTTCATGCTATTGCGCTCTCTACAATAAATATTTCAAATACAATTCATATTTATATTAATATTTTAATAACTGAAGAGACGTTACAGTTTATGTAAATAATTTAATAAAATCCTGAAACAATTGTTATATAATTTTCCAATAAAAAAAGTTTTTTTAAAACAAAAAACAAATTTAATTTTTTGAAAATTGTCATACAAATATTTATTGACATGAACAATTTTTCATAATTACTATTAGTATTTAACAGTAATTTTTTTATAAGTTATAAAATTTTAACAAATAATATCAATATTTAGCAATTATTTATGATGAAATTATATAAGTCACATATTGATGATATAATACTTGAATAACTGAGACTGCATGCAATAGACTCGAAAACTTTTATTAACAGCAATAAAATAAACTAATTGAAATACTTTTCACTTTTATCACAAGATGTCATTTCTTTCAAGGCAAAAGAAAAATTAAAACCTACTAAAAGAAATTTGTAGAATAATATTTTCTATAATTTTCAAATCATACGATTCTCTTTCATAGAATTGATTGAAAATTTACTTGCAACAGTACCAAGCTATAGAAAGAATCGATAAAAGTTCCTTTTATTCTCAAAATTCTGTCTTTCATCTAATGCAATCAATGTTTATATTGTTTCGCAATCTGCAAAAGAAATACTACCTTTAATCCTCGATACTTTTGAATATAACCAACTGCGCAATCGATCGCAAATAGCTTTTAATAGTAGTAGCTTGTTTCACAGCATGAATGTGTTGACAACATGTGCATGTCGCATACACATGGCAATCAATATTAAACGGAATTTATATTAACCTTATAAAGATAAAAAATACGACAAGTATATAAAAAAATCAAAAAATTTAAAAAAGTGATAAAAATAAAATATTTAAAAACCGATATGAGATCTATAATACTATTAGCCAAGTACAATAAATTATGTGATATTAATTCGTAATCGATACTAAATGAATTAAAATTACTTTAATTCCTAATGCATTTTTTATATGATGTACATAATTTAAAAAAGCTTTACACAAATTCTAAATCGCATAAATGACCTTCAGATCGAAGTAAGATATGAAAACTTGGCGTGATGGAAATCTTGCGAAATTTGCAGATATAACACAAAATGGTACAATATACCAATAGCGACAAAAGGATTAACTTACGCGCTTTGATTCTGATAAAATATGTATAGTTGTCGTAATTAACGAACATTCAGGAAATTTTCAACAATAAAAACCTAAATATTCTCTTGATGAAAGAAGAAGCATTATTCTTCAAAGCAATCAGCATTAAACGACTGTACCATTTCGACTCATATATATAATGTGACTTTTTCTATATATGGGTAAAATTTTCATGTCTCTTTTATATGAGTCAAATATACTACGACAATAATTTCAATCCAAATAGTCCTTTGGATTATGTCTCTTATACAATTTACAAACTTTTTACATAATTTACAAACATAATTTTGCAATTTGAAGAATTAGTCTTGATTAGTCTATATCGATCTTGTGGCACAAATATGTTGACATGCGTTTTGCGTGATGTACGGCAATTACAATTTAAGCGGAATTCTTGATACAGACTACCCATTGATTGTCTGCGACAATTGAAGTTAAACAGAATTCTTGATGAGATATTTGCAATCTATGCGTCATTCTTGCAATAGCAGCGATAGATAGAAGACAGTATGAATAATATCGACCAATTTGACCAATTCTTTAAAAATTCGCATTACGACGTTATTCGCCTGATACTAAGTATTAGCGGTCTATGGCCTTTCCATATGTTAAGAAGACGCTACGTGATATACCTCGCAATGATACTCGTACTCGGATCTGGATTTACATTTGAGGTAAACTAAAGACAAATGTTTTGTCACATTTTCAAGTTTTGTACATTTTTTAATTTTTGCTTATGTCTACTGTCTATCAAAAATTATTGAATTTAAATATTATAGTAATAATTATGCTAATTAACGAAATTTATACTGGAATATATGTATGTAATAATGTAGATAGATTTATATATCAATTTTATATTCTATTTTAAATATACTTGACAACATAATTTACAATCGGACAATTCAGTTAACATTATATGTTATTATAATGTGTTATATATGATTATTATACGTTTGCTTGATATAAATCACGTGAGAAATGTAGATATTGGGATTAATAAATATTTGGCATGATACTTTTGAACTAATCGATGCTCTGCCAATATTATTTCTCGGTATAGTGACCATAATTAAAATGATTTATGCAGTATATACGTTACCAAAAGTGGGTAAACAAAAGTCATAAATGCTAATAATAAAAGTACGGACGATAACATACATGATTTTTTATCATAAATTTTCCTTATATAGATAAAACTGCTTCTAATAAATATGCAAAAATATTGTCTTTCTTCAAAGTTGGATGAAGAGACTAAAATATATAATTCACATGGGTTATATGGACGAAAATTCGGATACATTTATATAAGTGAGTTTAATAATGCAGTGTATTATGTGCATAATAATAAAGTGCAGAAAAAACAATAAAAATTTAAATGGATTTTTAAATAGATTTAAATAGATTTTTATATAAATTCGGTCTTCTAAATAATTTTAAACGACTGAATTTATATAAAAATCTATTTAAATATTTATTATTGTTTTTCTGTACTTATACACATATATATACATACATACATATATAATTTATAATAATTATTGAAACATATATAATTTATAATAATTATCGATATTTTTGAAAAAGCATTTCACTTTTTATAATAATGATATATTTATTCGATAAAAATCATAAAAATTTGACGTTTATATATAAATTAGCTTTGTTAGTCGGTCACCCCATCGTGTTCCAATCTATAACTTTATTGACCAAGCTTATCAATACAAAATCCAAAGAGAAGGATACGTCGTCAAATACTACGCAAGGAATTCAAATGGGACTATCTTATCCCGTAAATTATATGATCGATGTAGACACATATTATGTTCCAATTTTCATACATACGGCTATATGCGAAATATCTTATGTGTTCCTAATAGCTGCATTCGATATCCTGTATGTAACGTTGATTGAATACTGTTGTGGATTATTCGAAAGCTTGAGGTAAATATATAATGAATCTTGTCGTATATAATGAATCTTGCTCTAAACCAAAGAAAATTTTGTTTCAATTTTGTTCATACATTTTTTGAATACTTGGACAATATTAAATTTCAGATATAGATTAGAAAATGCATTCGATTACAAAAACAATAATGGTGATATAATATTAACACAGAATACGTCTTATTCAAATATCGTATACTGTATTCGAAGACACACCGAAACGATGCAGTGAGTATATTTAAATGGGTATTGACATTTCTATCGTATAATAATAATCTCAAATAATATCTTCATGCATTAGATTTATTGCTATTATGGAATCAATGTACAACATACCTTTCTTTGTACACGTGGGGTTTCTTTTAATATGTTTAAGCATTGTAGGATTTCAGGTATATACGTTTGATGAAATTTCTATGACACGTTTTACATATAATTTTACATAATGCACAAAAATTATTTAATATAAATTATAGAATATAATTAATTTAAAATTGTATATATGATATTATCATATATATGTTATTCATATTATGCTACCATTTTTTAGATGATAACAAACACGGAAAATATAAATAATTTTATAAAACATTACAGTTATATGAATGCATTATTAATCAATATATTTTTTGAAAATTTGCAAGGTCAAAAAGTCATAGATTCCAGCGAAAAAGTATTTGAATCCGTGTACGTTTTATACAACTATCTAATAGCTTTTTATAATATTTTTTTATAAAATCGCGCCTCAGACTGCAATAAAAGAATAATAGTACGATCGTGAAATAAATACATGAAATTATAAATAAATACAAATAAACCTCGGAAATATTGCAAAATTTGCAGATATAACACAAAATGGTACAATATGCCAATAGCGACACAAAAGCTTCTTATAATGATAATGTTGACAAGTAAAAAACCATTGAAACTCACTATTGGTAAACTCTTTGCATTGTCATACATAACTTTTAACGCGGTAAGTATAATTATTTCATGCAAATACGTGCTTTATAAAAATAAAAAAAATTGTTTAAGGTAATACGCGCATCATCATCATACTTTATGCTATTGCGCTCTCTACAATAAACATTTTGAATACAATTCATATTTATATTAATACTTTAATAACTGAGGAGACGTTACAGTTTATGTAAATAATTTAATAAAATCCTGAAACAATTGTTATATAATTTTTCCAATAAAAACAGTTTTTTTTTTAACAAGAAACTAATTTAACTTTTTGAAAATTGTTCTACAAACATTTATTGTTATGAACAATTTTTCATAATTACTATTACTATTTGTCAGTAGTTTTCTTTATAAGTTATAAAATTTTAACAAATAATATCAATATTTAGCAATTATGATGAAACAATATAAGTCACATATGGAAGATATACAGGGTTGGGCAAAAGTCCGGAAACGGTCAAATATCTCGAAAAGTATCAACTATAGCGAAAAATTGTAAATAGCAAAGTTGTAGGGCTTAAAAAAATGTACCTAATGATGACTAAAAATTTTACTTTGAGTGGAGGACGAAGATCATATAAAAGTCAAATTGAATTTTTTAAATGGAACTGCCTACTTTTTATTGCATATTCTTATAGCTTATCTCGAGACCTTTACAAAACACTATAATTAAGTACTCTTTTTATTAAGTACTTTTTGAGTATAAGGCTTGAAATAATTTCTTAATTTTACATAAACCATAAAATATCTAGTAAACCATTCATTTTTCGATTATCTTACCTTCATACTTTTATGTACAAAATAATGAGAGGAATCAATTGGTGTAAAGAAAACACATAGTTGTTTCTAAGAAAAAATATGTAATTTGCAATTAACAATTCCATATTTTTTCTTAAAAACAACTATATGTTTTCTTTACACCAATTGATTCCTCTCATTATTTTGTACATAAAAGTATGAAGGTAAGATAATCGAAAAATGAATGGTTTACTAGATATTTTATGGTTTATGTAAAATTAAGAAATTATTTCAAGCCTTATACTCAAAAAGTACTTAATAAAAAGAGTACTTAATTATAGTGTTTTGTAAAGGTCTCGAGATAAGCTATAAGAATATGCAATAAAAAGTAGGCAGTTCCATTTAAAAAATTCAATTTGACTTTTATATGATCTTCGTCCTCCACTCAAAGTAAAATTTTTAGTCATCATTAGGTACATTTTTTTAAGCCCTACAACTTTGCTATTTACAATTTTTCGCTATAGTTGATCCTTTTCGAGATATTTGACCGTTTCCGGACTTTTGCCCAACCCTGTATAATACTTGAATAACTGAGACTGCATGCAATAGACTCGAAAACTTTTATTAACAGCAATAAAATAAACTAATTGAAATACTTTTCGCTTTTATCACAAGATGTCATTTCTTTCAAAGCAAAAGAAAAATTAAAACCTACTAAAAGAAATTTATAGAATAATATTTTCTATAATTTTCAAATCATACAATTCTCTTTCGATAGAGTTTATTGAAAATTTACTTGCAACAGTACCAAAATATAGAAAGAATCGATAAAAGTTCGTTTTATTCTCAAAATTCTGTCTTTCATTTAATGCAATCAATGTTTGTATTGTTTCGCAATTTGTAAAAGAAATGCTACCTTTAATCCTCGATATCTTTGAATATAACCAACTGCGCAATCGGTTGCAAATAGCCCCTAATAGTAGTAGCTCGTTTCACAGCATGAATGTGTTGACAACATGTGCATGTCGCATACACATGGCAATCAACATTAAACGGAATTTTTTATGAGAGACAAACCTAATCTAGAGACCTCCGTAAGTAAAATGAATTTCACTCGCACCAAACCGTCAGTGGCAAAAAGAGTAACATGTGTGATGTCAACGATTTCTTTTGTGAGTCGAACTACAACAATCTCCGCATTCTGTTAACTATTTGTGGTGTGTGGCCCTTTCAAGAGCTACGTAAACGTTGCGCGATGTACGTCGGATTTACGTTTCTATTCGTATCCGTGATGATATTCGAGTTATATCGAAGAAAAAAAAGAAAAAAATAGGAGGGTTTTATTATTTCAAAGCATTGTGCACAGATTGTATAAAAATATCAGTCGCAATTTTCTCAAATAAATGTGCACTTCAGCGTCCTTGTAATATTTTGCGCGAGAGATAATTTTTTTCTTTTTTAAATATTTCCATATCAAATTAAAAATTCAATCGAGGAAATGCGACGATTTTTTACACTTTGTACACATTACTGTACTGTTACGTCCAGGCCTTGAAAGGATAGGTTGTATGGAAGAACGTAACTTACTTACACACTTTTATTCGGGAGTGTGTATGGATCGGGTCGAACGAATGTGAAGGGCCTGACACAGGTCAGTGACCGAAGGTCTCTTCTCTACGTTCTTATGCCTATTCGTTCGGTGGTCCCTTTTCGGTGAAGGAATTTAATCCTTGTTACGCGGAATAGGACCTAGTGTGATCTCAGGATTTAGGGAAGACAACGGGTTAAATAATTAAATTCTACATTAAATAAAAAAAAACATATATTATATAAAGAAAATATAAGGAAAGAAAAATACATTTTAGCAGTTGTAGTTATACATGAGTGAGTATGTGTGTGTGTGTGTGTGTGTGTGTGTGTGTGTGTGTGTGTGTGTGTGTGTGTGTGTGTGTGTGTGTGTGTGTGTGTGTGTGTAGTATATATATATATATATATATATATATATATATATATATTCTCGCGTGTTAGAATTAAATTAGTTAAAATTAAAATTTTCTAAATTCGCTGAAGCTCAGGTCCAAATTAAAATACAATAATAAAATTCTAAATAAGAGATTCGCCAAGTCTAAGTTAGAAAATTATTAGTTATTTCAAATATTATTTATCTATTTCAACGGTTTCTCCCAAAAGTAGTGATAATACAAAGAAAATAATAGAGAGAGAGAGAGAGAGAGAGAGAGAGAGAGAGAAGAAAAAGAGAAAAATTAAAGGAAACTAGTAGGATGGATTATTCTTCGGAATCTTCGGAGAGCGGAAAAGTATTTGCGAATTCCAATGCTGAAATCCAGAATGAATAAATAAGGAAATATCCGTGAATTCCAATGCTGAAATCCTGAACAAATGAATAAAGATCGTAGGAAATTTATTCGCGAATTCCAATGCTGAAATCCAGAGCGAATAAATAAAGGAAATATTCGTGAATTCCAATGCTGAAATCTTGAACGAATGGATAAATATCGTAGGAGATTTATTCGCGAATCGCCTTTCGGAGATTCTAGGCGAATTAGGAAGAACAAGGAATGAGACTGGAGGAGAGGTGAAACAAGGATTGATTGATTGATTGATAATAATTAGTAAAGATTTAATGATTATTAAACTGTTTAAAATTATTTGTTAGACGTTTAGATGTTTAAATAGATGTTTAAATTATGAGATAGTAAGATATGGAAAAGGGAGAAAATAAAAGTTGCTCAATTTTACTCACAACTCGTTGGAATCACAAAAATAAGTGCGTTGATAAAATTACAATGGCTGAAGTCGGAGGTTTATAACATGAAGAGCCGAGTAATAAAGATGTTCATCAGAAATTTCACATGATGCATGATTAAATGTTAACAAAATCATTTTCACTGTGATATAAAACAAATTAATAACTTAACTGCATAATGCAAAAAAAGGATCACCGAGGCTATATAATTTAAAAATTGAATAACTGAATCTTGACTGGAGTTGTCAACTGTACTGCTTATAGTGCTAGTTAGTGCTTATTAGTGAACGCTTAGTGAACTAGAACTAATGAACTAATGAACTAGAGAGCAAGTGAGTTAATAAACTAGAGAACTAATGAACTAAAGAACAAGTGAGTGCTCGCGCCTTGCGCTTGCATCTTTTAAAGTAGTTGCTCCTCCTCCTTACTGGATGATGGGAATCTTTGAAAATCGAATCAAATGATTTCTATTACTCCCTTCTTAGGGCCAAGGAGTTAGATTTTCAGTAAGAGAGGAGTGTCTTAAGATTTTAATTGGTTAAGCCCTTTTGCGCGAGATTTAGCTCCATTCAGTAGAGAGTGAAAGCGAGGAGCTGATTATCTTATCGCTTGATGATTGAGAATGGCCTGTCGAACGAACGCACGTGGAATATTAATTTATGTTTACCTCTGGTCAATTTCTTCAGGACCATAGGCTCTTTGTTTAAAATCTCTAAAATAAACCAAGTTATAACCATGGATACGAGTGGTTCGAATTTCATATACTTCCGAGTCTCATAATTCAAAAATTTGTTTAGATTTTCCTTAGCGCTATCTCGACTGGCCACTCTCAGTGTTTAGACTTACTATTTATTTACGCGAGTTAGATTCCGTTTCAAATTCGAGCCTATCTTTGATTACTTTTAAGATAGCGTTTCGATGAAAGAAAAGAATCGTGAAGTCCACTGGACGTAACAACGTTTTACAACAGTAATTGGCCATTCGGCCAATGTTTTGTGGTTATGGAAACTATGTGACAGTTATTGGCCTCTTACATCGAGTGACAGATAAGACAGTAAGTTATATTTGTTATTACTAAAAAGATATATTTTTCAGCTGTAACCATATTAGAAAAGAAAAAACTTGCTGAAAAATTAAAGAACAAAAAAAATTAGCAAGATTACAAAAACAACAGGAAAAAAAATGATGTCACAAAAAGTTAAAAAAGAAAAAATTGACAATAAAGAAAATACTGATGAAAAACCAAAAATAACAAGGAAAAAAAAGATCAGGCAATTTTAAAACCAAAAATTTTGAAAAATGAAATATTTCCAAAAAAAGTTCGTCTAGTTAAAAATAATACTTGTTAAACAAAATTTGTTTTTCTTGTTTATATTATAATATATAATAATTAATATACAATTAATAATAATGTTTATCTCATATGTTAAATATATGTAATAAAATATATATTGATTTAATAATTTTAGTTTTTTGATGCCAAATAATTTCTTTGTCACTGTTTAATTATCTCATTCAATTTACTCATTCTTGCATGGATAGAGGCCAATCACTGTCAAACTGTTAGACAATAACTGTGTTAATATGGCCAATGACTATCTTTTTTGACAGGATAAGTGTTTTTTTATATAATTTTTATTAATTCCTAAATTTTTATGATGGATTTTATTTTATTATGAATCATTATTATTTTTTACAACTATTAGTAGTAATTTTTTTTTCTAAGTTATTAAATTCAGGTTAATAATTCAATTTTTGTTTTGCAATCTTGCTTAAGTGGCCAATCACTATACTGTTTACCCCTATAAACACATCTGTAAAATATAAAACATGTTAGGAATTAAAAATATTGAGAATTATTATTAACGACGTTTCTGGCTTAAATTTAAGATACTTGCTTTAGTGACGTTACGCGGTGATCTAGATGCAACACTCGAATGCGTAGCACCGCTTTTAGTAAATTGCCTTTGCGTCGTTAAATTAACAAATTTGGTTTACAATATGAAGGGGTTATGTAGAAAATCTCGCCGTATATTGTTCTCGATAGTCAAACATATATAATATATATATACAAAGTGTCCCAAAAGTCCCAGACTGGTCGAATATTTCATAAACTATGCACTTTAGAAAGAAATGTTTCAGATAGTGTAATTGTTAATTGCAAATTACATATTTTTTTCTTAAAAACAACTATGTTTTTTCTTTATACCAATTGATTCCTCTCATTATTTTGTACATAAAATTAAGGTAAGATAATCGAAAAATGAATATTTTATGGTTTATGTAAAATTAAGAAATGATTTCAAGCCTCATAACTCGAAAAGTACTGAATCAAGAAATACTTTATTATAGTGTTTTGGAAAGCTTTCGAGATAAACTACACGAATATGTAATAAAAATAGGAGATTCCATTTAAGAAATTAAAGCTGACCTTTACGTCATCTTCAAATGACTCTTCAAGTCAAATCATTGCCAATATCTGATGGCCCCCTTCAAGCCATACAACTTTTGTCTGAAACATTACTTTCTAAAGTGCATAGTTTATGAAATATTCGACCGGTCCGGGACTTTTGGGACACTCTGTGTATATATATATATATATACAATTACATTATTAAAGAAAGGATATTTCAAGCCGTAGATCAAGATACTTCTTATGCACATACAAGGAGATTGGCAATCGTGGAACATTGACAGCGAATTTAAAATTTTGTACAGATTCGCCGAAAGTGGAAGAAGCATTACAATCGGTTATGCCAGTAATAACTACTAATTTTACTACATATTAAAAATAACTACTAATTTTGCTACATATTAAGATGATAGAAATTAATATAAAAAAAGTTTAGATAATATAGTTATATTAAATAGTTATATTAATAATATATTTTCTGATATGTACAGTTAGCACACACAATTTAGATATTTATTAAGAATTCTTTCAATTATTTGTTTTGAATTATCTTTATTAAAAGCATTATTAAAAGCATTAAATATTTTTATTAAATATCTTTATTAAAAGCATTAGATTAAATATTCAAACTTAATTTCAAACATTCAAAATTTTTTCAAATATTCTTCTAAATAATTCAAATTCTTCTAAATAATAATGCATGGAGTTTAGGTGGCATGTACGCTTTCGGCAGCCTATTCCTGTTCTTGGCGATAATTCCGAAGATAATTGGCAAAAATGTAACTTCCAACTATTCGACGCGGCCAGTGGGATTTCCATATCACGTTGAATATTTCGTGGATCTCGATAAATATTATTATCCCGTGCTGATTCATAATTATTTAGCCACCGCCATTCGACTCACTATCATAGTCGCATCCGACACTTGCGTGATTATTTTGGTTCAACATTGTTGCGCATTGTTTTCAATCATCAGGTATGATATAATGATATAAACGATATAAATAAATTTGAACAAAATGAAAGAAATTTATATTCCTCGTTTCATTAGATATCGGATGGAACATGTACGAAAGGCCATTAAAGAAGACAAGCAGTTCGCTTTCCTCGAGGAAGATGATAAGGTTTACAGGAATTTCATATATTGTATTCGAAAACACGAGGATGCCATACAGTTAGTACTCATATATATGTTTACATAATTGCATGAAAAACGATCGTAATTTTTATTTAAATATTATAACATTAAAGAATAATTTTATTTAAATATTATAACATTAAAGAATAATTTTATTTAAATATTATAACATTAAAGAATAATTTTATTTAAATATTATAACATTAAAGAATAAGGAGGGGAGGGGGACGGCTGAAGAGACAAATTTATCAAATTTGCTAAATAATTTTTTTCTAATAAGATTCGCGAATTGCCTGGAGGCTATTTACAAACAGGCGCTCTTCGTGGAAGTCGGTTTGATTGTATCAATGATGAGCTTATCAGCTCTACAGGTTTGTATTAAATATATGTATATAGGGTGTCTGATAATTTTTTGCAATCCCGAAGTGTGAAGGTAGATTGGCTCAAATTAAGAAGGAGTGTCTTCTTCTGTTTTGCGATATTCGCAATAATTAACGAAAAATTAATTAAAGAAGACCAGCCAATTTGTGCAAGTATAGGTTTTTCTCGCCACGCGCTTATACTCGCACGGATTGGCTGATCTTCTTTAATTAATTTTTAGATGACTTTTCTTCTTAATTTAAGCTAATCTACTTTCGCACTTTGGGATTGCAAAAAGTTATCAGACACCCTGCATAAATCCACGCAATTTTGTGCATTTATTTATTAACTTCCTGCCGTTTCGAAACATATAGGCGACCAATGATATCCTCACACCACAGGTCGCTGTTCGACATGGAGGATATATAATGGCTCAATTAATACACTTATTTACTGTATACTGTACTGCTGGTTAGGCCAACAAATAATCGATCATAGCGATCATGTATATACAGCAATGTAAGCCGGAATATAGATTTTCTGTCTATTAAATTTTTTAAGATGCAAATAACAAGTATATAATAATGTAACAAATAAATCACAATATTAATAAAATTTTTTAATATTAGTTATCGAGGCGAATGGTATGAATCATCATCCAAGTCTAAAAAACTTTTAAATATGATAATGTTGAGGAGCATCTCACCTTGTACATTGACTATTGGAAAAATCATGATCCTTTCTCTTCCTAGTTTCAGCGCGGTAAGAGCCATCATGATTTCTATTATATAATGATCTTCTTTTTAACAAAAATATTTTTTTTTTCCAGGTCGTACGTGCATCTGCTTCGTATTTTACAGTCCTACAATCTGTACAGTAAAGTATAAAATTTTGGAAATTTCTTTTCTGAAAGATGTAAAATTATCGATGTAAAAATATGTATGATACTCTACTATTTAAATAATGATAAAAAAGTGCTACTCACATTTATGATAAAATAATCGAAGAATATTAATATACTCATGCGTGTATTTCATTATTTTGATAAAGCATTACCATGTTTCTCACGCTAGATTTCTAAGATAATAATCATGATTCAATGAAATATAGTCATAGTTGTGATGCGTTGAACTTGACAATATACCGATAATACCAAAATTCTTATTACAAAATGTAAGTACGGACTATAACATCATAACTGTATAAAATCAATCATAAAAGAGCATTACATATCCCTATGATTAATGTTTGATCGCTTCAAACCTTTCATCTAGTAGAATCGTCAATCCGGTATATAAGCGTTGGCAATTTTTCTCGTGATTATATTTCACTCGCTATATCCATTATTTTTCATCTGTGAGAGAATTTTTTATTAATCTGAAAAATCGTGAGGCAATGCCAGCGATATAGTAGTCTCCAACCAGTGCTGAAGATGGATTCACCTAGTGATATCTTTCAATCTCGATTATATAGACTCAATCGTGTGCTGCTTTCATTACTGGGACAGTGGCCTTTTCAACAGGATAGACATAGACGAGTTATCTTCGTTACGATGTCGGTTCTTGGTATAACGCAAGCCATCACACAGGTAATCATTCGATATGTTGTGATTCTAATTTATAATCACCCGCAAACCATTTTTATATATTTTTTTTATTTTACGAAGGAAAATACACTACTCAAAAAAATTAAAGGAACAAAAAATTTTAAAAATTTTTTGGGTCATTTTTGAAGCGCTGTAACTTCTAGACAAATGATCGTACAGAAACGAAAAAAAAAAGCATTTCGAAGCTTGAAATCTCTAGTTTACAAGCCTTACATTGAAAAATTTTTTGGAGCTTCCGTCGAAGAGCAAACAAAAGAAATATGTCAAAACAAAAATTTTCGAAATTTCTTTTCAACTTTAAATGCATCCACGGACTTGAAAAATTTTTTTGGGACTTTTTCAATACCAAGGTCAGAAAGCCTGATCATTTAGCTTTAATTCGCTTTTTGAACGAACTCTGTACGACTATTTGTTCCGATGATATCGACGATTGAGTGAAAAGTGAGACCATTTTGTCTTTAATCTCTGATATCTCATGAACCAATAACGCTACAGGAAATCTAAGAACGGTTCTGAAAACTTGAATAAATTCTCTAAAAGCACTGTTCATTGCGTTTGAAGAAAAAAAATTTTTTTCACCTCTCACATTGGTTTGAAAAAAGTACAAAAAAGTGACTTTTTTTGCTTTTTCAGTGAAGCTACTGCACTTTTGTAAATAATCACAAAAAGGCTAATGTTTTCAAGTTTTTTTTAAGCTTAATGTATCCCCAATAGCCCTGTAAAATTTCAATGCGATCGATTCATTCGTTTTTCTTTCCCGAATGATCAAACTTTTGAAAAAAATTAAAGGAACACGTTTATCACCCTAAAACATCAATTAATGATTATCGACATGGAAAAAACATTTTTTTTCCTGTTTTTCCTCTACGATTTCACATTCGTCACTTGTGAAATTTGGAAAAAAAAAATTTCTAAAAAATTTTTCAAAATTTTTTTTTCTTATTTCTTTATCAAATTTGACCGCCACCATTAGCATTATCCAAAGCGTACCACGTGGAGGTTGGATGGTCGGATTTACGCTTCTTGTGTGTGTGTGTGTGTGTGTGTGTGTGTGTTTGCGATTCTTAAGGATGTGAGACCCCACGGCTCGTCAGTTCCGTGGTATTTAATGACTCCAAACTCAATCCCTAAGATGTGTGTTCGTGCGTGTGATGTTAATATCGGGTATTGCCACCTCTTGCGAATCACTGTCCTCAATCGCTCTGCCATATTGATGCATCGTCTTATCGCTGCCATTGGAATAGTCCGCCAGATGCGCTGAAGTGCTCGTTCCAATACAGCTATAGTCTGCAAACCCGGATACTCCCGTCTCAATCGGCGTCCCATCATATCCCAGACATGTTCAGTTGGATTTAAATCAGGACTCATTGCTGGATGCCCCAAGACTGTGATTTGATTATCTGCTAAAAACTGTCTTGTGATGTTAGCCGTGTGAGGGCGAGCATCATCCTGCATGAGTATAAATCCTCTTGAACGTTCTCGGAGAGGCAAGACGATGGGTTCGAGAATTTGATCGATGTATCGCCTAGCATTCAAATTCCCTCGGATTATCACTAACGGGGTACGCCTCCATCGTGAAACTCCACCCCAAACCATTACCGATCCTCCATTGAAGGCGGCAATAGGTTGAACAAAATTCTGCTGAAAACGTTCCCCACGACGACGCCAAACTTGAGGTCGTCTATCGTTACCGAATAGGCAAAACCTAAACTCGTCTGTGAACAAGACATTACTCCATCGCCGTGTACTCCATGGCAAATGTTGACGTGCGTAAGCTAAGCGTGCTTGGCGATGTCTTACATTCAACATGGGAACACGGTTTGGATGTCTTGCTTGCAGTCCCGATTCACGATGATGATTTCTAACCGTTTGGTCTGAAATGTTACGCTGTTGTTGTTGTCCTGGTTGTTGCCGTTGTTGTTGTTGATAACGTCGATTAGGAAAGTGCCGAGCAATAGAATTTGCATGAGCAAACGGTTCTCTCCGAACGTGCCGAATATTTCGTCGATCGTCCCGTGGGGTAGTCACACGACGTCGATCTTGTCCAGGTCGACGACTGTATGCCGCAGCTTCTTGATAACGCGTGTAGGCGCGATGCACAACGGACTGACTAACACCCATCATGTTACCTACTTCGCGAAAACGGTAACCTTCCTCGACGAGAGTCACTAACCGAGCGACTTCGGGTTCTGATAAATGCCGTCTTGGCATGATTGAGAAAAAAAAGACTAAAAGTTTATTAAAAAATTTTCAGTCTTTTTTGATAAAAAAGTGTGTAGTACTGTATACAGTATACAGTATACCCCAAGCTGTTTCCCGTACTGAGTGTTTACGCATTCGAAAGGTTATTTGGTAAATAATATTTTTTAGCTTGCAAATCTTACAGGTGATCCTAAAAACAGTTTTTTTCAAAACTACACTTTTTTTTATCAAAAAAGACTGAAAATTTTTTAATAAACTTTTAGTCTTTTTTTTTCTCAATCATGCCAAGACGGCATTTATCAGAATCCGAAGTCGCTCGGCTAGTGACTCTCGTCGAGGAAGGTTACCGTTTTCGCGAAGTAGGTAACATGATGGGTGTTAGTCAGTTCGTTGTGCATCGTGCCTACACGCGTTATCAAGAAGCTACGGCATACAGTCGTCGACCTGGACAAGATCGAGTCGTGTGACTACCCCACGGGACGATCGACGAATTATTCGGCACGTTCAGAGAGAACCGTTTGCTCATGCAAATTCTATTGCTCGACACTTTCCCAATCGACGTTATCAACAACAACAACGGCAACAACCAGGACAACAACAACAGCGTAACATTTCAGACCAAACGGTTAGAAATCGTCATCGTGAATCGGGACTGTAAGCAAGACATCCAAACTGTGTTCCCATGTTGAATGTAAGACATCGCCAAGCACGCTTAGCTTACGCACGTCAACATTTGCCATGGAGTACACGGCGATGGAGTAATGTCTTGTTCACAGACGAGTCTAGGTTTTGCCTATTCGGTAACGATAGACGACCTCAAGTTTGGCGTCGTCGTTGGGAACGTTTTCAGCAGAACTTTGTTCAACCTATTGCCGCCTTCAATGGAGGATCGGTAATGGTTTGGGGTGGAGTTTCACGATGGAGGCGTACCCCGTTAGTGATAATCCGAGGGAATTTGAATGCTAGGCGATACATCGATCAAATTCTCGAACCCATCGTCTTGCCTCTCCGAGAACGTTCAAGAGGATTTATACTCATGCAGGATAATGCTCGCCCTCACACGGCTAACATCACAAGACAGTTTTTGGCAGATAATCAAATCATAGTCTTGGGGCATCCAGCAATGAGTCCTGATTTAAATCCAACTGAACATGTCTGGGATATGATGGGACGCCGATTGAGACGGGAGTATCCGGGTTTGCAGACTATAGCTGTATTGGAACGAGCACTTCAGCGCATCTGGCGGACTATTCCAATGGCAGCGATAAGACGATGCATCAATATGGCAGAGCGATTGAGGACAGTGATTCATGCAAGAGGTGGCAACATCCGATATTAACATCACACGCATGAACACACATCTTAGGGATTGAGTTTGGAGTCATTAAATACCACGGAACTGACGAGCCGTGGGGTCTCACATCCTTAAGAATCGCAAACACACACACACACACACACACACACACACACAAGAAGCGTAAATCCGACCATCCAACCTCCACGTGGTACGCTTTGGGTAATGCTAATGGTGGTGGTCAAATTTGATAAAGAAATAAGAAAAAAAAATTTTGAAAAATTTTTTAGAAATTTTTTTTTTCCAAATTTCACAAGTGACGAATGTGAAATCGTAGAGGAAAAACAGGAAAAAAATGTTTTTTCCATGTCGATAATCATTAATTGATGTTTTAGGGTGATAAACGTGTTCCTTTAATTTTTTTCAAAAGTTTGATCATTCGGGAAAGAAAAACGAATGAACCGATCGCATTGAAATTTTACAGAGCTATTGGGGATACATTAAGCTTAAAAAAAACTTGAAAACATTAGTCTTTTTGTGATTATTTACAAAAGTGCAGTAGCTTCACTGAAAAAGCAAAAAAAGTCACTTTTTTGTACTTTTTTCAAACCAATGTGAGAGGTGAAAAAAATTTTTTTCTTCAAACGCAATGAACAGTGCTTTTAGAGAATTTATTCAAGTTTTCAGAACCGTCTTTAGATTTCCTGTAGCGTTATTGGTTCATGAGATATCAGAGATTAAAGACAAAATGGTCTCACTTTTCACTCAATCGTCGATATTATCGGAACAAATGGTCGTACAGAGTTCGTTCAAAAAGCGAATTAAAGCTAAATGATCAGGCTTTCTGACCTTGGTATTGAAAAAGTCCCAAAAAAATTTTTCAAGTCCGTGGATGCATTTAAAGTTGAAAAGAAATTTCGAAAATTTTTGTTTCGACATATTTCTTTTGTTTGCTCTTCGACGGAAGCTCCAAAAAAATGTTTCAATGTAAGGCTTGTAAACTAGAGATTTCAAGCTTCGAAATGCTTTTTTTTCGTTTCTGTACGATCATTTGTCTAGAAGTTACAGCGCTTCAAAAATGACCCAAAAAATTTTTAAAATTTTTTGTTCCTTTAATTTTTTTGAGTAGTGTATTTTCTATTATTTCATTGACTATCATAAAAATATTTTTACAAAAAATATATATATAGATTTATACAAAGCATATCATTTTATTAATTAATTTTATTATTAATAAATTTAAATTTTCTTAATTTATTTAAAAGGGTTATGTTGAAAATTGTTAAATTAATTCTGCGTTTATATTTTTCATAAAATGTACATTTTGCATCGATCTTTTCTTGATCTTGACGCAAATGATTGAATTCAAGGTATTCGCTTTAGTAACATTACGTCACGACTTAATCGCAACGCTTGAATGTATACCACCCCTCATAGTAGATATTGTTTGCATCGTTAAGATGATAAATTTAATATGCAATATGAGAAAGGTATGCATACACAATTGGTATATCAAACGCGCTAATTTCACATTTCTAAATGAATGAAATTTCAAGCCATAGATCAAAATACTTCTTATAAGTATACAAAGGGACTGGCAATCGTGGACTATCCAAAGCGAATTCGAAATTCTGTATAAATTTGCGGAAACTGGAAGAAGCATAACAATCGGCTATGCTAGTAAGATATATGGAATAGTTAACAATTTTAATTTTTGAGATAGTTAATTAATAACAATTAATTTTTATGCGTAGACTTATGTAATAATTGTAAAAAAATTAAGATATTAAAAATTAAGTGAAAATTAATTTAAATATATGCTTCAAATATAATTCATTTCTCGGACGGATTATCTTCAAATGCTCCTAATTTAAGTTTTAGTGCGTTAAAAATTCGAACATAATTTTTTTCTAAGCATTGCTTAAATATAGGTGGCATGTATGCATTCGGCAGCCTATTTCCACTAATGGCGATAATTCCGAAGATTATTGACAAAAACGTGGTTTCCAACTATTCGACGCGACCAGTAGGATTTCCATACCATGTCGAATATTTCGTAAATCTCGATAAGTATTATTATCCTGTACTAATTCATAATTATTTAGCCACCGCCATTCGGCTGACTATCATAGTCGCATCCGATAGCTACGTGGCTATTCTGGTACAACATTGCTGCGCACTGTTTTCAATCGTCAGGTATTTGATAATATAAATTGACTAATTGTAAGCAAAATGAATTTCTTCTTTTCTGAATTTCTTTGAAAAATGAATTTCTTCTTTATTTCGTTTATGAGATATCGACTGGAGCATATACGAGATTCTATCGAACAGGATAAAGAACTCGCTATGCTCGAGGAAGATGATAAGATTTACAAGAATTTTGCTTACTGCATTCGAAAACACGAAGATGCCTTGCAGTTAGTAATTGAATAATTAATAATTAGTATTTAATTGGAAATTAATGATTAGAAATCGTTCGATAATAAAGGAGAATTTAAAACATTTCAATTTACATATTAAGAAGAGATAATTATTAAAGTTTTTCTTTGAATAAGGTTCGCCAACCTTTTGGAAACTGCTTATTCAAAGGTGTTTTTCATAGAAGTCGGTTTAATTATAGGGGTTATGAGTTTGTCAGCTCTACAGGTTTGTGCTGAGAAAAAAAGAAATTTGTATATATATATATATATATATATATATATACAGGGTGTCCGTCGATTTTCGACCAAAATGAAATAAATAAGTAGATTGGCTCGAATGAAGAAGGAATGACTTGTATTGTTTTGGATTGTCGCAATAATTAACGAAATATTAAATAAAAAAGATCGGCCAATCTGCATGTGTAAAAGCGCGCGGCGACGAGAGTCGTCCCACCGTAATCCGATACTACGAGCACGGCGAAGCGGTGGGCGGGTCGCTCTCCGAGACATGATGGTGGTTTGCGATATATCGCAATACCGCGCCGAAAAATGACCCGTCCCCTCTTTTCATGGCGAGAAAATGATGCGCTATCATTTCCACACCATCTTGCGGTAGATAGCATGGTGCGCTTTTTTTATAGTGGTTTCCCCCATAGGCCTATTCCACTCTCAATTTAAAAATTATTCAAAATGCCATTTACTATACGCTGAATATATCGTAAATGTAAAAAATTAATGGACAGTACCTTTACACAAATTGATTCGTGGTTGAAAATCCCTCGATAAAATGTATTGCACACGTTGATAATGTGATACGATGATAAAATTCTTCAAAAATCCTTTCTTCATCTCGTACACGAAGACGCACTGCTGGACCGGTTATCCCGATATTATGCACGACACTCAGTTTCACATAATTATTGCACAACACACAAAATTGTACGGCCATTTGGTTTTCGTGCACGCTCGAGAAATGATTCCATGTAAATTGCGGCCGCACGATAAGTATTTTCTCCCGCTAGTTCGTATGCCACAATCATATCCGTATATTCCTGCAGAGTACACTTCATTTTCTCTGTTAATTTACTACGCAAACACAAGATTTTTATTAAAACGTCTTAGCTCTCGCATGCTGTTACCAGACTGCGTACGCCAGCAGCACGCAACTACAGCTGACAGCTGAGCGGACTGTGAGTGTAATCATAGTGCGTAGGCGTCGAACTCACACGTACGCTTACACTCTCATGTCCGCTCAGCTGTCAGTTGTAGTTGCGTGCTGCTGGCGTACGCAGTCTGGTAACAGCGTGCGAGAGCTAAGACGTTTTAATAAAAATCTTGTGTTTGCGTAGTAAATTAACAGAGAAAATGAAGTGTACTCTGCAGGAATATACGGATATGATTGTGGCATACGGACTAGCGGGAGAAAATACTTATCGTGCGGCCGCAATTTACATGGAATCATTTCTGGGGTGTGGACGAAAACCAAGTGGCCGTACAATTTTACGTGTTGTGCAATAATTATGTGAAACTGAGTATCGCGCATAATATCGGGATAATCGGTCCAGCAGTGCGTCTTCGTGTACGAGATGAAGAAAGGATTCTTGAAGAATTTTATCATCGTATCATATTATCAACGTATGCAATACATTTTATCGAGGGATTTTCAACCACAAATCAATTTTTGTAACTGTCCATTAATTTTTTACATTTACGATATATTCAGCGTATAGTAAATGGCATTTTGAATAATTTTTAAATTGAGAGTGGAATAGGCCTATGGGGGAAACCACTATAAAAAAAGCGCACCATGCTATCTACCGCAAGGTGGTGTGGAAATGATAGCGCATCATTTTCTCGCCACGAAAAGAGGGGACGGGTCATTTTTCGGCGCGGTATTGCGATATATCGCAAACCACCATCATGTCTCGGAGAGCGACCCGCCCACCGCTTCGCCGCGCTCGTAGTATCGGATTACGGTGGGACGACTCTCGTCGCCGCGCGCTTTTACTCACGCAGATTGGCCGATCTTTTTTATTTAATATTTCGTTAATTATTGCGAAAATACCAAAACAATACAGGTCATTCCTTCTTCAAGCCAATCTACTTATTTATTTCATCTTGGTCGAAAATCGACGGACACCCTGTATATATATATATATATATATATATATATATATATATATATATATATATAGAATGTCTCAAAAGTCCCAGACCGGTCGAATATTTCATAAACTATGCACTTTAGAAAGAAATGTTTCAAACAAAAGTTGTATGGCTTGAAGGGGGCCATCAAATAGTGGCAATGATTAGACATTTGAGAGTCATTTGAAAGTCACGTGAAGATCACTGTCAATTTTTTAAATGGAACTCCCTACTTTTTATTACATATCCGTATAGCTTATCTCGAGAGCTTTCCAAAACACTATAATAAAGTATTTCTTCATAGAATACTTTTCGAGTTATGAGGCTTGAAATAATTTCTTAATTTTGCATAAATCATAAAATATCTACTAAAATATTTATTTTTCGATTATCTTACCTTAATACTTTTATATACAAAATAATGAGAGAAATCAATCGGTGTAAAGAAAACAAATAATAGTTTAAAAAAAAAATATGTAATTGTTAATTGCAAATTATATATTTTTTTTCTTAAAAACAACTATGTTTTTTCTTTACACCAATTGATTCCTCTCATTATTTTGTACATAAAAGCATTAAGGTAAAATAATTGAAAAATGAATATTTTATGATTTATGCAAAATTAAGAAATGGTTTCAAACCTTATAACTCAAAAAGTACTCAATGAAGAAATACTTTATTATAGTATTTTGGAAAGCTCTCCAGATAAGCTACACGAATATGTAATAAAAAGTAGGGGATTGCGTTTAAGAAATTAACGATGATTTTCACTTGACTTTCAAATGACTCTCCCATGTCAAAACATTGCCACTATCTGATGGAATTCTCCAAGCCATATAACTTTTGTTTGAAACATTTCTTTCTAAAGTGCATAGTTTATGAAATATTCGACCGGTCCGGGACTTTTGGGACACTCTGTATATATATATATATATATATATATATATATATATATATATATATTGTGAGCACATTGTGATAACATAATGTACGATTTTGTAAGTTCTAGTTATGGTTAAAATTGTTTCGAAACTTTTAGGCAACCATTGATAGCCTCACTCCAGAACTCGTTCTTCGACATGGTGGTTACATAACTGCACAATTACTGCATTTATACATCGCATGCTGGTTAGGGCAACAAGTGATTGATCATAGCAGTCGTGTATACACATCGATGTAAGCCAGAATGTAAAATTTCTGTTCACAAAAAGTTTTTTAATGTCACAATTAAATGCAACAGTAAAAAAATAAATAAAATGGAAAAAGTTTTTATTACAATATAAAAAATATATTAATAAGATTTTTAATATTATAATACAAATTTTTTACGTCTCAATATTAGCTATCGAGGCGAATGGTACGAATCATCACCGAAATCCAGAAAACTTTTGAACGTGATGATGCTAAGAAGCACTTTACCTTGCACGTTAACTGTTGGCAAAATCATGGTCCTTTCTCTTCCGAGCTTCAGTGCGGTAGGATATATGTTGAATTTAATCTACATAACAATGTTTTCTATTTATTGATCAGAATATATATATTTTGCGCATTTCCATTTTCTAGATTGTACGTGCGTCCGCTTCGTATTTCACCGTTTTTAGATCTGTACAGTAATTGAAAATTTTTTTGAGAAATATAATATTATTATTGGTATATAAGAATGTTTAACATTATGTTGTCTAAATTATGATAAAATATATTTATGCGAAAACTATTATAAATTAGGATTAATTTACGCGCTTCGATTCTGAAAATATGTGTGTAGTTTTCGTGACTAACGAACATTCAGAAAATCTTCAACAATAAAACCTAAATATTCTCTTGATAAAAGAAAAAGCATTATTCTTCAAAGCAATCAGCATTAAACGACTGTACCATTTCGACTCATATATATAATGTGATTTTTTCTACATATGAGTAAAATTTTCATGTCTCTTTTATTTGAGGCAAATATACTACGACAATAATTTCAATCGAAATAGTCCTTTGGATTATGTCTCGTGTATAATTACATAATTTACTAATATGATTTTGCAATTATAAGAATTAGTCTTCATTAGTCTATATTGGTCTTGTGACACAAATATGTTATTGACACGCGTTTTGCGTGATGTACGGCAATTGCAATTTAAAGAATTTTTGATACAGACAACCTATTAATTGTCTGCGACAATTAAAATTAAAATTAAACAAAATTCTTGATGAGATATTTGCAATCTATGCGTCATTCTTGCAATAGCAACGATACATAAAAGACAGCATGGATAATATCGACCAATTTGACCAATTTTTTAAAAATTCGCATTACGACTTTATTCGCCTGATACTAAATATTAGCGGTCTATGGCCTTTTCATACGTTAAGAAGACGCTGGATGATATACCTCGCAATAATACTCGTACTACTCGGACCTTTTATATTTGAGGTAAATTAAAGACAAATGTTTTGTCACATTTTCAAGTTTTGTACACTTTTTAATTTTTGCTTTTGTCTACTGTCTATCAAAAATTATTGAATTTAAATATTACAATAATAATTATGCTACTTAACGAAATTTATACTAGAATATATGTATAGATAGATTTATATATCAATTTTATATTCTATTTTAATTATACTTGACAACATAATTTACAATCGGACAGTTCAGTTAACATCACATGTTATAATATATATAATGTGTTATATATGATTATTATACATTTACCTGATACAAACCATGTGAGAAATATAGATATTGGGATTAATGAGTATTCAGCATGATACCTTTGAACTAATCGATGCTCCGCCATTGTTATTTCTCAGTATAGTGATCACAATTGAAATAATTTATGCAATATATACGTTACCAAAAGTGGGTAAACAAAAGTCATAAATAAACATATGGACGAAAACATACATGGTTTTTGATCATAAATTTTCCTTGTATAGATAAAACTGCTTCTAATAAATATGCAAAAATATTGTCTTTCTTCAAAGTTGGATGAAGAGACTAAAATATATAATTTGCATGGGTTATATGCACGAAAATTTGGATATATTTATATAAGTGAGTTTAATAATGCAGTGTATTATGTGCATAATAATATAGTGCAGAAAAAACAATAAAAATTTAAATGGATTTTTAAATAGATTTAAATAGATTTTTCTATAAATTCAGTCTACTAAATAATTTTAAACGACTGAATTTATATAAAAATCTATTTAAATATTTACTATTGTTTTTATGTACTTATACACATACATATATATACATACATACATATATAATTTATAATAATTATCGATATTTTTGAAAAAGCATTTTACTTTTTATAATAATGATATATTTATTCGATAATAATCATAAAAATTTGCCGTTTTTATATAAATTAGCTTTGTTAGTCGGTCACCCCATCGTGTTACAATCTATAACATTATTGACCAAGCTTATCAATACAAAATCCAAAGAGGAGGATACATCGTCAAATACGCAAAGAATCCAAACGGGACTATTTTATATCGTAAATTATATGATCGATGTAGACACATATTATGTTCTAATGTTCATACATATATCTATATGCGAAATATGTTATGTGTTCCTAAGAGCTACATTGGATATCCTGTATGTAACATTGATTGAATACTGTTGTGGATTATTCGAAAGCTTGAGGTAAATATATAATGAATCTTGTCGTATATATAATAAATCTTGCTCTAAACCAAAGAAAATTTTGTTTAAATTTTGTTAATACATTTTTTAAATACTTGGATAATATTAAATTTCAGATATAGATTAGAAAATGCATTCGATTTCGAAAACAATAATGGTGGTTTAATATTAACACAGATTACGTCTTATTCAAATATCGTATACTGTATTCGAAGACATATCGAAACGATGCAGTGAGTATATTTAAATGGGTATATTTCTATCATATAATAATAATCTCAAATAATATCTTTATGCATTAGATTTATTGCTATTATGGAATCGATATACAGCATACCTTTCTTTGCACATGTGGGGTTTCTTGTAATATGTTTAAGCATTGTAGGATTTCAGGTATATACGTTTTATGAAATTTCTATGACACGTTTTACATATAATTTTACATGATGCACAAAAATTATTTAATATAAATTATAAAATATAATTAATTTAAAATTGAATATATAATATTATCATATATATGTTATTCATATTATGCTATTTTTTTTTAGATGATAACATACACGAAAAATATATATAATTTTATATCATGTTGTATTTATATGAGTGGATTATTAATCAATATATTTCTTAAAAATTGGCAAGGTCAAAAAATCATAGATTCCAGCGAGAAGATATTTGAATCCGTGTACGTTTTATACAACATCTAGTAATAGCTTC
Organism: Camponotus floridanus; assembly: GCF_003227725.1. Lineage (NCBI taxonomy): Eukaryota > Metazoa > Arthropoda > Insecta > Hymenoptera > Formicidae > Camponotus > Camponotus floridanus. Next base: position 3,366,381 of record NW_020229215.1, on the reverse strand, counting down.
TTATAATATTTTTTTAATGAAATCGCCCATCAGACTGCAATAAAAATGTAATAACACAGTCGTCAAATAAATACATGGAATTATATATAAATACATGGAATAAACCATGGAAATCTTGCGAAATTTGCAGATATAACTCAAAATGGTACAATATGCCAATAGCGACACAAAAGCTCCTTATAATCATAATGATGACAAGTCAAAGACCATTGAAACTCACTATTAGTAAACTCTTCGCAATGTCACACATAAGTTTTTACGCGGTAAGTATAATTATTTCATGCTAATACGTGCTTTATTGAAATAAAAAAAATTGTTTCAGGGAATACGCATATCATTATCATACTTCATGCTATTGCGCTCTCTACAATAAATATTTCAAATACAATTCATATTTATATTAATACTTTAATAACTGAGGAGATATTACAGTTTATGTAAATAATTTAATAAAATCCTGAAACAATTGTTATATAATTTTTCCAATAAAAACAGTTTTTTTAAAACAAAAAACTAATTTAACTTTTTGAAAATTGTCGTACAAATATTTATTGACATGAACAATTTTTCATAATTGCTATTAGTATTTAACAGTAATTTTTTTTATAAGTTATAAAATTTTAACAAATAATATCAATATTTAGCAATTATTTATGATGAAACTATAAGTCACATATTGAAGATATAATACTTGAATAACTGAGACTGTATGCAATAGACTCGAAAACTTTTATTAACAGCAATAAAATAAACTAATTGAAATACTTTTCACTTTTATCACAAGATGTCATTTCTTTCAAGGCAAAAGAAAAATTAAAACCTACTAAAAGAAATTTGTAGAATAATATTTTCTATAATTTTCAAATCATACGATTCTCTTTCATAGAATTGATTGAAAATTTACTTGCAACAGTACCAAGCTATAGAAAGAATCGATAAAAGTTCCTTTTATTCTCAAAATTCTGTCTTTCATCTAATGCAATCAATGTTTATATTGCTTCGCAATCTGCAAAAGAAATACTACCTTTAATCCTCGATACTTTTGAATATAATCAACTGCGCAATCGATCGCAAATAGCTTTTAATAGTAGTAGCTTGTTTCACAGCATGAATGTGTTGACAACATGTGCATGTCGCATACACATGGCAATCAATATTAAACGGAATTTATATTAACCTTATAAAGATAAAAAATACGACAAGTATATAAAAAAATCAAAAAATTTAAAAAAGTGATAAAAATAAAATATTTAAAAACCGATATGAGATCTATAATACTATTAGCCAAGTACAATAAATTATGTGATATTAATTCGTAATCGATACTAAATGAATTAAAATTACTTTAATTCCTAATGCATTTTTTATATGATGTACATAATTTAAAAAAGCTTTACACAAATTCTAAATCGCATAAATGACCTTCAGATCGAAGTAAGATATGAAAACTTGGCGTGATGGAAATCTTGCGAAATTTGCAGATATAACACAAAATGGTACAATATACCAATAGCGACAAAAGGATTAACTTACGCGCTTTGATTCTGATAAAATATGTATAGTTGTCGTAATTAACGAACATTCAGGAAATTTTCAACAATAAAAACCTAAATATTCTCTTGATGAAAGAAGAAGCATTATTCTTCAAAGCAATCAGCATTAAACGACTGTACCATTTCGACTCATATATATAATGTGACTTTTTCTATATATGAGTAAAATTTTCATGTCTCTTTTATATGAGTCAAATATACTACGACAATAATTTCAATCCAAATAGTCCTTTGGATTATGTCTCTTATACAATTTACAAACTTTTTACATAATTTACAAACATAATTTTGCAATTTGAAGAATTAGTCTTGATTAGTCTATATCGATCTTGTGGCACAAATATGTTGACATGCGTTTTGCGTGATGTACGGCAATTACAATTTAAGCGGAATTCTTGATACAGACTACCCATTGATTGTCTGCGACAATTGAAGTTAAACAGAATTCTTGATGAGATATTTGCAATCTATGCGTCATTCTTGCAATAGCAGCGATAGATAGAAGACAGTATGAATAATATCGACCAATTTGACCAATTCTTTAAAAATTCGCATTACGACGTTATTCGCCTGATACTAAGTATTAGCGGTCTATGGCCTTTCCATATGTTAAGAAGACGCTACGTGATATACCTCGCAATGATACTCGTACTCGGATCTGGATTTACATTTGAGGTAAACTAAAGACAAATGTTTTGTCACATTTTCAAGTTTTGTACATTTTTTAATTTTTGCTTATGTCTACTGTCTATCAAAAATTATTGAATTTAAATATTATAGTAATAATTATGCTAATTAACGAAATTTATACTGGAATATATGTATGTAATAATGTAGATAGATTTATATATCAATTTTATATTCTATTTTAAATATACTTGACAACATAATTTACAATCGGACAATTCAGTTAACATTATATGTTATTATAATGTGTTATATATGATTATTATACGTTTGCTTGATATAAATCACGTGAGAAATGTAGATATTGGGATTAATAAGTATTTGGCATGATACTTTTGAACTAATCGATGCTCTGCCAATATTATTTCTCGGTATAGTGACCATAATTAAAATGATTTATGCAGTATATACGTTACCAAAAGTGGGTAAACAAAAGTCATAAATGCTAATAATAAAAGTACGGACGATAACATACATGATTTTTTATCATAAATTTTCCTTATATAGATAAAACTGCTTCTAATAAATATGCAAAAATATTGTCTTTCTTCAAAGTTGGATGAAGAGACTAAAATATATAATTCACATGGGTTATATGGACGAAAATTCGGATACATTTATATAAGTGAGTTTAATAATGCAGTGTATTATGTGCATAATAATAAGGTGCAGAAAAAACAATAAAAATTTAAATGGATTTTTAAATAGATTTAAATAAATTTTTATATAAATTGTCTTCTAAATAATTTTAAACGACTGAACTTATATAAAAATCTATTTAAATATTTATTTAAATATTTTTTTATTTAATTTTTTTTATTTATTTATTTAATTTTTATATTTAAATATTTTTTTTTTCTGTACTTATACACATATACATACATACATACATATATAATTTATAATAATTATTGAAACATATATAATTTATAATAATAATCGATATTTTTGAAAAAGCATTTCACTTTTTATAATAATAATATATTTATTCGATAAAAAACATAAAAAATTGACGTTTTTATATAAATTAGCTTTGTTAGTCGGTCACCCCATCGTGTTCCAATCTATAACATTATTGACCAAGCTTATCAATACAAAATCCAAAGAGAAGGATACGTCGTCAAATACTACGCAAGGAATCCAAACGGGACTATCTTATCCCGTAAATTATATGATCGATGTAGACACATATTATGTTCCAATTTTCATACATACGGCTATATGCGAAATATCTTATGTGTTCCTAATAGCTGCATTCGATATCCTGTATGTAACATTGATTGAATACTGTTGTGGATTATTCGAAAGCTTGAGGTAAATATATAATGAATCTTGTCGTATATAATGAATCTTGCTCTAAACTAAACCAAACGAAATTTTGTTTCAATTTTGTTCATACATTTTTTGAACACTTGGACAATATTAAATTTCAGATATAGATTAGAAAATGCATTCGATTACAAAAACAATAATGGTGATATAATATTAACACAGAATACGTCTTATTCAAATATCGTATACTGTATTCGAAGACACACCGAAACGATGCAGTGAGTATATTTAAATGGGTATTGACATTTCTATCATATAATAATAATCTCAATGCATAAATAATATCTTCATGCATTAGATTTATTGCTATTATGGAATCAATGTACAACATACCTTTCTTTGTACACGTGGGGTTTCTTTTAATATGTTTAAGCATTGTAGGATTTCAGGTATATACGTTTGATGAAATTTCTATGGCACGTTTTACATATAATTACATGATGCACAAAAATTATTTAATATAAATTATAGAATATAATTAATTTAAAATTGAATATATGATATTATCATATATATGTTATTCATATTATGCTACCATTTTTTAGATGATAACAAACACGGAAAATATAAATAATTTTATAAAACATTACAGTTATATGAATGCATTATTAATCAATATATTTTTTGAAAATTTGCAAGGTCAAAAAATCATAGATTCCAGCGAAAAAATATTTGAATCCGTGTACGTTTTATACAACTATCTAATAGCATTTTATAATATTTTTTTATAAAATCGCGCCTCAGACTGCAATAAAAGAATAATAGTACGATCGTGAAATAAATACATGGAATTATAAATAAATACACGAAATAAATCACGGAAATGTTGCGAAATTTGCAGATATAACACAAAATGGTACAATATGCCAATAACGACACAAAAGCTTCTTATAATGATAATGTTGACAAGTAAAAAACCATTGAAACTCACTATTGGTAAACTCTTTGCATTATCATACATAACTTTTAACGCAGTAAGTATAATTATTTCATGCAAATACGTGCTTTATAAAAATAAAAAAAATTGTTTAAGGTAATACGCGCATCATCATCATACTTTATGCTATTGCGCTCTCTACAATAAACATTTTGAATACAATTCATATTTATATTAATACTTTAATAACTGAGGAGATATTACAGTTTATGTAAATAATTTAATAAAATCCTGAAACAATTGTTATATAATTTTTCCAATAAAAAAATTTTTTTTTAACAAGAAACTAATTTAACTTTTTGAAAATTGTTCTACAAACATTTATTGATATGAACAATTTTTCATAATTACTATTACTATTTATCAGTAGTTTTCTTTATAAGTTATAAAATTTTAATAAATAATATGATTATTTAGTAATTTATAATGAACTTATATTAATCACATGTAGAAGATGTAATACTTGAATAATTGAGATTGCATGCAATAGACTCGAAAACTTTTATTAATAAAATAATAAAATAATAATAAAAACAGTAATAAAATAAACTAATTGAAATACTTTTCACTTTTATCAGAAGATGTCATTTCTTTCAAAGCAAAAGAAAAATTAAAACCTACTAAAAGAAATTTGTACAATAATATTTTCTATAATTTTCAAATCATACGATTCTCTTTCGATAGAGTTTATTGAAAATTTACTTGCAACAGTACCAAGATATAGAAATGTAACGGTACGGCCTATCCCGTTCGCCACGGACTGGCTCGCCGGTGCCAAGGTTCGGGAGTAGATAGGAGAGTCAAGCTTACGAGTCCTCTTTCAATAATCAATTTATTGGTAAATATCTTATGCTATGCCTTATCCTACGCGGTGATTATAACTACCTTTTATTACGCGGGCTTAGCCTACGACGGTGCGCTAGTACTTATACTTCTAACTTAACCTACGGACGCTTACGGTTAACTTAGCCTAGACGGTCGGTCGCGGTTTCGGTCGGCGAGCGTGTCGCGGTTGCGGAGTGCGGCGGTGCGCGGAGGCCGAGTGCCGGGCAAACCCAGGCTGCGGAGAGGTCAGACCCGTCTCCGTCGGCGTGCACGGTCAGGAAGCCGAGTGCCGGGCAAACCCAGGCTGCGGAGAGGTCAGACCCGTCTCCGTCGGCGTGCGCGGTCAGGAAGCCGAGTGCCGGGCAAACCCAGGCGGCGGAGAGGTCAAACCCGTCTCCGTCGGCGTGCACGGTCAGGAAGCCGAATGCCGGGCAAACCCAGGCGGCGGAGAGGTCACACCCGTCTCCGTCGGCAGGAACGGTCAGGAAGCCGAATGCCGGGCAAACCCAGGCGGCGGAGAGGTCATACCCGTCTCCGTCGGCAGGAACGGTCAGGGAGCCGAATGCCGAGCAAACCCAGGCGGCGGAGAGGTCACACCCGTCTCCGTCGGCAGGAACGGTCAGGATTCAAGAAGTCTCGGTTATTCCCTGAGATTCAGAACTGGTCGGAAGTTGGAAAGGAATAAGGTATCGGTCTGTTGCGCGAGCCGGCTTTTATACGGCTCGAGGGCCCCCCACGCTCGCGTGCGTCACGGCGGGAGTAGGACTTGGTGGGGAAACATAGACGGGATCGCAGGTGGGCGCCAGAGGCGTCGAGTAAGGAATTTACTCGAGAAATTACTGTAGTCAACTCTTTATTTTATAAACCCATAAGAACAATTTAAAGAACCATGAACGAATGAATATGAACGAATTAACACTACTATTTACAATATTATTTACAGGGACGATGCGAGAGCATCGTCACACCACCCCGCGCTCAGGGGGGTCCGTCGAGGCGTCGTGCTGCTCGGGGGCGGCCGTCTGGGTGGAACCTGATCACCCATCGGCCCGACGCGGTGCGGACCTTATACCTCCGCCCGATGATGGCCGATCCGGCGGGGACCTCGACCACGCCCAAGCGGACGGGAATGGTCCCGGCGATAGGTGGCCTGGCGGTCTGCGGTCGGATGGCGGGTGGTCCGACGGGCGTGGATGGCCCGGTGGTTGCAGGCCGGGCGATAGGCGGTCCGACGGTCGTAGGTCGAGCAGTCGCGGGGTCGGCGGTCATGGGCCGGGTAGTCGGTGGACCGGTGTTCGCAGGCCGGGCGGTAGGTGGTCCGACGATCGCAGGCCGGGTTGTATACGGCCCGGTGTTCGTTGGCCGGGTCCTAGGAGCTCCGGTGGAGGTGTGCGGTCCGGTGGTCGGTGGCCTGGCTGTCGAGGCCTTGCCGGTCCTGGCAGCTGGCGGACGGCTGTTAGCCGACCGGGGGTCGGCCAGGGCGGCGATTCTTCCGCGGCGGCGCGGCTTAATTTCCGGCGGCGTCGTCAGGATGATCGCCTTCCGCCGGTTTGCCTGGTCGGATCGCTGGACGGATGTCCCGGGCCGCGGCGGTCGTCGGGATCGTCCCGGGCTCGGGGTCGCTGGCGGCGGCTTGGCAGGCGTTGGCGGCGTCGTGGTCGGCGCGGTAGTAGGCCCGCTTACTTCGGACTCCGAGCTCGAGCTTATGGCTCCGAAGAGTTCGTCCATCTCGTGCCGGTCCATAGCGACTGTTAATCCGCTCGCGGTTGCCCGGCCTTATATACCCGCTACACTGCTCCTGGAGGGGATTTGTTCGCGGAATTTCCGATGGCTCGGGGTGTCCCGTGGTTCCAGTGGAAGTAGCGGAGTCCGGTCGCAGGTCGGGTAGTCGCGGTGCCGGCGGTCGTAGGCCGGGCAGTATGTGATCCGGCGTTCGTAGGCCGGGCAGTAGCTGGACCGGTGGTCGTAGGTCGGGCAGTAGCTGGACCGGCGGTCGTAGGTCGGGCAGTAGCTGGACCGGCGGTCGTAGGTCGGACAGTAGCTGGACCGGCGGTCGTAGGTCGGGCACTAGGCGGCCCGCCATCCGTAGGTCGGGCAGTAGAGGGTCCGGCGGCCGCAGGTCGGGCAGTAGGTGGCCCGTGGTTCTAAGGGAAATTCCCTAGCAACGGAGTTCGTCCGAACGCTCCAAGGTGGCGGTACTTCGGCGTGGTCGGTAGCTTTTTGCCGGATTATGCGTTATCCTCGTCCACCCGAGGACTTTCTGGTATGTTCGGTTGCGGTTTCAGGTCCTGTACGTGGATATGCCGATGCCATTTCCCGTGTTCGTCGCGTAGGTCCACGATGACTGGGGATATTATCCTGCGTACTTCCATGGGCCCCGAAAATCGAGGGGCGAGTTTGGCGTTAAACGCGTCATCGCGGCTGGACAGGGGGCGTTCTCGCTTCCAAACCTTGTCGCCCACCGGGGGGCGCCAGTCGCGTCGCCTCATGTTATAATGGCGCTCCTGTTTTTGAAAGGCTCGGGCTAGGTGCACCCTGGCGACCTCATAGGCCTCTTCCAGGCGTTGTCGATGCGACTCCGGGGAAGTCGAGTTCGGCGTTGGTTGTCGCTCGGCAGGATGGGGAGGTGCCAGTTCGCGGCCGTGGAGCAGAAAGGCTGGGGTGTATCCGGTGGCCTCGTGTCGAGCGGTGTTCACCGCGAACTGCAACGCGTCGATGTGCTCGTCCCAATCCCGGTCGCCCACGTATTGACTCATGGTCTTGATGGTCCGATTCACCCTCTCCACCGGGTTGCAATGCGGCGCGTAGACAGGTGACGTGCGGTGCTGGATCCCGAACGATGCCAGCAAGGTACGGAACTGGCGGGAGGTGAACTGAGTCCCGTTGTCCGAGATGAGTTGGCCCGGGCATCCATGCCGGTAAATGATGCGGCGGGTCACTTCTTTCGCCAGTGCCGTGGCGGTGGCGCGTCGCAGGGGAACCATCTCGACCCATTTGCTGAACCGGTCCTGGGCGGTCAGGAGCCAGACATGTCCACGGACCGAGCGTGGCAGAGGACCGACTAGATCCACTGAGACTTGCTGCCACGGGGCGGTTACTGGGGTAGCGTGTAGATTCCCGGCTGGTCGTTGTTGCGGCACTTTGTGGGCTAGGCAGCTCGGACAGCTCCGAACGTACCGGGCTGTCTCCCGGAACATCCCCGGCCAGTGGTACAACCGGGCGAGTCGGGCGATGGTCTTAGCTACTCCTAGATGCCCTGCGGTTGGGTCGTCGTGTAGCCGGCGCAGGATGTCGAGCCGCTGTTCCCGAGGGACGCATTGTTTCCATTGCTCGGTGGAGGGTACCTCGCTAAAATCCAGGTCGTGTAGCACATGTCGAAACAGTTGGCCGTCACGTATCTCGTAATCGGGGTACTCGTCTGGTCGGCTCTTTACCTCCCGGAGGAGGCGTTGGTACCATGGGCACGCTATCCGGTGTTGCATTGCGTTGAGCTGCGGCTCCCGGGAGAGGGCATCGGCTACTTGATTTTGTCCTCCTCTTCTATAGTGTATGGTGAAGTCGAACTGTTGCAGTTCGAAGAGCCACCGCCCCAGGCGTCCGGATGGATTTTCCAGACGTTGCAGCCACTTGAGGGACTGGTGGTCTGTTACGACGGTGAATCGATACCCCTCCAAGTAGTCTCGCATTCGCCGGATTCCCCATACCACGGCGAGACATTCCAACTCGGTCGCACTGTAGTTCCGCTCGGCACCGTTGAGCGTTCGGCTGGCGTATGCGATTACTCGCTCTCCCTCCGTCTGGTGCTGCGTTAGCACGGCTCCTAGCCCATGCGAATTGGCATCGGTTTGTAGCAGGAACGGCTTCTGAAAGTCCGGGCAGGCCAGAACCGGTGTGGAGGTCAATGCTGCCTTCAGTTGTTGAAAGGCTGCGTCCTCGGGGGTCCCCCATATCCAGCCAGCTCGTTTTTTGGTCAGTGCGGTAAGCGGCGCCGCTAGTGTCGAAAAATTCGGGATAAACTTCCGATACCACGAGGCCATTCCTAAAAATTGCCGGACCTTACGCACGGTGGTGGGAATTGGCCACCCGGTGATGGCGCTCACTTTGTCTGGGTCCGTGTGTATCCCTTGTCGATTAATCACATGTCCTAGGTAGCGGAGGCTCGGACGGCAGAAGTGGCACTTATCCGGGTTTAAGCGTAGCTTTGCTTCACGTAGTCGCCGGAATACCTCTCTCAAGTGTTGCAGGTGTTCGCTGAACGTCTTGCTGGCGATTATTATATCGTCCAAGTATACAAAAACGTTAGGTTCGAGGTCGGGGCCGATCACGGTATCTAGCAACCGCTGGAAGGTCGCCGGGGCCGAGTGCAACCCGAAAGGCATGACCGTAAATTGGTACAAACCCTTCCCTGGTACGGTGAAGGCGGTTGCAGGTCGACTCCCTTGGTTCAGTGGTATCTGCCAGTAACCACTCTTGAGATCTAATGTGGTCAGGTATTTCGCCCCGCGTAACTTGTCGAGCGTAGCCGTGATGTGCGGCAAGGGATAGGCGTCTTTATCTGACATTGCATTTAGCCTGCGGAAATCGATGCAGAATCTATACTGCCCATCTTTCTTTCGAACTATGACTACTGGTGAGCTCCAAGCGCTGCTCGAGGACTCGATGACGCCTTCGGCGAGCATTCGGTCAACTTCCTCATTGATGACGGCCTGCATGGCCGGTTTCGCGGTCGGTACCGCTGTTTGATGGACGGTCCCGGTTTTAGCCGGATGCGATGTTCGGCTCGGTCGGTTCGTCCCGTGATTACTTCAAACAATGGTAACTCGGCGGCTAGAAAGTCCCGGAGTTGCGCTTCTTCGTTTGCTTCGTTGTTTGGTCCGACGGTGATCGTGTTGGTCCGGGAAACCGTCCCGGTCTGGTTTAACGGTGGTGGCGACAAAGTGAATCCCATCTTCGCCCATAGGTCGGTACCAATCAGCACAGCGCTAGCTAGCCCAGGGAGTATGCAGAAGTCGTGCCAATAGGTTCTCCCATGCCATCGGAGAGGCAGGCGCAATACCCCAGTGACCCCTACCCGCGTGTTATCGGCCAGGAGGACGTAGTCTCCTCGGTTCTGGGCTAGTCGGGGTATTCCGGGGAATAGTCGTGCAGTTTCTTCCTGTATGCACGAGACTTCAGATCCAGGGTCTATGAGAGCCGCGAACGGTTGTCGCCGGATGTGCACTTGGAGGTGCGGGCGCGGACGGTATTCTATTCGAGGCTGGGCTGGGAGACGGCCGCTACGTCCCCGGCCCGTTGGGCGTTTCCCGTCAGCGGGTGGCAGTCGCGAGTCAGGACACCATCCTTGCCGCATCGCGAGCAGAATTTTCTTGGTGGCCGCTTACAATCCACTCGAGTGTGGCCTCGCTGCTTACATCTCCAGCAGCATTCCTCCCGGTTGTAGGTGACGGCGGCGACTAATGGTTTGGTGGTTGCTGGAGTTCGATCCTGTCGACGGTGGTTGATTTCCTCAATCTTAGATATCCGGGTCCGGAGTTCGCTCATGGTTAGCTGATCGGTGAGCGGAACATAGAGTTGGTGCTCGGGATTCATGTTTTCGTAGATTTGCTCCAGCTGTTCTCGCTCGGAGTATCCCCCAGCTCGGCGCATCATGGTGAGAAGCGTATTGGAGTATTCGCGAAACGACTCCCCCGGCTTTTGGGAGCGTCCGTTGATTTCTCGTTTTAGTCGCCTCAGGTATCCCGGCGGTAGGTAGTAATCCCGGAACTGTTTGCAGAAACTGGCCCAAGTTCCCCAGGTATCGTGGTGGTTTCGGTACCACAAGAGGGCGTCCCCTTTTAGTAATTCCGGTAGGCCCAAGAGTAAGTGGTCTTCTTCGAGGCCATAGCTGATTCTTAGCTCTTCAACTCTCTCTAGGAATGAGAGCGGATCCACTCCTTCGAAACGGTGGCCCCATTTCCGGATCTGGTTGATGATCTCGATGCGCTCTGTTGGACTCAAGGTGGGCATGGTCGCGGTTTCTCCTGGTACGTCACCGCTAGTGTTCCTCGGGTTATTGGACGGGTGGGCAGCGAAGTACAGGCGCAATCGGCGTCTCAGCAGGTCCACCTGGCCTGTGGTATCCACTTCGTACCGGTGGAGATATTCTACAAGCTGTTCTTTGGAAAGGTTATTAATCCACGCAGTCATGAGGCTTTTCGCTAGCTGGACTCTCCTTAAACGGTCCCTGTTCGGGCGCCATGTAACGGTACGGCCTATCCCGTTCGCCACGGACTGGCTCGACGGTGCCAAGGTTCGGGAGTAGGTAGGAGAGTCAAGCTTACGAGTCCTCTTTCAATAATCAATTTATTGGTAAATATCTTATGCTATGCCTTATCCTACGCGGTGATTATAACTACCTTATATTACGCGGGCTTAGCCTACGACGGTGCGCTAGTACTTATACTTCTAACTTAACCTACGGACGCTTACGGTTAACTTAGCCTACACGGTCGGTCGCGGTTTCGGTCGGCGAGCGTGTCGCGGTTGCGGAGTGCGGCGGTGCGCGGAGGCCGAGTGCCGGGCAAACCCAGGCTGCGGAGAGGTCAGACCCGTCTCCGTCGGCGTGCACGGTCAGGAAGCCGAGTGCCGGGCAAACCCAGGCTGCGGAGAGGTCAGACCCGTCTCCGTCGGCGTGCGCGGTCAGGAAGCCAAATGCCGGGCAAACCCAGGCGGCGGAGAGGTCAAACCCGTCTCCGTCGGCGTGCACGGTCAGGAAGCCGAATGCCGGACAAACCCAGGCGGCGGAGAGGTCACACCCGTCTCCGTCGGCAGGAACGGTCAGGAAGCCGAATGCCAGGCAAATCCAGGCGGCGGAGAGGTCACACCCGTCTCCGTCGGCAGGAACGGTCAGGGAGCCGAATGCCGGGCAAACCCAGGCGGCGGAGAGGTCACACCCGTCTCCGTCGGCAGGAACGGTCAGGATTCAAGAAGTCTCGGTTATTCCCTGAGATTCAGAGCTGGTTGGAAGTTGGAAAGGAATAAGGTATCGGTCTGTTGCGCGAGCCGGCTTTTATACGGCTCGAGGGCCCCCCACGCTCGCGTGCGTCACGGCGGGAGTAGGACTTGGTGGGGAAACGGCGGGATCGCAGGTGGGCGCCAGAGGCGTCTAGTAAATTCCTTACTCGACGCCTCTGGCGCCCACCTGCGAGAAATTACTGTAGTCAACTCTTTATTTTATAAACCCATAAGAACAATTTAAAGAACCATGAACGAATGAATATGAACGAATTAACACTACTATTTACAATATTATTTACAGGGACGATGCGAGAGCATCGTCACAGAAAGAATCGATAAGAGTTCCTTTTATTTTCAAAATTCTGTCTTTCATTTAATGCAATCAATGTTTATATTGTTTCGCAATCTGCAAAAGAAATACTACCTTTAATCCTCGATACTTTTGAATATAACCAACTGCGCAATAGTCGATCGCAAATAGTCCCTAATAGTAGTAGCTTGTTTCACATGAATGTGTTGAAAACATGTGCATGTCCCATATACATGGCGAAAGTTTAGCTACATTTATGCAGGTAAATTCATTAATTCAATAATATAATAATAGTAATACAAATTAAATCTGATTAGAAGCAAAACGTAAAATGTAAATTTGAAAAATTATTTTTTTTCATTTTTAATGGACTCGACACATATTTGTATTTCAATCAATAATTTCAAAAATATATCTTTTAAAAAACTTGACTTTGTGTAATTTTGCACTTACGTTCTGTAGTAATTAATTCCAGAAAATTAGCATTCAATTTTTTAAATATTTCACTTCTCGTATAGAACATCTTTTATAATAAATCGATAATACGTAATAATAAATGTATGTTTTATTTCCATCCTCCAACGATGATCATCTATTAAAGTCTAGAAATCTCTTTAATGTTTTCATATTTGTCAGGTACTATAGTTGACCATGCCGTGATTTTCGCACTCACGCCTTTGATAACCAGATTTTTCTACGAGACATCCTTCGGAACGATCGACGCGTCAAATCAGACGCAGGAGGCACAATCTACCTATCGCATCAACTACATGCTTGATTTACAATGCTCCATATGCGAGGTGTATTACACGATATTATTGACTGCGTTCAACGTCTTGTATTTGGCGTGCGTTCAACATTGCTATGGATTGTTTGCAGCTCTGAGGTAAGTTTGATGGATCCGCGAAAATATTAAATTCTCTTTTCTCAAGATTTTGAAATTCAATTGAATAAAATTTATGTACTCATTTAATGTATTCAAATAAAATTTAAGTACTCATTTAAGGATGTTTTGTTTGTACAATTCCAGCAAAAAGTAGCTGAAAATCAATGTTGACGAATATATCCACTTTCAATTTTGTTTATTTATTTATTATTAAATTTCTTCTTATTTTCTTTTGCAATATGATATACGTATGTAATGAATATGTTATGTTACGTTAGAATATTAATGAAACTTGCATTTTTCAATTATAAAATAATTGTGTAGGCTTCACATTGCATATTCTATATCGTTTATTTGTAATCATATTTCGATATCATTATTCCATTTCCTTTAATACTATTTTGACGGAAGATTATATTTATTATTAAAAAAGAAAATAATGCAATATATATCAAAAAGCTTAAGAATATAAGATGAAGAATATGTATAGGGTTTTTCTTAATAAGTGCGAAAAATTTTAGGAGATGATTCTTTGTCGAAAATTAAGAAGGATTTTTCATATAAACATATACTCTTCTAAAAATGGAGATAGAAATTAGGTTTTTATTTTTTAGGTTTTTTATTATAATTTTATTTTTGTTCCCATTTTCCCAATATTTACTCTAATTTTATTTTTATTTTAAAATTTAACTTCTTGTAATTCGAAACCTATGCTATTTAGCACCATGCTGTGTACGATAACGTATTGTATTTTTTTAAGGATGTTTTGTATGTACAATCCCAGCAAACAGCAATTTGCAATTAACAATTACATATTTTTTTAAAAACAACTATGTGTTTTCTTTACACCAATTGATTCCTCTCATTATTTTGTACATAAAAGTATTAAGGTAAGATAATCGAAAAATGAATATTTTACTAGATATTTTATGGTTTATGCAAAATTAAGAAATGGTTTCAAGCCTCATAAATCGAAAAGTACTCAATGAAGAAATACTTTATTATATAATAGTATTTTGGAAAGCTCTCGAGATAAGCTACACGAATATGTAATAAGAAATAGGGGATTCCGTTTAAGAAATTGACGATGATCTTCACTTGACTTTCAAATGACTCTCCCATGTCAAATCATTGCCACTATCTGATGACCCCCTTCAAGCCATATAACTTTTGTTTGAAACATTTCTTTCTAAAGTGCATAGTTTATGAAATATTTGACCAGTCCGGGACTTTTAGGACACTCTGTATATATATATATATATATATATATATATATATATATATATATATTGTGAGCTCATTGTGATAACATAATGTATGATTTTGTAAGTTCTAGTTATGGTTAAAATCGTTTCGAAACTTTTAAGCAACCATTGATAGCCTCACTCCAAAACTCGCTCTTCCACATGGTTACATAACTGCTCAATTACTGCATTTATACATCGCATACTGGTTAGGGCAACAAGTGATTGATCATAGCAGTCGTGTATACACATCGATGTAAGCCAGAATGTAAAATTTTTGTTCACAAAAAGTTTTTTAATGTCACAATTAAATGCAACAATAAAAGAATAAATAAAATGTAAAAAGTTTTTATTACAATTTATAAAAAACATATTAATAAGATTTTTAATATTATAATACAAATTTTTTTCGTCTTAATCTTAGCTATCGAGGCGAATGGTACGAATCATCACCGAAATCCAAAAAACTTTTGAACGTGATGATGCTAAGAAGCACTTTACCTTGCACGTTAACTGTTGGTAAAATAATAGTCCTTTCTCTTCCGAGCTTCAGTGCGGTAAGATATATGTTAAAATTAATTTACATAAAAATGTTTTATATTTATTGATCAGAATATTTTGCGCATTTCCATTTTTTAGATTGTACGTGCGTCCGCTTCGTATTTCACCGTTTTTAGATCTGTACAGTAATTGAAAATTTTTTTGAGAGGTATAATATTATTATTGATATATAAGAATGTTTAATTATGTTGTCTAAATTATGATAAAATATATTTATGCAAAAACTATTATAAATTAGGATTAATTTACACGCTTCGATTCTGATAAAACATTTGTAGTTTTCGTGACTAACGAACATTCAGGAAATCTTCAACAATAAAACCTAAATATTCTCTTGATGAAAGAAAAAGCATTATTCTTCAAAGCAATCAGCATTAAACGACTGTACCATTTCGACTCATATATATAATGTGACTTTTCTACATATGAGTAAAATTTTCATGTCTCTTTTATATGAGTCAGATATACTACGACAATAACTTCAATCCAAATAGTTCTTTGGCTTATGTCTCTTGCATAATTACATAATTTACTAACATGATTTTGCAATTATAAGAATTAATCTTCATTAGTCTATATCGGTCTTGTGACACAAATATGTTATTGACATGCGTTTTGCGTGATGTACGGCAATTGCAATTTAAGCGGAATTCTTGATACAGACAATCTATTAATTGTCTGCGACAATTAAAGTTAAACAAAATTCTTGATGCGATATTTGCAATCTATGCGTCATTCTTGCAATAGCAACGATACATAAAAGACAGTATGGATAATATCGACCAATTTGACCAATTCTTTAAAAATTCGCATTACGACTTTATTCGCCTGATACTAACAATAAGTATTAGCGGTCTATGGCCTTTTCATACGTTAAGAAGACGCTGGATGATATACCTCGCAATGATACTCGTACTCGGACCTTTTACATTTGAGGTAAATTAAAGACAAATGTTTTGTCACATTTTCAAGTTTTGTATACTTTTTAATTTTTGTTTATGTCTACTGTCTATCAAAAATTATTGAATTTAAATATTACAGTAATAATTATGTTAATTAACGAAATTTATACTAGAATACATGTATAAATAGATTTATATATCAATTTTATATTCTATTTTAAATATACTTGACAACATAATTTACAATCGGACAATTCAATTAACATTACATGTTATTATAATGTGTTATATATGATTATTATACATTTGCCTGATATAAATCATGTGACAAATATAGATATTGGGATTAATGAGTATTGGGTATGATACCTTTGGACTAATCGATGCTTTGCTAATATTATTTCTCAATATAGTGACCATAATTAAAATGATTTATGCAGTATATACGTTACCAAAAGTGGGTAAACAAAAGTCATAAATGCCAATAATAAAAGTACAGACGAAAACATACATGATTTTTGATCATAAATTTTCTTTGTATAGATAAAATTGCTTCTAATAAATATGCAAAAATATTGTCTTTCTTCAAAGTTGGATGAAGAGACTAAAATATATAATTCGCATATAATTGGGTTATATGGACGAAAATTTGGATACATTTACATAAGTGAGTTTAATAATGCAGTGTATTATGTGCATAATAATATAGTGCAGAAAAAAACAATAAAAATTTAAATGGATTTTTAAATATATTTAAATAGATTTTTATATAAATTCAGTCTTCTAAATAATTTTAAACGACTGAATTTATATAAAAATCTATTTAAATATTTATTATTGTTTTTCTGTACTTATACACATACATATATATACATACATACATATATAATTTATAATAATTATTGAAACATATATAATTTATAATAATTATCGATATTTTTGAAAAAGCATTTCACTTTTTATAATAATGATATATTTATTCGATAATAACCTTAAAAATTTGACGTTTTTATATAAATTAGCTTTGTTAATCGGTCACATCATCATGTACCAATCTGTAACATTATTGACCAAGCTAATCAATACAAAATCCAAAGTGAAGGATACATCGTCAAATACGCAAAGAATCCAAACGGGACTATTTTATCTCGTAAATTATATGATCGATGTAGACAAATATTATGTTCCAATTTTCATACATATGGCTATATGTGAAATATCTTATGTGCTCCTAATAGCTGCATTCGATATCCTGTATGCAACATTGGTTGAATACTGTTGTGGATTATTCGAAAGCTTGAGGTAAATATATGATGAATCTTGTCATATATATAATGAATCTTGCTCTAAATAAAAAAAAATTTTGTTTAAATTTTGTTAATACATTTTTTAAATACTTGGACGATATAAAATTTCAGATATAGATTAGAAAATGCATTCGATTTCGAAAACAATAATGGTAGTTTAATATTAACACAGAATACGTCTTATTCAAATATCGTATACTGTATTCGAAGACATATCGAAACGATGCAGAGAGTTTATTTAAATGGGTATATTTCTATCGTATAATAATAATCTCAAATAATATCTTCATGCATTAGATTTATTGCTATTATGGAATCGATGTACAACATACCTTTCTTTGTATACATGGGGTTTCTTGTAATATGTTTAAGCATTGCAGGATTTCAGGTATACGTACAGATACGTTTGATGAAATTTTTATAACACGTTTTACATATAATTTTGCATGATGCACAAAAATTATTTAATAAATTATAGAATGTAATTAATTTAAAATTGAATATATGATATTATCATATATATGTTATTCATATTATGCTATCTTTTTTTAGATGATAACAAACACGGAAAATATGAATAATTTTATAACATATTGTATTTATATGAATGCATTATTAATCAATATATTTTTTAAAAATTGGCAAGGTCAAAAAATCGTAGATTCCAACGAGAAAATATTTGAATCCATGTACGTTTTATACAACATCTAGTAATAGCTTTTTATAATATTTTTTTTAATGAAATCACCCATCAGACTGCAATAAAAATGTAATAACACAGTCGTCAAATAAATACATGGAATTATATATAAATACGTGGAATAAACCATGGAAATCTTGCGAAATTTGCAGATATAACTCAAAATGGTACAATATGCCAATAGCGACACAAAAGCTTCTTATAATGATAATGATGACAAGTAAAAAACCATTGAAACTCACTATTGGCAAACACTTCGCAATGTCATACATAACTTTTTACGCGGTAAGTATAATTATTTCATGCAAAGACGTGCTTTATTAAAACAAAAAAAATTGTTTAAGGTAATACGCACATCATTATCATACATCATGCTATTGCGCTCTCTACAATAAATATTTCAAATACAATTCATATTTAAATTAATACTTTAATAACTGAGGAGATGTTACAGTTTATGTAAATAATTTAATAAAATCCTGAAACAATTGTTATTAAATAACAATTGTTATATAAACAATTGTTATATAATTTTTTAATAAAAACAGTTTTTTTTCAAACAAAAACCTAATTTAATTTTTTGAAAATTCTCATACAAATATTTATTGACATAAACAATTTTTCATAATTGCTATTAGTAGTTAACAGTAATTTTTTTATAAGTTATAAAATTTTAACAACTAATATCAATATTTAGCAATTATTTATGATGAAATTATATAAGTCACATATTGAAGATATAATACTTGAATAACTGAGACTGCATGCAATAGACTCGAAAACTTTTATCAACAGCAATAAAATAAACTAATTGAAATACTTTTCACTTTTATCACAAGATGTCATTTCGTTCAAAGTAAAAGGAAAATTAAAACCTACTAAAAGAAATTTGTAGACTAATATTTTCTATAATTTTCTAATCATACGATTATCTTTCATAGAGTTTATTGAAAATTTATTTGCAACAGTACCAAGATATAGAAAGAATCGATAAAAGTTCCTTTTATTCTCAAAATTCTGCCTTTCATTTAATGCAATCAATGTTTATATTGTTTCGCAAACTGCAAAAGAAATACTACCTTTAATCCTCGATATCTTTGAATATTACTGTTGGATATATTGCGCTACTTCATCCGGTGAGCGTGAATCATACATGACTGCATCGACTGCATCACCCGGATCGGAATGCTCGGAACAATAGAATCACGACGTGGCACAATGATGCACATGACACGACCTTGCATACAGCACCACAGTAAGAAGAAGCTTTAAAAGGCCAACCGAGAGACGGATCGTCGGAGAAGCATAGATGTGGCCGACGTGTACGGAGCTCAACGTAGTGCTCGAATCTTCTACTACTTCGGACTGTTCATGGAATCAAGACATAATATCAAGACACAACGACGTTAAACATTATTCGTAAACTACGAACTAACACAACAATTTGCACTCCGAAACACAACAAAAACACAACAATAACCAACTGCGCATTCGATCGCAAATAGCCCCTAATAGTAGTAGCTTGTTTCACAGCATGAATGTGTTGACAACATGTGCATGTCGCATACACATGGCAATCAATATTAAACGGAATTTATATTAATCTTATAAAGGTAAAAAATACGCCAAGTATATAAAAAAATCAAAAAATCTAAAAAAGTGATAAAAATAAAATATTTAATAACCGATATGAGATCTATAATACTATTAGCCAAGTACAATAAATTATGTGATATTAATTCGTAATCGATACTAAATGAGTTAAAATTACTTTAATTCCTAAAGTATTTTTTATATGATGTACATAATTTAAAAAAGCTTTACACAAATTCTAAATCGCAAAAATGACCTTCAGGTCGAAGTAAGATATGAAAACTTGGCGTGATCTTGCGAAATTTGCAGATATAACACAAAATGGTACAATATACCAATAGCGACACAAAAGGATTAACTTGCGCTTCGATTCTGATAAAACATGTATAGTTGTCGTGAACAAACATTCAGGAAATCTTCAACAATAAAAACCTAAATATTCTCTTGATGAAAGAAAAAGCATTATTCTCCAAAGCAATCAGCATTAAACGACTGTACTATTTCACTCATATATATAATGTGACTTTTTCTACATATGAGTAAAATTTTCATGTCTCTTTTATTTTAGTCAGATATACTACGACAATAATTTCAATCCATATAGTCCTTTGGATTATGTCTCTTGTAAAATTTACAAACTTTTTATATAATTTACAAACATAATTTTGCAATTTGAAGAATTAGTCTTGGTTAGTTTATATCGATCTTGTAGCACAAAAATGTTATTGACACGCGTTTTGCGTAATATACGGCAATTACAATTTAAGCGGAATTCTTGATACAGACTACCCAAGTCTGCGACAATTCAAGTTAAACAGTAATTAATTCTTGATGAGATATTTGCAATCTATGCGTCATTCTTGCAGTAGCAGCGATAGATAGAAGACAGCATGAATAATATCGACCAATTTGACCAATTCTTTAAAAATTCGCATTACGACGTTTTTCGCCTGATACTAACAAGGAAAGGGTCGGAAGTGTCCCCCTCCGATTTTAATGAGCTTTGAATATGTTGTAGTCTAGATCAAAATAGGAGACACGTATTTTTTTATAAGTGCTGAGTCGGCCGTTAAGCGGGTGAAACACCTTCTTGAAAAAAATCGATTTTTTCATTTCTCAGCGGATACCGTCGAAGCGATAAGAGATATAAACAAAAGTTTCAAATAAAAGTTTTATGGTCTTTAATGTACTTCAAAATCATGTAATCAGATTTGTCGAAAATGTCATATTTTTCGAAATCCCCCCCCCTCCCTTTTAATGTTTGAAAATTTTTAAATTTGTCTCATAACAAAACTTATAGCTCATTTAACGACAAATTCAATCATATATAATAAAGTTGTATTCCGAAGTCACATTTTTCAGAAATAAATTAAAAATATCCCTATACACTACTATACGCCCGCTTTATCCGCCTTATGACGCTCGTTATTCACAGCGACAGTCATTTTTCTTCGCAAACTCACAGAGGCAACCATAAATTAGCAATAAATAATTTATGAGAATATATTTTTATAAATTATAGAAATTATATTTATAAATATAATTATAAATTATATAATAATTATAATTATAATATATGTCTATATTATGTGACAATAAATATACATATAATTTATATGGAAAAGTAATGTTTTTAATGCATGAAAAATAAAACTAGTCGGACAAGGAAAATTATTGATCAGATGCCGATGTTAATAGATTCAATTCTATGAATAAACAGATGTCGCATTCGCGAAATGAGTTGGTGCAATATATTATTTTATTAACAACTGCGTGCAGTGGAACACATATTACTATTAAAGCGTCTATCGAATATACGCGAGCGCGATAGTAAATATATTTATATATATAAGAAAATAATTAAAAGGATTATAACTTATAAAGCGAGCGAAAAAATGCGTCGCGATAAGAAAGTCAGCTGCCCGAAGTGCTGATACAGCCAGTATCACACGGCCAAGTCATCAAACAGAGGAAGAAATCACTCTCGAAATAGCGCTGAATTGCAATAAAATGCGAGGAAGTCTTCGGACTTCCTTCGCTTGCATTTTGATCACGCCACTTTAGAAATAACCAATGATTTTATTTGGTCATGCCACCGCGCGATCCTCCTCCGATAATCGTTCAGAACCGGAGGCGTTAAAAGCCACCGCCTAGAAGCGGCGGACAGTCACAAATCAGTTATCAAATAATTAACAAGTGCTCGAGTTAATTAACAAGACTAGCCGTTATCCTGAAAAAACAATTGTGCCCCACGCACACAACAATACAGTATGTATGTACTTTTTCGATTTTTAAAACTTTTATAGTTTTTTGCTTTTACTTACACTTCATTCAAAATTGCGGTTTATCTGTTTTGTTTTAATGTATTTAAATTATAATTAATATTTTATTACTTTATTTAAGTTATGTGATAAAACTGTTCTATTTTTCATGAAACTCGGAAAACGTAACAAATTATTAATACGCATTAAATAATAAAATATTTTTGTTGCTAATAAGTATTTTTTTGCTAATATTTATAAAACAAATATACATAATGTTAATAATTTTTTAATGTTTAATCCAAGAAATGTAGCAGTACTGCTATACACTGCACTGTATATGACTGGGGAATTCCCAGAAAGTCCTGTTACAACAGATGAAAATGAAACAAAAGACATGATGGAAAATATGCTTCGATCAATGTATGAAGAAGCGTTTGAAGTTTATGAAGAATCATCATTAGATTTTCAAAACGAATTTGATATACCTGAAGTAGAACCTGTAATTGATGAAGAAAGAGAAGAAGACACATATTTTGTAAAAGAAATTGAATGTGTTGCGGATTCTGTACCAATAGAATATAAAAGAAATGCAGTAGAGTTATGGAGAAGTGGAACAAAAAAGTCAAGAACTCTTGCATCTATAAGAAATAGATTTCGGAAAGTCACGTCATTACGTCAATTAAGAAGATGGGAGCAGCAAGTAAATCAAGGTGGCAACAGATTTGATAAACTGAAAGAAATTTCAACATATACGTTAAATAAATTCCATGAAGGTATTGAAAAGGGAATAATTATTCATGACATTGATATTGCTCGATGGGCTCTTCGCGCACAGAAGGAAGTAAATCTACTTGGGTTTACAGCATCATTATCATGGGTAAAAAGGTTTAAGCTTGCACATAATATCGTATCTAGAAAAATTACAAAATTTATAACAAAAAAAAATTTAGCGTCAGACAAAGATTTAGAAGCACGAAGCAAGTCATTTATCGAAAATGTTAAATCTTCTATTATACAATATGGAATTGAAAATGTATATAATTCGGACCAAAGTGGATTTCAATTAGAATTTCATTCCGGTCGTTCACTATCACCTATTGGTATTAAAAAAGTAGAGCGCATAGTACAATCCATATCAGCAACTACACATAGTTATACTATACAACCTATTGTTTCAGCTGATGGTAGATTATTATCGCCTCTGTTTATCGCCTCTGTTTTAAAAGAACCTACTGGAACATTTGGTCCAATAGTAAAAGAAACAATGTTTAAAGATAATAATATCTTTGTCATGGCATCAAAATCTGGAAAATTAACATCGCATCATTTTGAGATCTGGATAAAAGAAGTGTTTTTTCCAAATGTTGGACCAAAATCAGTGTTATTATTAGATTCTTGGACTGGTCATTGTCCTGATATAAACAAACCAGATTTTATAGACAATATTAATTTGTTAACTATACCAGCTGGAGCAACGGGAAAAATACAACCTTTAGATGTATTCGGTTTTCGTTTATGGAAAAATTTTGTTAGACATTTTTCAGATACCATCATGCTTTTAGATCTTGACGTCAAGCTTCATTCAAGAAACAATATTTTAAAATTACAATCATTAACACATAATCAATTTTCATCACCAAGGTTTAAAAATTTATTCAAATATGCATGGTATAAAAGTGGTTATTTAGAAAAGAAACCAGAAGAATTTGATACACCAGTAGATTTTTGTTTCAAAACTAATTTAAAACCAACATGTGATATTTGCGGTGAAATTGCTGTAATTTCTTGCGCATGGTGTAAAAAATCCCTTTGTATAAATCATTTCTTTCATGATCATCATCTTTGTAACCGATATCAACCATGAATATTTGTTATTCTTGTATGCAATAATTATGTACGGTATTTTATGTAATATTTCCATATACATATATATAATGACTTCGGAATACAACTTTATTATATATGATTGAATTTGTCGTTAAATGAGCTATAAGTTTTGTTATGAGACAAATTTAAAAATTTTCAAACATTAAAAGGGAGGGGGGGGGATTTCGAAAAATATGACATTTTCGACAAATCTGATTACATGATTTTGAAGTACATTAAAGACCATAAAACTTTTATTTGAAACTTTTGTTTATATCTCTTATCGCTTCGACGGTATCCGCTGAGAAATGAAAAAATCGATTTTTTTCAAGAAGGTGTTTCACCCCCTTAACGGCCGACTCAGCACTTATAAAAAAATACGTGTCTCCTATTTTGATCTAGACTACAACATATTCAAAGCTCATTAAAATCGGAGGGGGACACTTCCGACCCTTTCCTTGTAAGTATTAGCGGTCTATGGCCTTTCCATACGTTAAGAAGACGCTGGATGATATACCTCGCAATGATACTCGTACTCGGACCTTTTACATTTGAGGTAAATTAAAGACAAATGTTTTGTCACATTTTCAAGTTTTGTACACTTTTTAATTTTTGCTTATGTCTACTGTCTGTCAAAAATTATTGAATTTAAATATTACAGTAATAATTATGCTAATTAACGAAATTTATACCGGAATATATGTATAGATAGATTTATATATCAATTTTATATTCTATTTTAAATATACTTGACAACATAATTTATAATCGGACAATTCAGTTAACATTACATGTTATTATAATGTGTTATATATGATTATTATACATTTGCCTGATATAAATCACGTGAGAAATATAGATATTGGGATTAATGAGTATTTGGCATGATACTTTTGAACTAATCGATGCTAATTAAAATGATTTATGCAGTATATACGTTACCAAAAGTGGGTAAACAAAAGTCATAAATGCTAATAATAAAAGTACAGACGATTACATACATGATTTTTTATCATAAATTTTCCTTATATAGATAAAACTGCTTCTAATAAATATGCAAACATATTATCTTTCTTCAAAGTTGGATGAAGAGACTAAAATATATAATTCCCATGGGTTATATGGACGAAAATTCGGATACATTTATATAAGTGAGTTTAAGAATGCAGTGTATTATGTGCATAATAATAAGGTGCAGAAAAAACAATAAAAATTTAAATTGATTTTTAAAAAAATTTTAATAGATTTTTATATAAATTCAGTCTTCTAAATAATTTTAAACGGCTGAATTTATATGAAAATCTATTTAAATATTTATTATTGTTTTTCTGTACTTATACACATACATATATATATACATACATACATATATAATTTATAATAATTATTGAAACATATATAATTTATAATAATTATCGATATTTTTGAAAAAGCATTTCACTTTTTATAATAATGATATATTTATTCGATAATAATCATAAAAATTTGACGTTTTTATATAAATTAGCTTTGTTAATCGGTTACATCATCATGTACCAGTCTATAACAGTATTGATCAAGCTCATCAATACAAAATCCAAAGAGAAGGATACATCGTCAAATACGCAAAGAATCCAAACGGGACTATTTTATCTCGAAAATTATATGATCGATGTAGACACATATTATGTTCTAATTTTCATACATAGCTATATGTGAAATATTTCACATATATTATGTGCTCCTAACAGCTGCATTTGATGTCCTGTATGTAACATTGGTTGAATACTGTTGTGGATTATTCGAAAGCTTGAGGTAAATATATAATGAATCTTGTCGTATATATAATGAATCTTGTTCTATACCAAAGAAAATTTTGTTTAAATTTTGTTAATACATTTTTTAAATGCTTGGACAATATTAAATTTCAGATATAGATTAGAAAATGCATTTGATTTCGAAAACAATAATGGTGGTTTAATATTAGCTCAGATTACGTCTTATTCAAATATTGTATACTGTATTCGAAGACATACCGAAGCGATGCAGTGAGTATATTTAAATAGGTATATTTCTATCGTATAATAATAATCTCAAATAATATCTTCATGCATTAGATTTATTGCTATTATGGAATCGATGTACAACATACCTTTCTTTGTACATCTGGGGTTTCTTGTAATATGTTTAAGCATTGTAGGATTTCAGGTATATACGTTTGATGAAATTTCTATGACACGTTTTACATATAATTTCACATAATGCACAAAAATTATTTAATATTGGGTTGGGGAAAAAGTTTCTTCGTATTTTCCGGCAGATGGAATTAGAATCGCATAACCTTGATAATATTAATCGGATCTGTCAATACTTTGTGTGCGTTTGAAAGGTGACATATCATAAAGAAAAAGTAGCAAAAAAGTAGTGATATTTATCTATTCAGTTAAAAGTTATTGCATCTTGAAAATGAGTGAAGAGAAAGAAGAAATTCGATACATTTTAAAATTTTATTTTAAAAAAGGGAAGAATGCAACTCAGGCAGCTAAAAAAATTTGTGATGTTTATGGACATGATGCTGTATCAATACGTGTTGCACAAATCTGGTTCAAGCGTTTTCAATCTGGAAATTTTAACGTCAAAGATACACCTCGCTCTGGTCGACCGATCACTGAAAAAGTCGATGAAATTATGGAAATAATTGAACAAGACCGGCATATTAGCAGTCACGAAATCGGTAAGCAACTGAACATCGACCACAAAACAGTTTTAAACCATTTGCAGAAAGCTGGATACAAAAAAAAGCTCGATGTTTGGGTGCCACATGATTTAACAGTCAAAAATTTAATGGATCGATTTTCTATCTGCGAATCATTGTTAAAACGAAACGACATCGAACCATTTTTGAAACGGCTCATAATAGGCGATGAAAAATGGATCACATATGACAATAATGTACGAAAAAGATCGTGGACAAAGCGAAATGAAGTTCCGCAAACTGTGGCAAAGCCAAAATTGACGCCAAGAAAAGTGATGCTGAGTGTGTGGTGGAATTACAAAGGAATCGTTCACTACGAGCTGCTGCCATCCGGTCAAACAATTGATTCTAACCTTTACTGTCAACAACTGGAAAGATTACGCCAGGCAATTGAGAAAACGCGACCAGAATTGATCAATAGGAAAGGCGTCGTCTTTCATCACGACAACGCGAGACCTCATGTATCTATAGCGACTCGTCAAAAATTAAGAGAACTTGGCTGGGAAGTTTTGATGCACCCACCTTATAGTCCTGACCTTGCACCATCAGACTACCATTTATTTCGATCTCTACAGAACTCTCTTAATGGTACGAAGTTGGCTTCAAGAGAGGCCTGTGAAAATCACTTGTCACAGTTTTTCGCCCAGAAATCACACAAGTTCTACAGTGACGGGATTATGGTTTTACCTCAAAGATGGCAAAAGGTGGTCGAACAAAACGGCACATATTTAATTTCATAAACTTCATTTCAAATATGAATAAAATTTGTTTCATTTTTGCAATAAAATACGAAGAAACTTTTTCCCCAACCCAATATTAATTATAGAATATAATTAATTTAAAATTGAATATATGATATTATCATATATATATTATTCATATTATGCTACCATTTTTTAGATGATAACAAACACGGAAAATATAAATAATTTTATATCATGTTGTATTTATATGAGTGGATTATTAATCAATATATTTCTTAAAAATTGGCAAGGTCAAAAAATCATAGATTCCAGCGAGAAGATATTTGAATCCGTGTACGTTTTATACAACATCTAGTAATAGCATTTTATAATATTTTTTTTTTTTAAATTGTGCCTCAGACTGCAATAAAAGAATAATAGTACGATCGTGAAATAAATACATGGAATTATAAATAAATACACGAAATAAACCACGGAAATGTTGCGAAATTTGCAGATATAATACAAAATGGTACAATATGCCAATAGCGACACAAAAGCTTCTTATAATGATAATGCTGACAAGTAAAAAACCATTGAAACTCACTATTGGTAAACTCTTTGCATTGTTATACATAACTTTTAACGCGGTAAGTATAATTATTTCTTGCAAATACGTGCTTTATAAAAATAAAAAAAATTGTTTAAGGTAATACGCGCATCATCATCATATTTTATGCTATTGCGCTCTCTACAATAAACATTTTGAATACAATTCATATTTATATTAATACTTTAATAATTGAGGAGATGTTACAGTTTATGTAAATAATTTAATAAAATCCTGAAACAATTGTTATATAATTTTTCCAATAAAAAAGTTTTTTTAACAAGAAACTAATTTAACTTTTTGAAAATTGTTGTTACGTCCAGTGGATTCCACGATTCTTTTCTTTCTTTGAAATGTTACCGTGAAAGAAAAATCAAGGATCGATTTGCATTTGAAGCACAAAGCAATCCTTGTTCAAATAATGATAGCGCATAGAAAAACGGAACCTAAATCGCGTATATAATCATTTAAACCTAATATTGAGAGTGGCCAGTCGAGATAGCGCTAAGGAAAATCTAAACAAATTTTTGAATTATGAGACTCGGAAGAATATGAAATTCGAACCACTCGTATCCGTGGTTATAACTTGGTTTATTTTAGAGATTTTAAACAAAGAGCCTGTGGTCCTCGAGAAATTGACCAGAGATAAACATAAATTAATATTGCACGTGCGTTCGTTCGACAGGCCATTCTCAATCATCAAGCGATAAGATAATCAGCTCCTCGCTCTCACTCTCTACTGGATGAAGTTAAATCTTGCGCAAAAGGGCTTAATCAATTAAAACCTTAAGACCTCTCTTACTGAAAATCTAACTCCTTGGCCCTAAGAAGGGAGTAATAGAAATCATTTGATTCGATTTTCAAAGATTCCCACTATCCAGTAAGGAGGAGGAGCAACTACTTTAAAAAATGCAAGCGCAAGGCGCGAGCGCTCACTTGTTCTCTAGTTCATTAGTTCATTAGTTCTCTAGTTCATTAGTTCACTTGCTATTTAGTTCACTAAGCGTTCACTAAGAAGCACTAACTAGGACTATAAGCAGTACAGTTGACAGCTCCAGTCAAGATTCAGCCATTCAATTTTAAAATTATATAACCTCGGGGATCCTTTTCTTGCATTATACAATTAAGTTATTAATTTGTTTTATATCACAGTGAAAATGATTTTGTTAACATTTAATTGTGCATCATGTGAAATTTCTGATGAGCATCTCCACTACTCGGCTCTTCATGTTACAAACCTCCGACTTCAGCCATTGCAAGTTTATCAACGCACTTATTTTTATGATTCCAACGAGTTGTGAGTAAATTTGAATAATTTCTATTTTCTCCCTTTCCCATATCTTACTATCTCAAACTAATTTAAAAATCTATGTCTGACTAATAATTTTAAACAATTAATAATCATTAAATTTTTACTAATTACTATCAATCCTTGTCTCACCTCTTCTCCAGTCTTATTCCTAGTTCTTTCTAATTCGCCTAGAATCTCCGCAAGGCGGTTCGCGAATAATTTACCTGTTCGTCGAGAATCTCCGCAAGGCGATTCACGAACAATTACCCGTTCATTGAGAATCTTCGCAAGGCGGTTCGCGAACGATTCCTTAATTTTCATTTCCTTTTAATTGCCTTTTCTGATTTAATTATCAACAATTCGTATTGTTTTCTATCTTTATATTTCGTTTAAGCCCTTCTTTATATATATTTAACTCTTCATTTCTATTTTTCTTTACTCCCTTTCATTTTCTTTTAATTTCCCATTCCTTGCATTATTATTATTATTATTATTATTATTATTTTTCCTTTTTTTTTCTTTTTTCCCCTTTATATTATTTTCCTTTGTATTATCACTACTTTGGGAGAAATCATTAAAATAGATGAATAATTTTCGAACTTAGACTTGGCGAATCTTTTATCTCAATTTTATTATTGTATTTTAATTTGGATCTGTATTTCGCCGAATTTAGAAAATTTTAATTCTAACTATAACACATACTCGAGAATATATACATACACGCACACATACTCACTCATGCATAACTATAACTGCTAAGATGTATTTTTCTTTCCTTATTTTTTTTTATATAATATATGTATTTCTTATTTAATATGGAATTTAATTATTTAACCCGTTCTCTTCCCTAAACCCTGAGATCGCACTAGATCCTATCCCGCGTAACAAGGATTAAAGTCCTTTACCGAAAAGGGACCACCGAATAGGCGTAAAAACGTAGAGTTAAAGAGATCTTCGGTCGCTGACCTGTATCAGGTCCTTCACATTCGTTCGACCCGATCCATACACACGCCCGAATAAAATGTGTCACGGGGTAAGTAAGTTACGTTCTCCCATACAGCCCATCCTTTCAGGGTCTGGACGTAACATTGTTCTACAAACATTTATTGACATGAACAATTTTTCATAATTGCTATTATTATTTATCAGTAGTCTTTTGTATAAGTTATAAAATTTTAATAAATAATATGATTATTTAATAATTCATAATGAAATTATATAAGTCACATGTAGAAGATGTAATACTTGAATAATTGAGATTGCATGCAATAGACTCGAAAACTTTTATTAACAGCAATAAAATACACTAATTGAAATACTTTTCATTTTCATCACAAGATGTCATTTCTTTCAAGGCAAAAGAAAAATTAAAACCTAGTAAAAGAAATTTGTAGAATAATATTTTCTATGATTTTCAAATTATACGATTCTCTTTCATAGAGTTTATTGAAAATTTGCAACAGTACCAAGATATAGAAAGAATCGATAAGAGTTCCTTTTATTCTTAAAATTCTGTCTTTCATTTAATGCAATCAATGTTTGAATTGTTTCGCAATCTGCAAAAGAAATACTACCTTTAATCCTCGATACCTTTAAATATAACCAACTGCGCAATCGATCGCAAATAGCCTCTAATAGTAGTAGCTTGTTTCACAGCATGAATGTGTTGACAACATGTGCATGTCGCATACACATCGCGAAAGTTTAGCTACATTTATGCAGGTAAATTTATTAATTCAATAATATAATAATGTTAACGATGTCGCGTTTTGTGATAGGACGTGGTTATTAAAGGAAAGAAAACACACAAGACTTGCCAAAGTGAAAAACTAAGAGAAACGCTGAACCGCGTGTTTATTGTAAGAAATCAAGTCAAGAAGTGCCCGGTCATTCTCAGGCTACAGGACATACAGCCGAGTTTCCGTCACCATATCCATATGGGACCGAAAGGGTAGGGGACCTTACAAAAAAAACTTGAAACTAAACCATATGTGAGACATCGGCGCGTATTCGAATCTCAATACTCCCACTTTTAGTTACAAGTTACTCATTAATCAAATACTTTAGAATGACAAAAAGAAACAATCAATTTTCGAACGGAACTATGTTCATTAATGCACGAAGAAATTGATACCTTGCCCTTGGCAATGCCTTTGTCATAATGTCTGCACACTGTTCATTCGTTGACACATATTTCAGTTCGAATTCACCTTCCTCGAACTTCTCACGAATGAAGTGGTATCGAACATTGATGTGTTTGGTCCTCTTGTGAAATTCCGGATTCTTCACAAGCCGAATCGCACTCTGACAATCCATGAAAAAATTCGGCGTATCCATTTCAGTTTGTAGTAGTTCCGACAGCAATTGCTTCAGCCATATTAACTCCTTTATAGCATACGACGCTGCCATGTACTCGGATTCAGTTGTTGACAACGTTACTGATTTTTGACGTTCCGAACCCCAACTGATGATCCCTCCGCCAAATAGGAAGACATATCCCGATGTCGATCGTGCAGTCCGCTTGTCACCCGCATAATCTGCGTCACTATAGCCGCAGAATGTCAGATCGTTGCCTCCTTCGAAGAGTAGTTCCCATGTCCAAGGTACCCTTTACGTACTTCAGAATGCGTTTGACAGCATTCACATGTGCCTCGGCCGGCTTTTCCAAGTATCTACTGACACTTCCGACCGCGAAGGTGATGTCCGGTCGCGTCGCCACAGCCAAGTACATCAAGCTGCCTACCGCTTCCCTGTACGGAAAATTGACCTCTCCATCCGCCTCGAAGTCACTCAAATTCTGTCCGGCGTCTAGTGGTGTCGAGACTGCATGACAGTCCATCATGCCAAAACGTTGCAGTACTCTTTGTGCGTATGCTCGTTGACTGACATGAATTGATCCGTTCGATCGTTGATCGATCTCGAATCCTAAAAAGCATCCTACGCTGAATATCTTAATCTCGAATTCTTTTTGCAAATGGTCAATCACTGGCAATATGGCCTTTTCGTTTTCCGATGCAATGAGTCCATCGTCCACGTAGATTCCCAATACAATCATTCCATCTTTTCTGTTGCATACGAACACACATGGATCCGATTGGCTGGCCTTAAAATCGAACTTTGTGATGAACGATGTGAACCTCCGGTTCCAGCAGCGTGAAGCCTGCTTCAAACCATACAAGCTTTTAACCAACTTACATACTCGTCCACTCTCATCATCGTAACCAATCGGCTGTTTCATGAAGACATCCTCTTCCAGGTCTCCATTCAGAAACGCAGTTTTCACGTCGAATTGCCTGAGAGACATCTGCTTCGACGCTGCCAATGCTAAGATGGCTCGAATCGACGTGAACTTGACCACCGGACTGAACGTCTCACGGTAATCGATGCCATACTCCTGGGTGAAGCCACGCACGACCAATCTCGCCTTGAAGCGCTCGATGCTACCATCTGTACAAAATTTAACTTTGTATACCCAACGATTGTCAATTACCTTTTGATCTTCCGGTGGATCGACTAGAATCCACGTATGATTCTTCATAAGCGAGGCATATTCGTCATCCATTGCCTGCTCCCACTGCTTTCGTTCCGCCGATTTCGCCGATTTCGCCGATTTCGCCGATAATCGCCTGTTCGTACGTCCTTGGTTCCTCGTTGACTGCTAACATGGCCACATGATGAGCAGATGCGTCGTCATATGTCAATCGCCGACGAGACAATGTACTTCGATCACGCAAACGATGTTCTATGATGTTCCGCTCATTTACGTCACATAGAGTTCCACGATCCCGTTTCTTCAATGGTGTTTCTGGCTCCACATCAACATCATCACTATGCTGATCATCATCTTGTTCGTTGACTTCTGCATCATTCACCTTCAAACCATTTGTGTCATCAATGTCGAGTACAACCCTTGATTCTTCCAGAAGAAAAATCACGTCTCGAGTTACCTCGATTTTTCTCGATTCTGGATTCCAAACACG
The DNA here is from genome assembly GCF_003227725.1 of Camponotus floridanus. Lineage (NCBI taxonomy): Eukaryota > Metazoa > Arthropoda > Insecta > Hymenoptera > Formicidae > Camponotus > Camponotus floridanus. The sequence continues at coordinate 3,333,120 of NW_020229215.1, read as the reverse complement.
ATATCCTTTCGAGTTGCCATCATATCCGACAAAAATGCACTTGATCGCCTTTGGATCCAATTTCTGTCGCTTCTCCTTTGGCACGTGCACAAAAACCTCTGAGCCGAAAATCCGCAAATGGTCCATCTTTGCTCGTTTGTTGTACCACAATTCGTACGGCGTCTTGTTAGGAACAGTACTCGTTCCAGTTCGATTCAAAACATGGATCGCGGAATTCACCGCTTCCGCCCAGAACTTCTTATCCATTCTTTTCGAATGAATCATCGTTCGCGCCGACTCAACAATCGTTCGCATCTCTCGTTCAGCGCACCCGTTTTGCTCTGGCGTGTATGGGACCGTGCGCTGGTGATGAATGCCCATTTCGTTGAAAAATGTTTTCATCTCATCGTTGACAAACTCTGTTCCATTGTCCGATCTGAATATGCGTATGTTGTGTCTGTTGTTCTTCTGTGCTATTTTCACGAATTTCTTAACGTTGTTCGCGACTTCTGATTTTTGTTTCATAAAATAGACGAAACGAAAATGTGAACAATCGTCCTTAATTAGCAAAAAATATCTAGCACCGCCAAGCGAACATTCTTCCATTGGGCCGCATACGTCCGCATGAATAATTTCTCCGCATGTCGTCGATCTCTCTTCACGGTTCTTGAAGCTGCCACGATGATGTTTTCCGTAGATGCACGCTTCGCACGTAAAATCTTCATTGATGAAATCGATGCCCTCGCTGTTCAGAAATTTCTTCACGTGTGCGATGTTTTGATGTCCCAGCCGTTCATGCCAAGCACGAAGAGAAAATTTTTTAATTGCCACATTTGCCATGGCCTCATCGTTCTTCAATGGTTCCATCACCTTCAGCAACATCTGAAACAACTTCTCTCGGCGGACTCCCACTGCGACTACATTGCCATTCTTCAGCAATTCGCAGCGTTTGTTGTCTGATCGTAACTGGTGTCCGTGATCCATGGTCTTGCCCGATGAAAATAAGTTTAAATGAATTTCCGGCACATACAGCACATTCAACATCCGCTTCGAAATCCAGTCATTGCCATTGAATGCCAAAACATTTATATTGCCTTTTCCTCGTGCCATGATCTTCGCACCATTTCCAATTGTTACGCTTGCTGACATCTCGATGAAATCTTCGAACCATTCACGACGGTGACACATGTGATCACTGGCACCCGAGTCCAGTACCCAAGCATCTTTGTCACATGTGGGAATCGATGCATGACATACGAGTGCATCAGTCGATGCATTTCCGTCCCTTGCATCTGACTTCTTCTTTTGTGGACAGTCACGTTTCCAGTGACCCTTCTCACCACACACCCAACATGGCCTTCCACTTTTAGTACCTCCGGCAGCATTGTCCCTTTTTTTGTTCTGGTTCGACGACTGACTCGACAGACCCTTTTTTGGTCCATTCTTCTTTGAAAAACTCCTTTTGGCCATCAATGCTTCCACGTTTTTAATCTGGTCACGTGATTCTAATCGAAGTTCTTCAGCTAACAGTCGTGCTCGCAAATTAGCCATCGTTTGAGCATCCACATTCGTCGATTCCCAAGCACTATGAAAATGATCGTACTCCGGCGGTAACGACATCAAAATCTTCGTCATAACCATTGAGTCGGAAATGACCTCATTTTGATCCTTCAATTGCTGCACAATTTCCATGAGTTTCGAGAGAAAAACTGTGATATCATCTCCCGGATCCTTCTTGAAACTGTAATATTTCTGTTGCAGAAATATAATATTCGATTTCGATGCCTGCTCATAAGTACTTTTGAGCGTTGTCCACATCTCTTTCGCCGTTTCAGAGTTCATAATCTGCAGCAATGGTTGTCTATGACATGCAGCCGAAATCGCACGTCGTGCCTTTGCATCCGCCTTCTTCCACACAGTAATTGCAGCGGCATTACCTGCAACACCTTCTGGAGTCATGGTACCGTCGACATAATCGTACAACTCATTTGCCTCTAAATACTGCCGTATTTGAAACTTCCATGTGAGCCAATTATTGGTACCCTCTAGCCTGTCAATTCCCATTCTTTCGCTCTCCATTGTCCCGCAGAAAAAAAAAGGTCCAGAACAAAAACGAAAAAAAAAAAGGTCCGACTTCTTTTCACTTGGCTTCGATTTCACTTCACTTGGCTCGATTGACCGTAGTTAAAACTGTATGCACGTTCGAACACGATTTTCTCGTTCCAGAATGTTCACGAATCGCACTAGTTCTTTGTCCGAATGTACCGCACGATTCCAAGACGATTCAACGAAAAAAAATCGACTCTTCCGTTCACACAAAACTACTTCATTAAACTCACAGCAATGAGATCGGAGCAATCGACCCGTCTTTGTCCAGTGTCTATAACACGAACTTCACAATTTCAAAATACATGAATCTCCGAGATTCTTGAAATTCACCTTCTTAGCGTCATCTGGGCCCATAACCTGTTGACGATGTCGCGTTTTGTGATAGGACGTGGTTATTAAAGGAAAGAAAACACACAAGACTTGCCAAAGTGAAAAACTAAGAGAAACGCTGAACCGCGTGTTTATTGTAAGAAATCAAGTCAAGAAGTGCCCGGTCATTCTCAGGCTACAGGACATACAGCCGAGTTTCCGTCACCATATCCATATGGGACCGAAAGGGTAGGGGACCTTACAAAAAAAACTTAAAACTAAACCATATGTGAGACATCGGCGCGTATTCGAATCTCAATAAATAATAGTAATACAAATTAAATCTGATCAGAACAAAACGTAAAATGTAAAAATTATTTTTTGAAAAATTATTTTTTTTTAATTTTTAATGGACTCGACACATATTCGTATTTCAATCAATAATTTCAAAAATATATCTTTTAAAAAACTTGACTTTGTGTAATTTTGCACTTACGTTCTGTAGTAATTAATTCCAGAAAATTAGCATTCAATTTTTTAAATATTTCACTTCTCGTATAGAACATCTTTTATAATAAATCGATAAAACGATACGTAATAATAAATGTATGTTTTATTTCCATCCTCCAACGATAATCATCATTAAAGTCTAGAAATCTCTCTAATGTTTTCATATTTATCAAGTACTATAGTTGGCCATACCGTGATTTTCGCACTCACGCCTTTGATAACCAGATTTTTCTACGAGACATCCTTCAGAACGATCGATGCGTCAAATCAGACGCAGGAGGCACAATCTATCTATCGCATCAACTACATGCTTGATTTACAAATGCGCTACATCCCACTTCTCATACAATGCTCCATATGCGAGGTGTATTACACGATATTATTGACTGCGTTCAACGTCTTGTATTTGGCGTGTGTTCAACATTGCTATGGATTGTTTGCAGCTCTGAGGTAAGTTTGATGGATCCGCGAAAATATTAAATTCTCTTTTCTCAAGATTTTGAAATTCATTTGAATAAAATTTATGTACTCATTTAATGTATTCAAATAAAATTTAAGTACTCATTTAAGGATGTTTTGTTTGTACAATTCCAGCAAAAAGAAAATCAATGTTGACGAATATATCCACTTTCAATTTTGTTTATTTATTTATTATTAAATTTCTTCTTATTTTCTCTGCAATATGATATACGTATGTAATGAAAATATTATGTTACGTTAGAATATTAATGAAACTTGCATTTTTCAATTATAAAATAATTGTGTAGGCTTCACATTGCATATTCTACGTTTATTTGTAATCATATTTCGATATCATTATTCCATTTCCTTTAATACTATTTTGACGGAAGATTATATTCATTATTAAAGAAGAAAATAATGCAATATATATAAAAAAGCTTAAGAATATAAGATGAAGAATATGTATAGGGTTTTTCTTAATAAGTGCGAAAAATTTTAGGAGATGATTCTTTGTCGAAAATTAAGAAGGATTTTTCATATAAACATATACTCTTCTAAAAATGGAGATAAAAATTAGGTTTTTATTTTTTAGGCTTTTTATTATAATTTTGTTTCTAATTTTCCCAATATTTACTCTAATTTTATTTTTATTTTAAAATTTAACTTCTTGTGATTCGAAACCTATGCTATTTAGCACCATGCTATGTACGATAACGTATTGTATTTCTTTAAGGATATTTTCTATGTACAATCCCAGCAAAAAGTAATTTGCAATTAACAATTACATATTTTTTTAAAAACAACTAGGTGTTTTCTTTACACCAATTTCTCTCATTATTTTGTACATAAAAGTATTAAGGTAAGATAATCGAAAAATGAATATTTTACTAGATATTTTATGGTTTATGCAAAATTAAGAAATGGTTTCAAGCGTCATAACTCGAAAAGTACTCAATGAAGAAATACTTTATTATAGTATTTTGGAAAGCCCTCGAGATAAGCTACACGAATATGTAATAAAAAGTAGGGGATTGCGTTTAAGAAATTAACGATGATTTTCACTTGACTTTCAAATGACTCTCCTATGTCAAATCATTGCCACTATCTGATGGCCCCCTTCAAGCCATATAACTTTTGTTTGAAACATTTCTTTCTAAAGTGCATAGTTTATGAAATATTTGACCAGTCCGGGACTTTTGGGACACTCTGTATATATATATATATATATATATATATATTGTGAGCTCATTGAGATAACATAATGTACGATTTTGTAAGTTCTAGTTATGGTTAAAATCGTTTCGAATCTTTTAGGCAACCATTGATAGCCTCACTCCAAAACTCGCTCTTCGACATGGTGGTTACATAACTGCTCAATTACTGCATTTATACATCGCATGCTGGTTAGGGCAACAAGTGATTGATCATAGCAGTCGTGTATACACATCGATGTAAGCCAGAATGTAAAATTTCTGTTCACAAAAAGTTTTTTAATGTCACAATTAAATGCAACAGTAAAAGAATAAATAAAATGTAAAAAGTTTTTATTACAATTAATAAAAAATATATTAATAAGATTTTTAATATTAAAATACAAATTTTTTACGTCTTAATATTAGCTATCGAGGCTATCGGTACGAATCATCATCGAAATCCAGAAAACTTTTGAACGTAATGATGCTAAAAAGCACTTTATGTACCTTGCACGTTAACTGTTAGTAAAATCATGGTCCTTTCTCTTCCTAGCTTCAGTGCGATAAAGATATATGTTGAATTTACTCTACATAACAATGTTTTCTATTTATTGATCAGAATATTTTGCGCATTTCCATTTTCTAGATTGTACGTGCGTCCGCTTCGTATTTCACCGTTTTCAGATCTGTACAATAATTGAAAATTTTTTTGAGAGGTATAATATTATTATTGGTATATAAGAATGTTTAACATTATGTTGTCTAAATTATGATAAAATTATATTTATGCGATAACTATTATAAATTAGGATTAATTTACGCGCTTCGATTCTGATAAAACATGTGTAGTTTTCGTGACTAACGAACATTCAGAAAATCTTCAACAATAGAAACCTAAATATTCTCTTGATGAAAGAAAAAGCATTATTCTTCAAAACAATCAGCATTAAACGACTGTATCATTTCGACTCATATATATAATGTGACTTTTTCTACATGAGTAAAATTTTCATGTCTCTTTTATTTGAGTCAAATATACTACGACAATAATTTCAATCCAAATAGTCCTTTGGATTGTGTCCCTTGTATAATTACATAATTTACTAACATGATTTTGCAATTATAAGAATTAGTCTTCATTAGACTATATCGGTCTTGTGACACAAATATGTTATTGACACGTGTTTTGCGTGATGTACGGCAATTGCAATTTAAGCGGAATTCTTGATACAGACAACTTATTAATTGTCTGCGACAATTAAAGTTAAACAAAATTCTTGATGAGATATTTGCAATCCATGCGTCATTCTTGCAATAGCAACGATACATAAAAGACAGCATGGATAATATCGATCAATTTGACCAATTCTTTAAAAATTCGCATTACGACTTTATTCGCCTGATACTAAGTATTAGCGGTCTATGGCCTTTTCATACGTTAAGAAGACGCTGGATGATATACCTCGCAATGATACTCGTACTCGGACCTTTTATATTTGAGGTAAATTAAAGACAAATGTTTTGTCACATTTTCAAGTTTTGTACACTTTTTAATTTTTGCTTATGTCTACTGTCTATCAAAAATTATTGAATTTAAATATTACAGTAATAATTATGCTAATTATCGAAATTTATACTAGAATATATGTACAGATAGATTTATATATCAATTTTATATTCTATTTTAAATATACGTGACAACATAATTTACAATCGGACAATTCAATTAACATTACATGTTATTATAATGTGTTATATATATGTGTTATATATGATTATTATACATTTGCCTGATACAAACCATGTGAGAAATATAGATATTGGGATTAATGAGTATGTGGCATGATACTATTGAACTAATCGATGCTCCGCTAATATTATTTCTCAGTACGGTGACCATAATTGAAATCAGTTATGCAATATATACGTTACCAAAAGTGGGTAAACAAAAGTCATAAATGCTAATAATAAAAGTATAGACGAAAATATACTTGGTTTTTGATCATCAAATTTTCCTTGTATAGATAAAACTGCTTCTAATAAATATGCAAAAATATTGTCTTTCTTCAAAGTTGGATGAAGAGACTAAAATATATAATTCACATGGGTTATATGGACGAAAATTTGGATACATTTATATAAGTGAGTTTAATAATGCAGTGTATTATTATTTGCATAGTAATATAGTGCACAAAAAACAATAAAAATTTAAATGGATTTTTAAATAGATTTAAATAGATTTTTATATAAATTCAGTCTTCTAAATAATTTTAAACGACTGAATTTATATAAAAATCTATTTAAATATTTATTATTGTATTTGTGTACTTATACAGGGTGTCCCATTTTAATGCCCCACCCCAAATAACTTTCTTATTTTTAATTTTAGAAAAAGATGTTTCAGACAAAAGTTGTATGGTTTCGAGGGGGACATAAGATGGTACCATTAATTTGATCTTGAAGAGTCACATGAAGGTTACGTGAAGATCATTTTCAATTTCTTAAATGGAACACCCTATATATTTTTGCATATTCTTGTAGCTTATCTCGAGAGCTTTCCAAAACACTATAAATAAACATTTTTTCATCAAGTACTTTTCGAATTATGAGGCTTGAAGTAATTTCCTAATTTTACATAAACCATAAAATATCTTGTAAAATATTCATTTTTCGATTATCTTACCGTAATATTTTTATGTACAAAATAATGAGAGGAATCAATTGGTGTAAAGAAAACATACAGTTGTTTTTAAGAAAAAATATGGAATTGTTAATTGCAAATTACATATTTTTTTCTTAAAAACAACTGTATGTTTTCTTTGCACCAATGGATTTCTCTCATTATTTTGTACATAAAAGTATTAAGGTAAGATAATCAAAAAATGAATATTTTACAAGATATTTTATGGTTTATGTAAAATTAAGAAATGATTTCAAGCCTCATTACTCGAAACGTACTTGATGAAAAAATGTTTATTTATAGTGTTTTGGAAAGCTCTCGAGATAAGCTACAAGAATATGCAAAAATATATAGGGTGTTCCATTTAAGAAATTGAAAATGATCTTCACGTAACCTTCATGTGACTCTTCAAGATCAAATTAATGGTATCATCTTATGTCCCCCTCGAAACCATACAACTTTTGTCTGAAACATCTTTTTCTAAAATTAAAAATAAGAAAGTTATTTGGGGTGGGGCATTAAAATGGGACACCCTGTATACATACATATATATATACATACATACATAATTACATATATATATATATATACATACATATATATATACATACATATATAATTTATAATAATTATCGATATTTTTCAAAAAGCATTTCTCTTTTTATAATAATGATATATTTATTCGATAATAATCTTAAAAATTTGACGTTTTTATATAAATTAGCTTTGTTAATCGGTTACATCATCATGTACCAGTCTATAACAGTATTGATCAAGCTCATCAATACAAAATCCAAAGAGAAGGATACATCGTCAAATACGCAAAGAATCCAAACGGGACTATTTTATCTCGTAAATTATATGATCGATGTAGACACATATTATGTTCTAATTTTCATACATATAGCTATATGCGAAATATGTTATGTGCTCCTAACAGCTGCATTTGATGTCCTGTATGTAACATTGGTTGAATACTGTTGTGGATTATTCGAAAGCTTGAGGTAAATATATAATGAATCTTGTCGTATATATAATGAATCTTGTTCTATACCAAAGAAAATTTTGTTTGAATTTTGTTAATACATTTTTTAAATGCTTGGACAATATTAAATTTCAGATATAGATTAGAAAATGCATTTGATTTCGAAAACAATAATGGTGGTTTAATATTAACTCAGATTACGTCTTATTCAAATATTGTATACTGTATTCGAAGACATACCGAAGCGATGCAGTGAGTACATTTAAATAGGTATATTTCTATCGTATAATAATAATCTCAAATAATATCTTCATGCATTAGATTTATTGCTATTATGGAATCGATGTACAACATACCTTTCTTTGTACACGTGGGATTTCTTGTAATATGTTTAAGCATTGTAGAATTTCAGGTATATACGTTTGATGAAATTTCTATGACACGTTTTACATATAATTTTACATGATGCACAAAAATTATTTAATATAAATTATAGAATATAATTAATTTAAAATTGAATATATGATATTATCATATATATGTTATTCATATTATGCTATCTTTTTTTAGATGATAACAAACACGGAAAATATAAATACTTTTATAATATATTGTATTTATATGAACGGATTATTAATGAATATATTTCTTAAAAATTGGCAAGGTCAAAAAATCATAGATTCCAGCGAGAAGATATTTGAATCCGTGTACGTTTTATACAACATCTAGTAATAGCTTTTTATAATATTTTTATAATATTTTTTTTTAATGAAATCGCCCATCAGACTGCAATAAAAATGTAATAACACAATCGTCAAATAAATACATGGAATTATATATAAATACATGGAATAAACCATGGAAATCTTGCGAAATTTGCAGATATAACTCAAAATGGTACAATATGCCAATAGCGACACAAAAGCTTCTTATAATGATAATGATGACAAGTCAAAAACCATTGAAACTCACTATTAGTAAACTCTTCCCAATGTCATACATAAGTTTTTACGCGGTAAGTATAATTATTTCATGGAAATACGTGCTTTATTAAAATAAAAAAAATTGTTTAAGGTAATACGCGCATCATCTTCATACTTCATGCTATTGCGCTCTCTACAATAAATATTTCAAATACAATTCATATTTATATTAATACTTTAATAACTGAGGAGACGTTATAGTTTATGTAATTTAATAAAATCCTGAAACAATTGTTATATAATTTTTCCAATAAAAATAGTTTTTTTAAAACAAAAAATTAATTTAATTTTTTGAAAATTGTCATACAAATATTTATTGACATAAACAATTTTTCATAATTGCTATTATTATTTAACAGTAATTTTTTTTATAAGTTATAAAATTTTAACAAATAATATCAATATTTAGCAATTATTTATGATGAAACTATATAAGCCACATATTGAAGATATAATACTTGAATAACTGAGACTGCATGAAATAGACTCGAAAACTTTTTTATTAACAGCAATAAAATAAACTAATTGAAATTCTTTTCATTTTCATCACAAAATGTCATTTCTTTGAAGGCAAAAGAAAAATTAAGATCTATTAAAAGAAATTTGTAGATTAATATTTTCTATAATTTTCAAATTATACGATTCTCTTTCATAGAGTTTATTGAAAATTTACTCGCAACAGTACCAAAATATAGAAAGAATCGATAAGAGTTTTATTCTCAAGAGTCCTTTTATTCTCAAAATTCTGTCTTTCATTTAATGCAATCAATGTTTGTATTGTTTCGCAATCTGCAAAAGAAATATTACCTTTAATCCTCGATACCTTTGAATATAATCAACTGCGCAATCGATCGCAAATAGCTTTTAATAGTAGTAGCTTGTTTCACAGCATGAATGTGTTGACAACATGTGCATGTCGCATACACATGGCAATCAACATTAAACGGAATTTTTTATGAGAGACAAACCTAATTTAGAGACCTCCGCGTAAGTTAAATGAATTTCACTCGCACCAAACCGTCAGTGAGAAGAAGAGTAACATATGTGATGTCAACGATTTCTTTTGTGAGTCGAACTACAACAATCTCCGCATTCTGTTTACTATTTGTGATGTGTGGCCCTTTCAAGAGCTACGTAAACGTTGCGCGATGTACGCCGGATTTACGTTTCGTATCCGTGATGATATTCGAGGTATATCGAGGAAAAAAAAAATAATAATATATCAAATTAAAAATTCAATCGAGGAAATGCGACGATTTTTTACACTTTGTACACATTACTGTACGAAATTGAAATTATACTAATCTCCGAAATTCTAATATATTTATGGCAAACACAGCTGCTGTGTTTGTTCAAAGTCTGGCCTAATTTTTTCGAAGTGTTCGACTGTCTGTCTGCTATTTTACTCCATAACGTCAACGTTTAAATTCATCTACACAGTTTATAATTTACCTAAGATTTGTAAATAAAAGCGGTACTTTCGTCATTTTAATTGAAAGATTGAAGCACAATTAAGATAACAATAGAACGTTATGGAGTGACATCTTATTTAAATTGACTTCGAGCTTCAGATCAAGATACTTCTGGTGAAAATATATTGGGATTTCTTTATAGCAGAGCGAAATACATGTGTGTGTTACAACGACGTAATGTAGACTAACTGAGAATAATAAGAAATACATAGACAAGTAACCGTATGACAACCGTGGCAGCGCACACCATCTGTCTGATAAAAGAAAAACAAAAGATAAGGCACAATATACATCATATACGGCGAACGCGATACACAAAACTGATTAACAGGAAAGAATATGTGAGACAAACGTCACATAATCAACATCCCCTCTTGCCGTAGTCTCACTTTATATTGAGAATATTGCAGCAGTTGAGCAGCTTGGAGCGGGACAGGGGCTTCGTTAGCATATCTGCTGGATTTTTTGTGCCAGCGACATGCTTGACCTCCACTATATTAGCTTCAACAGACTGGCGTAGGAAATTGAAATGAACATTAACATGCTTCATCCTCTTCTTGATCTCCTTGGACTTTGACAACTTGATGGCTGATTCATTATCGCAATAGAGCACCGTCGGACCCTCAAGAGATGACATTAGCTCCTTCATCAGATCTCTAATCCACATCGCTTGTTTCGATGCTTCGTATGCAGCCTGTAGTTCAGCAACAGTCGTAGAATCTGCGACAATGGTACTCTTCCGCGATTCCCAGGATATCGGCCCACCGTTCAATACAAACACATGCCCATATGTACTTTTAGCAGTGTCTAGACATCCAGCGTAATCGGAATCGCAGTATCCAACGACCTCATTTTTACTACCACCAAACTGAATTCCAATTGACGTTGTTCCCTTTAAGTAACGGAAGATCCGCTTGACTTCTCTTACATGACGTGGTGTAGGAGTCTCGATCGCGAGAGCAGCATGGTTAACTTGAAAAGAAATGTCTGGTCGCGTATGCGTTGATGCATACAGCAAACATCCAATAGCCTCGCGATATGGAAACAGAACCTTCGATGTCTCGTCATCATCTTCTTGATGCTCCTTGACTTGAACTTCTCCTGGTGTGAGGGCTCGGTTACAATTTGTCATGCCAAAACGAGCAAGCATGCTTCGGATGTAAACCTTTTGATTAACTCGAATATATCCTGATTTCCGGTCGACGTTCAGTTCTAGAAGAAATAGGTCGGTTCTTCGATCTTGATCTCGAATGCGTCATTCATAAAGTTCAGCAGTTCGGTCACTACCTCTTCTTGATGTCCTGCCACGAGGATGTCGTCTACATATACAGCCAACAGTACACGCCCCCTCTGACCATTGCCATAGTAAATGCACGGGTCTGCAATGGAACGAGTCAACCCAAAGGTGGTGACAAGCTCATTGAACTTCTTGTTCCAATTGTGAGGCGACTTCAGACCATACAGAGACTTCTTCAGTTTCCAAATCTTGCCTTCCTCGATGTCGACTTCATCAAGAGGCCGTACATAAATTTCCTCCTCGATTTCCGCGTAGAGAAATGCTGACTTCACGTCGCATTGTTTGAGTACTAAATTTTCTTGAGCTGCAATAGCTAATAGAATTCTGATAGAGTCCATACGAACCACCGGTGCGAATGTTTTAGAGAAATCAATTCCACGTCTTTGACTATATCCGCGACAAACAATTCTGGCCTTCAACTTATTGATTTCACCGTTTGGATATCGCTTGATCTTCAAAACCCAACCAGTGTCAATAGCTTTCTTCTTTGGTGGCAAGACACATATCTCGATAACGTCATTTTTGACAAATGAATCAAGTTCATCCTGCATAGCTTGTTGCCATTTGACAGAGTCTTTACTTTCGAGAGCCTCTTTTGCAGTCTTGGGTTCTTCCGCGATCAACGCCATTAAAGCTTCGTGACCCTCTTGTAACGTTTTCAGCCGGAACCTCCTCAACAACAGGATGACGATTTCGGAGCGTCATGGTTAGTGGTCCGCTTGGTTTACGTACATTTGCTTGTTTCGGACGTGTAGATGTCTTAACGATTTCCTCAGCAGAATCGCTTTCTTCATCTCTACTAGTCTCGTCTCGATCATCATCACCAACGGGTGACGACTTTATCTCGCCCTCCACGTAGAAAGAGTTCTGCTTTTCTTCATTAAATTTTACGTCGCGCACAATGCGAACATCTTGAAGATCTTGGAAATAAACACGATACAGCTTCGTGCTTGGTCCGTAGCCTATCAGCTATCCTTTTCGAGCTTTCTTATCGAACTTGTTTCTCTTTTGTTTTGGGATGTGCACAAAAACATCACAACCGAATGCACGTAAGTGCTCGATGGACGGCTCCTTTCCATGCTAAAGTTCGTAAGATGTCTTCTTCAAATCACGGGTGGCTACAAAATTCGACAGATAACAAGCAGTAGATACACACTCAGCCCACATAAACTTTGGTAGGTTTGCACTTGCAAGCAGAGAACGAGCCTTTTCAGTAAGAGATCGAATGGCACGTTCAGCCATACTATTAGACTGCGGTGTATACTCGACACTTGTTTCATGCTTGATCTTGTGCTTCTTTAGAAGATTTTTAAATGATGTCCCTGTGAATTCCGTTCCTTGATCTGTTCGCAAAATTTCTATTGGACGTCCCGTTTCTTCTTTGACTTCCTTGATTACTCTCGTGAATTCTTCGACAAGTTCCTTCTTCTTTAACATAGCGACTTTCTTGTAGCCGGAACTTTCGTCAATGAAGACAGCAAAATATTTATAACCACTAGCAGAATCTATTGAGACCTTTCCATTGAGATCGCAGTGAATTTTTGTACCCGGCTTGAAATCCTTGTTAACACTTGTCTTGTATGGTCCTTTGGTCATCTTTCCAAAAACACAAGCTTCACAGAAGAAATCTTCACTTCCAGTCGCACCGTATCCTTTAGATTTCAGCAGCTCTTTTACTTTGTCCTTTCCTGCCTGTCCAAGTCTGCGATGCCAAGTTTCCCATGACGCAGAGACCTCCTTCTGAGCCACACAAGCTTCAGCCGGTTTCTCGACTTTGATTAACATTCGATACGTCGAATGTCCTTTCTTGACACCACGGACAATAACGTCGCCTTCTGAGTTCTTAACCACCACCGTTGACTTACTGAAATGCGCTTCATAGCCCATGTCGGTCGTGGTTACAATAAAGAAAAGATTGAGCGGCCCAAAATCAGGAACTAACCTTACATCCTTGAGACATCGTGGTACCCATTTCTCTCCATCATGGACTTTTACATTTATTTTACCGACAGCTGTAGCCTTTAGAATCCTGCCATCGCCCACTTTTACCTCTTCCGGGGGATTCAATGCCTTCAACTCGACAAAACAATTATTGTTTCTAGTAATATGTTTATACGCACCTGAATCGCCGATCCAGTCATCAACGTTTTTCAGACTTTGTTCTGCCGCCACTCGATCGTCAGACGAACTTCCTCCTGAGCTCTTATCTTTCTTCTCAGATGGACAATCACGAACAAAATGTCCAAAGCCTTTGCAATTATGACACTGCAGCTTCTTCCGATCCTTTTTACAAACTGCTTTCTTCTTGCTTTTATCATCGCGGCCTTTCTGACCCGATAGTGCCACACTGTGGTTTCCAGATGGCGTTGCTCCAACATCGCGTTCGACATCTAGTAACTTTGCTTGCAATTGTTCCACCGTAATGTCCTTCGTGGGACAAATCCGCCATACTTGCTTGAAATTTTCAAATTTTTGCGGTAGATCTCGAACGATCTTTGTAATGATCATTTCCTTTTCGATATTTATTTTTTACGCCTTGAGCTCGTTTTCTATGAGCATAAGCCCCGAAATATATGACGTTATAGTCATATCCTCTTTCCAATGATAATCATTATACGCTTCCAATGCAGCTTGCCTCGTCGTGTTCGAAACCTCATCGTAATGACCCACAAGAGTCTCCCACATGTCAGTCGATGACACACAAGCGACCACCATGTTAAAATGCATATCATCGAGAGACTTACTTATTAGCGATCTCGCCAAGGCATCTTTCTTTTTCCAGTCGGACAGCGTAGCATCCGTTGGTTGCACTTTCGATCCACATCAAATACCTCTTTTGCTTCAAGATGAGCCTGAATCTCAAAACGCCATCGAACATAACTGCTCGAGTTCAGTTGCGTGACAGACTTCAAATTTATTTCCATCCTTGCAGTTTCAAGCGACGGTACTTGGACCTCTGTCTTTCTTTGTACACTGTGCACCTTTTATTTTTTGATATCTATTAGCAGTTCACATGCCTGGGCCCATAACCTATTGGGATTTCTTTATAGCAGAGCGAAATACATGTGTGTGTTACAACGACGTAATGTAGACTAACTGAGAATAATAAGAAATACATAGACAAGTAACCGTATAACAACCATGGCAGCGCACGCCATCTGTCTGATAAAAGAAAAAGAAAAGATAAGACACAATGGGTGCTTTCCAGCAAGCAACACAGGCGACACTGTGTCGCTACAGTGTCGACACAGGTGCTTTCCAACTACGACACAAGTCGACACAATCGTACACAGCAAAAATGCTGTGTTCGCCTGTGTCGTCGTTTTGTAGCACCCCAGTGAGTGCCAACATAACATTTCATATTTGGTATCATTAATTTTTTTAAGAATGGTATTGCGTGATATTGCGTCCAAAAGACATCAAAAGACGACTTAAAGACATCTAGACGTCTTTAAGACGACATAATGTTGTGTGGGAACGTTCTGAAAATTTAGACCTAGTGACAACTATTAAAAGTGACTGCCCTGCACTCTAGTGGCAAAATAAAAAAGCTAAAAAGCGTTCCAGCTACAAGTCGACATTGTGTAACACTGTGTCACACAGTGTATCACTGTGTTACCATAGCTGGAAAGCACCCAATATATATCATAAACGGCGAGCGCGATACACAAAACTGATTAACAGGAAAGAATAAGTGAGACAAACGTCACATAATCAATAAAATACAAGAGCATTGGTGTGCTTCGAAGACCAGGAAACTAAAATCTTGCGTTCGTACTTACTGTTTGCGCGAAAGTTTAGCTACATTTATGCAGGTAAATTCATTAATTCAATAATATAATAATAGTAATACAAATTAAATCTGATCAGAAGCAAAACGTAAAATGTAAATTTGAAAAGTATTTTTTTTATTTTTAATGGACTCGACACATATTCGTATTTCAATCAATAATTTCAAAAATATATCTTTTAAAAAACTTGACTTTGTGTAATTTTGCACTTACGTTCTGTAGTAATTAATTCCAGAAAATTAGCATTCAATTTTTTAAATATTTCATTTCTCGTATAGAACATCTTTTATAATAAATCGATAATACGTAATAATAAATGTATGTTTTATTTCCATCCTCCAACAATAATCATCTATTAAAGTCTAGAAATCTTTCTAATGTTTTCATATTTATCAGGTACTATAGTTGGTCATGCCGTGATTTTCGCACTCATGCCTTTGATAACCAGATTTTTCTACGAGACATCCTTCGGAACGATCGATGCGTCAAATCAGACGCAGGAGGCACAATCTATCTATCGCATCAACTACATTGATTTACAAATGCGCTACATCCCACTTCTCATACAATGCTCCATATGCGAGGTGTATTACATGATATTATTGACTGCGTTCAACGTCTTGTATTTGGCGTGCGTTCAACATTGCTGTGGATTGTTTGCAGCTCTGAGGTAAGTTTGATGGATCCGCGAAAATATTAAATTCTCATTTCTCAAGATTTTGAAATTCATTTAAATTTATGTACTCATTTAATGTATTTAAATAAAATTTATGTACTTATTTAAGGATGTTTTGTTTTCACAATCCCAGCAAAAAGCAGCTAAAAATCGATATTGACGAATAAATCCACTTTCAATTTTGTTTATTTATTTATTATTAAATTTCTTCTTATTTTATTTTGCAATATGATATACATATGTAATGAATATATTATGTTACGTTAGAATATTAATGAAACTTGCATTTTTCAATTATAAAATAATTGTGTAGGCTTCACATTGCATATTCTACGTTTATTTGTAATCATATTTCGATATCATTATTCCATTTCCTTTAATACTATTTTGACGGAAGATTATATTTATTATTAAAGAAAATAATGCAATATATACAAAAAAGCTTAAGAATATAAGATGAAGAATATGTATAGGGTGTTTCTTAATAAGTATGAAAAATTTTAGATGATTCTTTGTCGAAAATTGAGAAGGGTTTTCCATATAAACATATACTCTTCTAAAAATGGAGATAGAAATTAGGTTTTTATTTTTTAGGTTTTTTATTATAATTTTGTTTCTAATTTTCCCAATATTTACTCTAATTTTATTTTTATTTTAAAATTTAACTTCTTGTAATTCGAAACCTATGCTATTTAGCACCATGCTGTGTACGATAACGTATTGTATTTTTTTAAGGATGTTTTGTATGTACAATCTCAGCAAAAAGTAACTTGCAATTAACAATTACATATTTTTTTTTAAAAACAACTATGTGTTTTCTTTTTACCAATTGATTCCTCTCATTATTTTGTACATAAAAGTATTAAGGTAAGATAATCGTAAAGTGAATATTTTCTTTTGAAGAGATTTTATGGTTTATGCAAAATTAAAAAATGGTTTCAAGCCTCATAACTCGAAAAGTACTCAATGAAGAAATACATTATTATAGTATTTTGGAAAGCTCTCGAGATAAGCTACACGAATATGTAATATAAAGTAGGGGATTCCGTTTAAGAAATTGATGATGATCTTCACTTGACTTTCAAATGACTCTCCCATGTCAAATCATTGCCACTATCTGATGGCCCACTTCAAGCCATATAATTTTTGTTTGAAACATTTTTTCCTAAAGTGCATAGTTTATGAAATATTTGACCGGTCCAGAACTTTTGGGACACTGTATATATACAGGATGTCTGCTAAACATGCGGCAAAAATTCAGAGGGTGATTTATTGGGTTATTTTAAGACTTCTTTGTTATCTGATGATATTCGAAAAAATGCTTTGTTTCGAAAATAAAAGCAATAAAAGTTTTTTGACCAATTTTTTATTCCATAGATAACAGGCGATACAGGTTTTTTAACAAAATTATTGAAAATTACAAGAAAAAAAAAAATTGGTCAAAAAACTTCTATTGCTTTTATTTTCGAAACAAAGCATTTTTTCGAAAAATTGATCAAAAAACTTTTATTACTTTTATTTTTGAAACAAAGCATTTTTTCGAAAATCATCAGATAACAAAAAAGTCTTAAAATAACCCAATAAATCACCCCCTGAATTTTTGGCGCATGTTTAGCATACACCCTGTATATATATTCTGAGCACATTGTGTAACATAACGTACGATTTTGTAAATTCTAGTTATAGTTAAAATCGTTTCGAAACTTTTAGGCAACCATTGATAGCATTGATAAAATCGTTTCGAAACTTTTAGGCAACCTCACTCCAGAACTCGCTCTTCGACATGGTGGTTACATACGTAACTGCTCAATTACTGCAGTTATACATCGCATGCTGGTTAGGGCAACAAGATGATTGATCATAGCAGTCGTGTATACACATCGATGTAAGCCAGAATGTAAAATTTTTGTTCACAAAAAGTTTTTTAATGTCACAATTAAATGCAACAGTAAAAAATAAATAAAATGTAAAAAGTTTTTATTACAATTTAAAAATATATTAATAAGATTTTTAATATTAAAATACAAATTTTTTATGTCTTAATACTAGCTATCGAGGCGAATGGTACGAAACATCACCGAAATCCAGAAAACTTTTGAACGTGATGATGCTAAGAAGCACTTTACCTTGCACGTTAACTGTTGGTAAAATAATGGTCCTTTCTCTTCCGAGCTTCAGTGCATTAAGATATATGTTGAATTTAATTTACATAACAATGTTTTCTATTTATTGATCAGAATATTTTGCGCATTTCCATTTTCTAGATTGTACGTGCGTCCGCTTCGTATTTCACCGTTTTTAGATCTGTACAGTAATTGAAAATTTTTTTGAGAGGTATAATATTATTATTGATATATAAGAATGTTTAACATTATGTTGTCTAAATTATGATAAAATATATTTATGCGAAAGTTATTATAAATTAGGATTAATTTACGCGCTTCGATTCTGATAAAACATGTGTAGTTTTCGTGACTAACGAACATTCAGGAAATCTTCAACAATAAAACCTAAATATTCTCTTGATGAAAGAAAAAGCATTATTCTTCAAAGCAATCAGCATTAAACGACTGTACCATTTCGACTCATATATATAATGTGACTTTTTCTACATATGAGTAAAATTTTCATGTCTCTTCTATTTGAGTCAGATATACTACGACAATAATTTCAATCGAAATAGACCTTTGGCTTATGTCTCTTGTATAATTACATAATTTACTAACATGATTTTGCAATTATAAGAATTAGTCTTCATTAGACTATATCGGTCTTGTGACACAAATATGTTATTGACACGCGTTTTGCGTGATGTACGGCAATTGCAATTTAAGCGGAATTCTTGATACAGACAACCTATTAATTGTCTGCGACAATTAAAGTTAAACAAAATTCTTGATGAGATATTTGCAATCTATGCGTCATTCTTGCAATAGCAACGATACATAAAAGACAGCATGGATAATATCGATCAATTTGACCAATTCTTTAAAAATTCGCATTACGACTTTATTCGCCTGATACTAAGTATTAGCGGTCTATGGCCTTTTCATACGTTAAGAAGACGCTGGATGATATACCTCGCAATGATACTCGTACTCGGACCTTTTATATTTGAGGTAAATTAAAGACAAATGTTTTGTCACATTTTCAAGTTTTGTACACTTTTTAATTTTTGCTTATGTCTAATGTCTATCAAAAATTATTGAATTTAAAAATACAGTAATAATTATGCTAATTATCGAAATTTATACTAGAATATATGTATAGATAGATTTATATTCTATTCTAAATATACGTGACAACATAATTTACAATCGGACAATTCAATTAACATTACATGTTATTATAATGTGTTATATATGATTATTATACATTTACCTGATACAAACCATGTGAGAAATATAGATATTGGGATTAATGAGTATTGAGCATGATACCTTTGAACTAATCGATGCTCCGCTAATATTATTTCTCAGTATAGTGACCATAATTGAAATCATTTATGCAATATATACGTTACCAAAAGTGGGTAAACAAAAGTCATAAATACTAATAATAAAAGTATAGACCAAAACATACATGGTTTTTGATCATAAATTTTTCTTGTATAGATAAAACTGCTTCTAATAAATATGCAAAAATATTGTCTTTCTTCAAAGTTGGATGAAGAGACTAAAATATACAATTTGCATGGGTTATATGGACGAAAATTTGGATACATTTATATAAGTGAGTTTAATAATGCAGTGTATTATTATTTGCATAATAATATAGTGCAGAAAAAACAATAAAAATTTAAATGAATTTTTAAATAGATTTAAATAGATTTTTATATAAATTTAGTCTTCTAAATAATTTTAAACGACTGAATTTATATAAAAATCTATTTAAACATATATTATTGTTTTTCTGTACTTATACACATACATATATATACATACATACATATATAATTTATAATAATTATTGAAACATATATACTTTATAATAATTATCGATATTTTTGGAAAAACATTTCACTTTTTATAATAATGATATATTATATTTATTCGATAATAATCTAAAAAATTTGACGTTTTTATATAAATTAGCTTTGTTAATCGGTTACATCATCATGTACCAATCTATAACATTATTGACCAAGTCCATCAATACAAAATCCAAAGGGAAGGATACATCGTCAAATACGCAAAGAATCCAAATTGGACTACTTTATCTCGGAAATTATATGATCGATGTAGACACATCTTATGTTCTAATTTTCATACATATAGCTATATGCGAAATATATTATTTGCTCCTAACAACTGCATTTGATGTCCTGTATGTAACATTGGTTGAATACTGTTGTGGATTATTCGAAAGCTTGAGGTAAATATATAATGAATCTTGTCGTATATATAATGAATCTTGCTCTAAACCAAAGAAAATTTTATTTAAATTTTGTTAATACATTTTTTATATACTTGGACAATATTAAATTTCAGATATAGATTAGAAAATGCATTCGATTTCGAAAACAATAATGGTGGGTTAATATTAACTCAGATTACGTCTTATTCAAATATTGTATACTGTATTCGAAGACATACTGAAGCGATGCAGTGAGTATATTTAAATAGGTATATTTCTATCGCATAATAATAATCTCAAATAATATCTTCATGCATTAGATTTATTGCTATTATGGAATCGATGTACAACATACCTTTCTTTGTACACATGGGGTTTTTTGTAATATATTTAAGCATTGTAGAATTTAAGGTATACGTTTGATGAAATTTCTATGATACGTTTTACATATAATTTTACATGATGCACAAAAATTATTTAATATAAATTATAGAATATAATTAATTTAAAATTGATTATATGATATTATCATATATATGATATTATTCATATTATGCTATCATATATATGATATTATTCATATTATGCTATCTTTTTTTAGATGATAACAAACACGGAAAATATAAATAATTTTATAACATATTGTATTTATATGAATGGATTATTAATCAATATATTTTTTAAAAATTGGCAAGGTCAAAAAATGATAGATTCCAGCGAGAAGATATTTGAATCCGTGTACGTTTTATACAACATCTAGTAATAGCTTTTTATAATATTTTTTTTAATGAAATCGCCTAGATTGCAATAAAAATGTAATAACACAGTCGTCAAATAAATACATGGAATTATATATAATTACATGGAATAAACCATGGAAATCTTGCGAAATTTGCAGATATAATTCAAAATGGTACAATATGCCAATAGCGACACAAAAGCTCCTTATAATGATAATGATGACAAGTAAAAAACCATTGAAACTCACTATTAGTAAACTCTTCCCAATGTCATACATAACTTTTTACGCGGTAAGTATAATTATTTCATGCAAATATGTGCTTTATTAAAATAAAAAAAATTGTTTAAGGTAATACGCGCATCATCATCATACTTCATGCTATTGCGCTCTCTACAATAAATATTTCCAATACAATTCATATTTATATTAATACTTTAATAACTGAGGAGACGTTATAGTTTATGTAATTTAATAAAATCCTGAAACAATTGTTATATAATTTTTCCAATAAAAACAGTTTTTTTAAAACAAAAAACTAATTTAATTTTTTGAAAATTGTCATACAAATATTTATAGACATAAACAATTTTTCATAATTGCTATTAGTATTTAACAGTAACTTTTTTTTATAAGTTATAAAATTTTAACAAATAATATCAATATTTAGCAATTATTTATGATGAAACTATATAAGTCACATATTGAAGATATAATACTTGAATAATTGAGATTGCATGCAATAGACTCGAAAACTTTTATTAACAGCAATAAAATAAATTAATTGAAATACTTTTCATTTTCATCACAAGATGTCATTTCTTTCAAGGCAAAAGAAAAATTAAAACCTCCTAAAAGAAATTTGTAGAATAATATTTTCTATGATTTTCAAATCATACGATTCTCTTTCATAGAGTTTATTGAAAATTTACTTCCAACAGTACCAAGATATAGAAAGAATCGATAAGAGTTCCTTTTATTCTCAAAATTCTGTCTTTCATTTAATGCAATCAATGTTTGAATTGTTTCGTAATCTGCAAAAGAAATATTACCTTTAATCTTCGATACCTTTGAATATAACCAACTGCGCAATCGATCGCAAATAGCCCCTAATAGTAGTAGCTCGTTTCACAGCATGAATGTGTTGACAACATGTGCATGTCGCATACACATGGCAATCAACATTAAACGGAATTTTTGATGGGAGACAAACCTAATCTAGAGACCTCCGCGTAAGTTAAATGCATTTCACTCGCATCAAACCGTCAGTGGGAAAAAGAGTAACATGTGTGATGTCAACGATTTCTTTTGTGAGTCGAACTACAACAATCTCCGCATTCTGTTAACTATTTGTGGTGTGCGGCCCTTTCAAGAGCTACGTAAACGTTGCGCGATGTACGTCGGATTTATGTTTCTATTCGTATCCGTGATGATATTCGAGGTATATCGAGGAAAAAAAAGAAAAAAAGAGGAGGGTTTCATTATTTCAAAGCATTGTACACAGATTGTAAAAAAATATCAGTCGCAATTTTCTCAAATAAATGTGCACTTCAGCGTCCTTGTAATATTTTGCGCGAGAGATAATTTTTTCTTTTTGAATATTTCCATATCAAATTAAAAATTCAATTGAGGAAATGCGACGATTTACACTTTGTACACATTACTGTACTGTTACGTCCAGGCTTTGAAAGGATGGGTTGTATGGAAGAACGTAACTTACTTATCCCGTGACATACTTTATTCAGGAGTGTGTATGGATCGGGTCGAACGAATGTGAAGGGCGTGACACAGGTCAGTGACCGAAGGTCTCTAACTCTACGTTCTTATGCCTATTCGTTAGATGGTCCCTTTTCGGTAAAGGAATTTAATCCTTGTTACGCGGGATAGGATCTAGTGCGATCTCAGGGTTTAGGGAAGAGAACGGGTTAAATAATTAAATTCTACATTAAATAAAAAAAAACATATATTATATAAAGAAAATATAAGGAAAGAAAAATACATTTTAGCAGTGTAGTTATGCGTGTGTGTGTGTGTGTGTGTGTGTGTGTGTGTGTGTGTGTGGTGTGTGTGTGTGTGTGTGTGTGTGTGTGTGTGTGTGTGTGTGTGTATTCTCGCGTATGTGTTAGAATTAAAGTAGTTAGAATTAAAATTTTCTAAATTCGCTGAAGCACAGGTCCAAATTAAAATACAATAATAAAATTCAAAATAAGAGATTCGCCAGTCTAAGTTAGAAAATTATTAGTTATTTCAAATATTATTTATCTATTTCAACGGTTTCTCTCAAAAGTAGTGATAATACAAAGAAAATAATAGAGAGAGAGAGAAAAGAAAAAGAGAAAAATTAAAGGAAACTAGTGGGATGGATTATTCTTCGGAATCTTCGGAGAGCGGAAGAGTATTCGCGAATTCTAATGCTGAAATCCAGAACGAATAAATAAGGAAATATCCGTGAATTCCAGTGCTGAAATCCTGAACGAATGGATAAAAATCGTAGGAGATTTATTCGCGAATTCCAATGCTGAAATCCAGAGCGAATAAATAAAGGAAATATTCGTGAATTCCAATGCTGAAATCCTGAACAAATGGATAAATATCGTAGGAGATTTATTCGCGAATCGCCTTTTGGAGATTCTAGGCGAATTAGGAAGAACAAGGAATGAGGCTGGAGGAGAGGTGAAACAAGGATTGATTGATTGATTGATAGTAATTAGTAAAGATTTAATGATTATTAAACTGTTTAAAATTATTTGTTAGACATACTATAGATGTTTAAATTATGAGATAGTAAGATAAGGAAAAGGAAGAAAATAAAAGTTGCTCAATTTTACTCACAACTCGTTGGAATCACAAAAATATGTGCGTTGATAAAATTACAATGGCTGAAGTAGGAGGTTTATAACATGAAGAGCCGAGTAATAAAGATGTTCATCAGAAATTTCACAGATGCACGATTAAATGTTAACAAAATCATTTTCACTGTGATATAAAACAAATTAATAACTTAACTGCATAATGCAAGAAAAGGATGGCTATATAATTTAAAAATTGAATAACTGAATCTTGACTGGAGTTGTCAACTGTACTGCTTATAGTGCTAGTTAGTGCTTATTAGTGAACGCTTAGTGAACTAGAACTAATGAACTAATGAACTAGAGAGCAAGTGAGTTAATGAACTAGAGAACTAATGAACTAAAGAACAAATGAGTGCTCGCGCCTTTCGCTTGTATTTTTTAAAGTAGTTGCTCCTCCTCCTTACTGGATGGTGGAAATCTTTGAAAATCGAATCAAATGATTTCTATTGCTCCCTTTTTAGGGCCAAGGAGTTAGATTTTCAGTAAGAGAGGAGTGTCTTAAAGTTTTAATTGGTTAAGCTCTTTTGCGCGAGAATTACCTTCATCCAGTAGAGAGTGAAAGCGAGGAGCTGATTATCTTATCGCTTGATGATTGAGAATGGCCTGTCGAACGAACGCACGTGCAATATTAATTTATGTTTACCTCTGGTCAATTTCTCGAGGACCACAGGCTCTTTGTTTAAAATCTCTAAGATAAACCAAATTATAACTATGAATACGAGTGGTTCGAATTTCATATACTTCCGACTCTCATAATTTAAAAATTTATTTAGATTTTCCTTAGCGTTATCTCGACTGGCCACACTCAGTGTTTAGATTAACTATTTATTTACGCGAGTTAGATTCCGTCTCAAATTCGAGCCTATCTTTGATTACTTTTAAGATAGCGTTTCGATGAAAGAAAAGAATCGTGAAGTCCACCGGACGTAACAGTACGAAATTGAAATTATACTAATCTCCGAAATTCTAATATATTTATGGCAAACACAACTGCTGTGTTTGTTCAAAGTCTGGCCTGATTTTTTCGAAGTGTTCGACTGTCTGTCGATGCTATTTTACTCCATAACGTCAACGTTTAAATTCATCTACACAGTTTATAAATTATCTAAGGTGTGTAAATAAAAGCGGTGCTTTCGTCATTTTAATTGAAAGATTGAAGCACAATTAAGATAACAATAGAACGACGTTATCGAATGACACCATATTTAAATTGATTTCGAGCTTCAGATCAAGATGCTTCTGATGAAAATACAAGAGCATTGGTGTTCTCCGAAGACGGACCAGGAAACTAAAATCTTGCGTTCGTACTTACTGTTTGCGCGAAAGTTTAGCTACATTTATGCAGGTAAATTCATTAATTCAATAATATAATAATAATAATACAAATTAAATCTGATCAGAAGCAAAACGTAAAATGTAAATTTGTAAAAGTATTTTTTTTTAGTTTTAATGGACTCTATACATATTCGTATTTCAATCAATAATTTCAAAAATATATCTTTTAAAAAACTTGACTTTGTGTAATTTTGCACTTACGTTCTGTAGTAATTAATTCCAGAAAATTGGCATTCAATTTTTTAAATATTTCACTTCTCGTATAAAACATCTTTTATAATAAATCGATAAAACGACGTAATAATAAATGTATGTTTTATTTCCATCTTTCAACGATAATCATCTATTAAAGTCTAGAAATCTTTCTAATGTTTTCATATTTATCAGGTATTATAGTTAGCCATGGCATGTTATTCGCACTCATATCTTTGATAACCAGATTTTTCTACGTGACATCCTTCGGAACGATCGTCAAATCAGACGCAATAGGCACAATCTACCTATCGCATCAACTACATGCTTGATTTACAAATGCGCTACATCCCACTTTTCATACAATGCTCCATATGCGAAGTGTATTAAACGATATTATTGACTGCGTTCAACGTCTTGTATTTGGCGTGCGTTCAACATTACTGTGGATTGTTTGCAGCACTGAGGTAAGTTTGATGGATCCGCGAAAATATTAAATTCTCTTTTCTCAAGATTTTGAAATTCATTTAAATAAAATTTATGTACTCATTTAATGTATTTAAATAAAATTTATGTACTCATTTAAGGATGTTTTGTTTGTACAATCTCAGCAAAAAGTAGCTGAAAATCAATATTGACCATACCAAAAAGCGCATATCAAAAGTGCTTCGAGGATTGGAAAAAGCGCTGGCACAAGTGTATAATATCTGAGGGGGATTACTTTGAAGGGGACAAAATAGATATTGATGAATAAATAAATATTTTTCGAGAAAAATAAAAAGTCACCTTTTTTTTTTAACACACCTCGTATTATGTTACGTTAGAATATTAATGAAACTTGCATTTTTCAATTATAAAATAATTGTGTAAGCTTCATATTGCATATTCTACGTTTATTTGTAATCATATTTCGATATCATTATTCCATTTCCTTTAATACTATTTTGACGGAAGATTATATTTATTATTAAAGAAGAAAATAATGCAATATATACAAAAAAGCTTAAGAATATAAGATGAAGAATATGTATAAGCTGTTTCTTAATAAGTGTAAAAAATTTTAGGAGATGATTCTTTGTCGAAAATTAAGAAGGGTTTTTCATATAAACATATACTCTTTTAAAAATGGAGATAAAAGTTAGGTTTTTATTTTTTAGGTTTTTTATTATAATTTTGTTTCCAATTTTCTCAATATTTACTCTAATTTTAATTTTATTTTAAAATTTAACTTCTTGTAATTCGAAACTTATGCTATTTAGCACCATGCTATGTAGGATAACGTATTGTATTTTTTTAAGGATGTTTTGTATGTACAATCCCAGCAAAAAGTAATTTGCAATTAACAATTACATATTTTTTTTAAAAACAACTATATGTTTTCTTTACAGCAATTGATTCCTCTCATTATTTTGTACATAAAAGTATTAATGTAAGATAATCGAAAAATGAATATTTTACTAGATATTTTATGGTTTATGCAATATTAAGAAATGGTTTCAAGCCTCATAACTCGGAAAGTACTCAATGAAGAAATACTTTGTTATAATATTTTGGAAAGCTCTCGAGATAAGCTACACGAATATGTAATAAAAAATAGGGGATTCCGTTTAAGAAATTGACGATGATCTTCTCGTGACTTTCAAATGACTCTCCCATGTCAAATCATTGCCACTATCTGATGACCCCCTTCAAGCCATATAACTTTTGTTTGAAACATTTCTTTCTAAAGTGCATAGTTTATGAAATATTCGACCAGTCCGGGACTTTTGCGACACTCTGTATATATATATATATATATATATATATATATATATATATATATATATACAGGGTCTACCAAAAGTGTGGAAACCCCTAAATATCTCGGAAAATATACGTTTTACAGAAAAGTGTTTCCAACAAAAGTTGTAGGGTTTAAGAAGATCTATATACTGATTCTATCAGTTTGACCTTGGATGGCGTCGTCAAGGTCAGGTCAAGGTCACATTGACTTTTTTAAATGACACCCCCTACATTTGATTGCATATTCTTATAGCTTAATTCAAGAGCTTTCCAAAACACTATAATAATGTTCATTTTTATTAAGTACTTTGCGAGTTATGAGGGTTGAATGATAGAGTAGCGCCGGTATTAACATTATCCAAGGTGTACTACATGGAGGTTACTCGCTCGGATTTGCATCTGTTGTGTGTGTGATCCAGCTAACTAAGGCAAGATCGATTCCTCAACATATCCTCATATTTCGCTGAAGTCAAATTGCCAAAAAATTGCTCCATAAAACGTGTATGAAACGTCTCGTTAGTTCCTTCATTTACCGCTATGTGACGCACTACATGCAGTCTAACTCACATTTAAAATTCAACTAAGAATGTATAAAGCTATCAAAGAACGAGCACCTTCTAACTTCAGCTTTGAGCAAGCAGAAATTAATTGTTATCGTCCAAATACAACGTACGATTAATTAAAATTAAACGTTTTAAAAATGGCTGGCGACTTGTCGGAACGTGAAAGAATCACTATCCTCATGATGCGTGGATGGGGTGATAACGAAAGATCGTTCTCTGATGTCGTTCGATTATTTAATGACACGTATCCGAACCGTCGAATTAATAAGTCCACTGTGTTAAAAACAATAGAACGTTTTAGACAAACTGGTAACGTAAGAAATCGCTCTAAGTCAGGAAGACCATTGTCTGCAACCAACGAAGAAAAACAACTTGATGTTCTGCAGACATTTATTGAAGATCCCAATTCTAGTGTTCAGAGAGTCGCTCAAACTCACGATATTGCTCCCATGTCGGTTTGGAGAATTTTAAAGAAGAACAAGTTCCATCCATATAAATTGCAATACGTTCAAGAATTGCAAAACGGAGATGAGGAGCGTCGTATACATTTCTGTGAAAGAATGATGGCACTAATAGATGTCCGGCCCATCTTCCCTTATCAAATTGTTTTCACAGACGAGGCAACTTTTACCTTAACGGAAGAAGTTAATAATCAAAATTTTCGTTTCTGGTCAGATGAGAATCCGAATTGGGTGCGGGAAACTCACACACAACATCCACAAAAAATAAATGTATGGTGCGGAATAATAGATGGCTATTTAATAGGGCCGTTTTTTTTTGAAGAATATTTGAACGCTCAAAGGTATGAGAGATTACTTGTTGATCAAATAATTCCAGCCATACAGAATACTTTTCCAAATAATTTCCAAGAAATATGGTTTCAGCATGATGGAGCTCCTGCTCATTTTGGTGCAGGACCACGTCGTATTTTAAATGAGACTTTTCCGCTACGGTGGATAGGAAGAAGGAACGGAAATGAGGGAGGAGAGGATTAGCCACCTCGGTCACCAGATCTAACTCCTCTTGATTATTATCTATGGGGATATCTGAAGAGTAAGGTTTACAGAACAAAACCTAAAACCATTCACGAATTGATACAGCGAATAAGGGATGAAATGGCTTTGATACCTTTTGAAACGAATCGTAAAGTCATTTCTACATTCTACCAAAGATTAGCATATTGTCAGGAAGTAAATGGCAGCCACTTTCAGCATTTACTTTAACACATTGAAACACATTTGCAATCGTTTGGTGCAACCTAACCTGATCTCTGTATACACGCACCGCACGCACGCACACGCACACATTTCGAACAATTATTATGATAAATGAGCATCCACAAATTTATTTACTGTTTACTATGTCGATTGCTTTCCAGGTCTTTAAATGCTCGATTGTAATTTGGTTGGGTCTTTGCTTTTGCTGACTGGATCCACGACCGATCTTGCCTTAGTTAGCTGGATCACACACACAACAGATGCAAATCCGAGCGAGTAACCTCCATGTAGTACACCTTGGATAATGTTAATACCGGCGCTACTCTATCATTCAACCCTCATAACTCGCAAAGTACTTAATAAAAATGAACATTATTATAGTGTTTTGGAAAGCTCTTGAATTAAGCTATAAGAATATGCAATCAAATGTAGGGGGTGTCATTTAAAAAAGTCAATGTGACCTTGACCTGACCTTGACGACGCCATCCAAGGTCAAACTGATAGAATCAGTATATAGATCTTCTTAAACCCTACAACTTTTGTTGGAAACACTTTTCTGTAAAACGTATATTTTCCGAGATATTTAGGGGTTTCCACACTTTTGGTAGACCCTGTATATTGCGAGCACGTTGTGATAATATAATGTACGATTTTGTAAGTTCTAGTTATGGTTAAAGTCGTTTCGAAACTTTTAGGCAACCATTGATAGCCTCACTTCAGAACTCGCCCTTCGACATGGTGGTTACATAACTGCTCAATTACTGCATTTATACATCGTACGCTGGCAACAAGTGATTCATCATATCAGTCGTGTATACACATGGATGTAAGCCAGAATGTAAAATTTCTGTTCACAAAAAGTTTTTTAATGTCACAATTAAATGCAACAGTAAAAAAATAAATAAAATGTAGAAAGTTTTTATTACAATTTATAAAAAATATATTAATAAGATTTTTAATATTAAAATACAAATTTTTTACGTCTTAATATTAGCTATCGAGGAGAATGGTACGAATCATCACCGAAATCCAGAAAACTTTTGAACGTGATGATGCTAAGAAGCACTTTATGTACCTTGCACGTTAACTGTTGGTAAAATTATGGTCCTTTCTCTTCCGAGCTTCAGTGCCGTAGGATATATGTTGAATTTAATCTACATAAGAATGTTTTCTATTTATTGATCAGAATATTTTGCGCATTTCTATTTTCTAGATTGTACGTGCGTCCGCTTCGTATTTCACTGTTTTTAGATCTGTACAGTAATTGAAAATTTTTTTGAGATTTATAATATTATTATTGGTATATAAGAATGTTTAACATTATGTTGTCTAAATTATGATAAAATATATTTATGCGAAAGCTATTATAAATTAGGATTAATTTACGCGCTTCGATTCTGATAAAACATGTGTAGTTTTCATGACTAACGAACATTCAGGAAATCTTCAACAATAAAAACCTAAATATTCTCTTGATGAAAAAAAAAGCATTATTCTTCAAAGCAATCAGCATTAAACGACTGTACCATTTCAATTCACATATATAATGTGACTTTTTCTACATATGAGTAAAATTTTTATGTCTTTTTTATTTGAGTCAAATATACCACGACAATAATTTCAATTGAAATAGTCCTTTGGATTATGTCTCTTGTATAATTACATAATTTACTAACACGATTTTGCAATTATAAGAATTAGTCTTCATTAGACTATATCGGTCTTGTGACACAAATATGTTATTGACACGTGTTTTGCGTGATGTACGGCAATTGCAATTTAAGCGGAATTCTTGATACAGACAACTTATTAATTGTCTGCGACAATTAAAGTTAAACAAAATTCTTGATGAGATATTTGCAATCTATGCGTCATTCTTGCAATAGCAACGATACATAAAAGACAGCATGAATAATATCGACCAATTTGACCAATTCTTTAAAAATTCGCATTACGACTTTATTCGCCTGATACTAAGTAGTAGTAGTCTATGGCCTTTTCATACGTTAAGAAGACGCAGGTTGATATACCTCGCAATGATACTCGTACATGGACCTTTTATATTTAAGGTAAATTAAAGACAAATGTTTTGTCACATTTTCAAGTTTTGTACACTTTTTAATTTTTGCTTATGTCTATTGTCTATCAAAAATTATTGAATTTAAATATTACAATAATAATTATGCTAATTAACGAAATTTATATTACTAGAATATATGTATAGATTGATTTATGTATCAATTTTATATTCTATTTTAAATATATTTGACAACATAATTTACAATTGGACAATTCAATTAACATTACATGTTATTATAATGTGTTATATATGATTATTATACATTTGCCTATACAATCCATGTTGAGAAATATAGATATTGGAATTAATGAGTATTGGGCATGATACATTTGAACTAATCGATGCTCCGCTACAATTATTTAACAGTATAGTGACCACAATTGAAATGATTTATGCAATATATACGTTACCAAAAGTGGGTAAACAACAGTCATAAATGCTAATAATAAAAGTTTAGACGAAAACATACATGGTTTTTGATCATAAATTTTCTTTGTATAGCTAAAACTGCTTCTAATAAATATGCAAAAATATTGTCTTTCTTCAAAGTTAGATGAAGAGACTAAAATATATAATTCGCATGGGTTATATGGACGAAAATTTGGATACATTTATATAAGTGAGTTTAATAATGCAGTGTATTATGTGCATAATAATATAGTGTAGAAAAAACAATAAAAATTTTAATGGATTTTTAAATAGATTTAAATAGATTTTTATATTAAAAAAAATTCAGTCTTCTAAATAATTTTAAACGACTGAATTTGTATAAAAATCTATTTAAATATTTATTATTGTTTTTCTGTACTTATACACATACATACATATATAATTTATAATAATTATTGAAACATATATAATTTATAATAATTATCGATATTTTTGGAAAAGCATTTCACTTTTTATAATAATGATATATTTATTTGATAATAATCATAAAAATTTGACGTTTTTATATAAATTAGCTTTGTTAATCGGTCACCTCATCATGTACCTATCTGTGACATTATTGCCCAAGCTCATCACTACAAAATCCAAAGAGAAGGATACATCGTCAAATACGCAAAGAATCCAAACGAGACTATTTCATCTCGGAAATTATGTGATCGATGTAGACACATATTATGTTCTAATTTTCATACATATAACTATATGCGAAATATCATATATTTGCTCTTAAGAGCTGCATTTGATATCCTGTATGTAACATTGGTTGAATACTGTTGTGGATTATTCGAAAGCTTGAGGTAAATATATAATCTTGCTCTAAACCAAAGAAAATTTTGTTTAAATTTTGTTAATACATTTTTTTAAATACTTGGACAATATTAAATTTCAGATATAGATTAGAAAATGCATTCGATTTCGAAAACAATCATGGTGGTTTAATATTAACACAGATTACGTCTAATTCAAATATCGTATACTGTATTCGAAGACATATCGAAACGATGCAGTAAGTATATTTAAATAGTATATTTATATAAGTATATTTATATTTCTATCGTATAATAATAATCTCAAATAATATCTTCTTGCTTTAGATTTATTGCTATTATGGAATCGATGTACAACGTACCTTTCTTTGTACACGTGGGGTTTCTTGTAATATGTTTAAGCATTGTAGGATTTCAGGTATACGTACAGATACGTTTGATGAAATTTCTATGACACGTTTTACATATAATTTTACATGATGCACAAAAATTATTTAATATAAATTATAGAATATAATTAATTTAAAATTGAATATATGATATTATCATATATATGTTATTCATATTATGCTATTTTTTTTTTAGATGGTAACAAATACGGAAAATATAAATAATTTTATAACATATTGTATTTATATGAGTGGATTATTAATCAATATATTTTTTAAAAATTGGCAAGGTCAAAAAATCATAGATTCCAGCGAGAAGATATTTGAATCCGTGTACGTTTTATACAACATCTAATAATAGCTTTTTATAATATTTTTATAATATTTTTTTTTAATGAAATCACCCATCAGACTGCAATAAAAATGTAATAACACAATCGTCAAATAAATACATGGAATTATATATAAATACATGGAATAAACCATGGAAATCTTGCGAAATTTGCAGATATAATTCAAAATGGTACAATATGCCAATAGCGACACAAAAGCTCCTTATAATGATAATGATGACAAGTCAAAAACCATTGAAACTCACTATTAGTAAACTCTTCGCAATGTCATACATAACTTTTTACGCGGTAAGTATAATTATTTCATACAAATACGTGCTTTATTAAAATAAAAAAAATTTTAAGGTAATACGCGCATCATCATCATACTTCATGCTATTGCGCTCTCTACAATAAATATTTCAAATACAATTCATATTTATATTATTACTTTAATAACTGAGGAGGCGTTACAGTTTATTTAAATAATTTAATAAAATCCTGAAGCAATTGTTATATAATTTTTCCAATAAAAACAGTTTTTTTAAAACAAAAAACTAATTTAATTTTTTGAAAATTGTCATACAAATATTTATTGACATGAATAATTTTTCATAACTGCTATTAGTATTTAACAGTAATTTTTTTATAAGTTATAAAATTTTAACAAATAATATCAATATTTAGCAATTATTTATGATGAAACTGTATAAGTCACATATTGAAGATATAATACTTGAATAACTGAGACTGCATGCAATAGACTCGAAAACTTTTATTAACAGCAATAAAATAAACTAATTGAAATACTTTTCACTTTTATCACAAGAAAAAGAAATTTGTAGACTAATATTTTCTATAATTTTCAAATCATACGATTCTCTTTCATAGAGTTTATTGAAAATTTACTTGCAACAGTACCAAGATATAGAAAGAATCGATAAAAGTTCCTTTTATTCTCAAAATTCTGTCTTTCATTTAATGCAATCAATGTTTATATTGTTTCGCAATCTGCAAAAGAAATACTACCTTTAATCCTCGATACCTTTGAATATAACTGTTGGGTATATTGCGCTACTTCATCCGGTGAGCGTGAATCATACATGACTGCATCGACTGCATCACCCGGATCGGAACTCTCGGAACAATAGAATCACGACATGGCACGATGATGCACATGACACGACCTTGCATCACAGTAAGAAGAAGCTTTAAAAGGCCAACCGAGAGACGGATCGTCGGAGAAGCATAGATGTGGCCGACGTGTACGGAGCTCAACGTAGTGCTCGAATCTTCTACTACTTCGGACTGTTCATGGAATCAAGACATAATATCAAGACACAACGACGTTAAACATTATTCGTAAACTACGAACTAACACAACAATTTGCACTCCGAAACACAACAAAAACACAACAATTGGTGCTGCTTATTGAACCTGTAAGAAAATGGACCGACTACTTCAAGCACTAGCAGAAGCTGCACTAAGCCAGGAGCACACATTACGTCAGATTGGTGAGTCACAAAAGCAAATCGGTGAATCACAAAAACAAATGGCAGAGATACTATCACATCGAATATCGGGAACGGACGATACTGCAAAGTCGTCGCAATTCGCAAATCTGGCTACACGGCTTGGTAAATTCGTTCATGACCCTACAAGGGGTAAAACCTTCACGTTATAGTTTGAACGACATAGAAGACTTTTGCGGAAGGAACGAAGGGTTTAACCGATACGGAGGGCAAAGATCTACTTCTTAATGCTCTCGGGGACGACGAGCATCAACAATTACTCAGTCGTTTATCGCCGAAGAAACCGCAGGAGATGTCTCTTGGCGATCTCGAGCGACATCTTCGAAAACAGTTCCATGATAATAAAACGTTATTTCAACGTCGTTTTGAAGCTCTCAATTTTCGTGCTTCCCCGTCAGCAACGGCTATAGAAATACTTGACAAAGTAAATGTTCTGGGAGATGTCTTTGAGCTCGATAATTTCAATATCGACCAGCTCAAAATTCTACTAACGGCTCTCGCCCTAAGCAACCACACCTACTACACGGAGCGAACAGTCCTCTTCAAGGTTGCATCAGAAAAAGAAAACTGCACATTTCAAGACATTAGAGAAATCTGCTACGCACATGCAAACCGCACGGCTGACGTCATGCGCGTTGAAGGACAGCGCTTCTCCGAAATCAACGCGGTCAGCCAATCTACAAAGAATTCACCTAAAAAAGAAAGGTAAATATTATGAAAAGAAAACAAATCCTACTACACTGCAGTACGAGAGAAAGAGAAATTCTACTACATTATCGCCATGCTATGACTGCGGTTCTACGAAACACAAACGGGATGCATGTCCGTTTAAGAATGCAGCATGTAGAATCTGCAAGAAAACGGGACACATTGCTAGAGTTTGTTTATCGAAGCAACGAAATAAAATAAATACTGTCACATTACAAGGTGTTCTAGGCACAAGACATCGGTATCACAAATTCGCGCATATTACTATCAATAACAAGCCATTGAAAATGCAGCTGGATACAGGAGCGGACGTAACTATGATCGGAAGAGAAACTTGGACACGAATCGGTCGTCCAAAACTCCAACCTCTTACTACTTCATGTGTGAATGTTTCAGGACATCCAATGCATACCATAGGATTTTTTAACGCCTCACTTGGCTACAAAGACTGTATAATAAAAGCACAAGTCATCGTACTTGATCGTCCAGAAACTGTACTACTTAGCTCTCAAGCAATAGATGAGCTTGGCTTAATTACCTACGATACAGGAGTCGTCGGAAATCTGCAAACGATGAATACGATTACGGTAAATTCATTTCATAAACAATTCACAGAACTTTTTAGTAGTTCCACAGGAGAATGCACCAAGATGACAGTTCATCTATGGCTTAAACCAGATGTGAAACCGAAACATATTCCATGACGTCCGATCGCACTTGCATTAGAAGAACCAGTCAATGAGGAACTGGATAGACTCGTTAAAAATGGAATTTTAACGCCAGTCGACTTTTCGGAATGGGCGGCGCCCATAGTAGTTGCACGCAAAGCAAATGGGAAAATACGTATTTGTGCAGACTACTCTACAGGATTAAATGACGCACTTGACGCGGAGGATTATCCAATCCCAGGGATAGAGGAACTTATGGCAAAACTTCGAGGAAGTTCTATCTTCTCACAACTAGATTTATTTGATGCTTATTTCCATCTAAAACTGGATGAGGAAAGTAAGAAGCTAACTACAATAAATACTCATCGAGGTTTATTTGCTTACAATCGGTTGGTTTTTGGGTTAAAACCAGCTCCTGCAATTTTCCAACGTACGTTGGAACAGGCACTTACAGGTATTCCAGGCGTACTGGTCTATCTTGATGATATTCTGATTTATGGTCAGGAACGCACAGAGCACGATACGCGTTTACACGCCGTGCTAAACCGCTTGCAAGAATGGGGTTTTCGACTCCAAAAGGAAAAATGTAAATTTCATACTTTAATAGTTAAATACCTTGGATTTATTGTTTCAGCTAAAGGTATCGAGCCTGACCCAGCACGTCTTCGACCTATTCGAACAATGCGAGTTCCAACGAATGCAAAAGAGATACGCTCGCTTTTAGGTCTGATTAATTACTACGGGAAATTTGTACCAAATTTGCATCGACTCAAAGCACCATTCAAAGCTTTGATCAAGAAAGATGTACCTTTCGTGTGGACAGCAAAAATGAAGAAAACGTTTGAGGATATTAAAAATATTCTTACTGGACCACTTCTACTAGCGCATTACGATCCCAGACAAACTCTGATCGTTGCAGCAGACGCTAGTTCGATCGGAATTGGTGGCGTCTTGTTACAGCGCGCCCCAGACGGCCAGGTAAAAGCAGTCTTTCACATGTCAAAAGCATTGACAAAGACTCAACAGAATTACAGTCAAATCAAAAAAGAAGCTTTAGCATTAGTCACTGTTGAACGTTTTCGAAAATTCGTATATGGTCGTCACTTCGTGCTACAAACGTCGCGGACCATCGTCCACTTCTAGCTCTGTTTAAAGCGTCGAATACAAAAGGTCTAGATACACGCACAGCAAATCGCTTGAAACGATGGGCTCTTCGACTAATTGGGTACGACTTTGACATAGAATATGTCAACTCCGAAAAATTTGGTCAAGCGGACGCTTTTTCAAGGTTAATACAGGATGTAAAACAAGACGTAATAGACGCCGACCTCGAAGAAGTTGTAGCTGCGCTACAGGAAGCAGATACAGAGCTACAACAGATTGTCAACGAATCAGTACAGTTCTTACCTTCAACGGCTCGACAAGAGCTCCAGAGCGCAACATTCAGCGATGGAATTCTCGCTGAGGTTATTGATCGTCTACAAAACAGATGGCTCAAATCGGACGTAACTGACAAGGAGTTAATGCCATATTATCGTCGTCGCGATTATTTAGCCATAGTTGATAATACATTAGTTCTAGATGAGAAACTAATAATTCCTAAACATCTACAATCTACTGTACTGAAGCAACTACACATTGCACATCCAGGTATCCGCCGGATGATACAGCTTGCTCGACGTTATTTCTATTGGCCAGCGATGCATGATGACATCGAGAGATACGTAAAAGAATGTAATCATTGCGATCGCACAGCAAGCAATCCAGTAAAAGAACCATTACATCCATGGCCAAATCCAGAGAAATCATGGTCACGCCTTCACATTGATTTCGCAGACCTGATATATGGACAATGGGTACTCGTCATTGTCGACAGCTACTCCAAATTCGTAAAAGCAGGATGTTCTTAACAATAACATCGGCAGCAACATGTCTGCGAAGACTCTTTAGTCGATACGGACCTCCTGAAATACTAGTTTCAGATAACGGTACTCAATTCACTTCAGTAGAATTCGCGCAACTGTGTGCCGAATTTCGAATTCTTCACCTGCGTATCCCTTCTGGGCATCCACAATCAAATAGTCAAGCCGAGAGAATGGTCAGAACATTGAAAAGTTCTATTGACACAAGTCAAAGTTCACAGTTAGAAACGGAATTAAACAATTTTGTTACGCATACAACTACACACCCAGTGATGCGGTACCAGATCATAAGTCTTCGGCAGAAATATTCTTTGGACGTAAGCTTAGAACTCCATTAGATATTTTTACTGCAACCGAAAAACCTAATCTAAATCTTACTTCTCAGCAGAAACAAATGAAACAGCAATTCGACGCTCATCACGGCGCAAGGCCACGTTCATTTGTTATAGGACAATCAGTACTAATTCAACTCTCCAATGGACAGCGTATTCCTGGTAAAATTGTTAGGCTGATAGAGAAAGCACTCGCTCGCGTCAGCTTTGAAGGAGGATTCATTACTAGACATTTCAATCAAATATGGAATCGTCCAAAGAGACAGGAAAAGAAATCCAATACGATTAGCGAAGATCTACTATCCTCCGGGAAAGAATCAGCACGGATTCAATCAGATCCAGTACTTCACACTTCGCTAGGAGAAAGACAGGAGGCAGAACCTCTCAACAACGGGACCACACAACCAGTAGCATCTGCTCGTCGTTCTGAAAATCCTTCCGGGGCCACACAACCTCCAGTAGCAGCGGCTCGTCGTTCTAAGCGTCTTTCGCATCAAATTCGATCAGATTACAAGGCATTAGGATGAACTCGCCGCTACCGAGGACAGCATTCTTAAGCAAGGGAGGAATGTTGGATATATTGCGCTACTTCATCCGATGAGCGTGAATCATACATGACTGCATCGACTGCATCACCTGGATCGGAATGCTCAGAACAATAGAATCACGACGTGGCACGAGGATGCACATGACACGACCTTGCATACGGCACCTCAGTGAGAAGAAGCTTTAAAAGGCCTACCGAGAGACGGATCGTCGGAGAAGCATAGGTGTGGCCGACGTGTACGGAGTTCAACATAGTGCTCGAATCTTCTACTACTTCGGACTGTTCATGGAATCAAGACATAATATCAAGATACAACGACGTTAAACATTATTTGTAAACTACAAACTAACATAACAATTTGCACTCCAAAACACAACAAAAACACAACAATAACCAACTGCGCATTCGATCGCAAATAGCCCCTAATAGTAGTAGCTTGTTTCACAGCATGAATGTGTTGACAACATGTGCATGTCGCATACACATGGCAATCAATATTAAACGGAATTTATATTAACCTTATAAAGGTAAAAAATACGCCAAGTATATAAAAAAATCAAAAAATCTAAAAAAGTGATAAAAATAAAATATTTAATAATCGATATGAGATGTATAATACTATTAGCCAAGTACAATAAATTATGTGATATTAATTCGTAATCGATACTAAATGAGTTAAAATTAACTTTAATTAACTTTAATTCCTAATCGATACTAAATGAGTTAAAATTAACTTTAATTCCTAAAGCATTTTTTATATGATGTACATAATTTAAAAAAGCTTTATACAAATTCTAAATCGCATAAATGACCTTCAGGTCGAAGTAAGATATGAAAACTTGGCGTGATGGAAATCTTGCGAAAATTGCAGACATAACACAAAATGGTACAATATGCCAATAGCGACACAAAAGGATTAACTTACGCGCTTTGATTCTGATAAAATATGTATAGTTGTTCGTAATTAACGAACATTCAGGAAATCTTCAACAATAAAAACCTAAATATTCTCTTGATGAAAAAAGAAGCATTATTCTTCAAAGCAATCAGCATTAAACGACTGTACCATTTTACTCATATATATTATGTGACTTTTTCTACATATGAGTAAAATTTTTATATCTCTTTTATTTGAGTCAGATATACTACGACAATAATTTCAATCCAAATAGTCCTTTGGATTATGTCTCTTGTATAATTACATAATTTACTAACATGATTTTGCAATTATAAGAATTAGTCTTCATTAGACTATATCGGTCTTGTGACACAAATATGTTACTGACACGTATTTTTCGTGATGTACGGCAATTGCAATTTAAGCGGAATTCTTGCCACAGACAACCTATTAATTGCCTGCGACAATTGAAGTTAAACAGAATTATTGATGAGATATTTGCAATCTATGCATCATTGTTGCAATAGCAGCGATAGATAGAAGACAGCATGAATAATATCGACCAATTTGACCAATTCTTTAAGAATTCGCATTACGACGTTATTCGCCTAATACTAAGTATTAGCGGTCTATGGCCTTTCCATATGTTAAGAAGACGCTACGTGATATACCTCGCAATGATACTCGTACTCGGATCTGGATTTACATTTGAAGTAAATTAAAGACAAATGTTTTGTCACATTTTCAAGTTTTGTACACATTTTAATTTTTGCTTATTATGTTTACTGTCTATAAAAAATTATTGAATTTAAATATTACAGTAATAATTATGCTAATTAACTGAAATTTATACTGAAATATATGTATAGATAGATTTATATATCAATTTTATATTCTATTTTAAATATACTTGACAACATAATTTATAATCGAACAATTCAGTTAACATTACATGTTATTATAATGTGTTATATATGATTATTATACATTTGCCTGATATAAATCACGTGAGAAATATAGATATTGGGATTAATGAGTATTTGGCATGATACCTTTGAACTAATCGATGCTCCGCTAATATTATTTCTCAGTATAGTGACCATAATTGAAATCATTTATGCAATATATACGTTACCAAAAGTGGGTAAACAAAAGTCATAAATGATAATAATAAAAGTATAGAAGAAAACGTACATGGTTTTTGATCATAAATTTTCCTTGTATAGCTAAAACTGCTTCTAATAAATATGCAAAAATATTGTCTTTCTTCAAAGTTGGATGAAGAGACTAAAATATATAATTCGCATGGGTTATATGGACGAAAATTCGAATACATTTATATAAGTGAATTTAATGCGGTGTATTATGTGCATAATAATAAGGTGCAGAAAAAACAATACAAATTTCAATGAATTTTTAAATAGATTTAAATCGATTTTTATATAAATTCAGTCTTCTAAATAATTTTAAACGACTGAATTTATATAAAAATCTATTTAAATATTTATTATTGTTTTTCTGTACTTATACACATACATATATATACATACATACATATATAATTTATAATAATTATTGAAACATATACATATAATTTATAATAATTATCGATATTTTTAAAAAAGCATTTCACTTTTTATAATAATGATATATTTATTCGATAATAATCATAAAAATTTGATGTTTTTATATAAATTAGCTTTGTTAGTCGGTCACCCCATCGTGTTCCAATCTATAACATTATTGACCAAGCTTATCAATACAAAATCCAAAGAGATGGATACGTCATCAAATACTACGCAAGGAATCCAAACGGGACTATCTTATCCCGTAAATTATATGATCGGTGTAGACACATATTATGTTCCAATTTTCATACATACTGCTATATGCGAAATATCTTATGTGTTCCTAATAGCTGCATTCGATATCCTGTATGTAACATTGATTGAATACTGTTGTGGGTTATTCGAAAGCTTGAGATAAATATATAATGAATCTTGTCGTACATAATGAATCTTGCTCTAAAAAAGAAAATTTTGTTTAAATTTTGTTAATACATTTTTTAAATACTTGAACAATATTAAATTTCAGATATAGATTAGAAAATGCATTCGATTTCAAAAACAATAATGGTGATTTAATATTAACACAGAATACGTCTTATTCAAATATCGTATACTGTATTCGAAGACACACCGAAACGATGCAGTGCGTATATTTAAATGGGTATTGACATTTCTATCATATAATAATAATCTCAAATAATATCTTCATGCATTAGATTTATTGCTATTATGGAATCGATGTACAACATACTTTCTTTGTACACGTGGGGTTTCTTGTAATATGTTTAAGCATTGTAGGGGATTTCAGGTATACGTACAGATACGTTTGATGAAATTTCTATGACACGTTTTACATATAATTTCACATGATGCACAAAAATTATTTAATATAAATTATAGAATATAATTAATTTAAAATTGAATATATAATATTATCATATATATATTATTCATATTATGCTACCATTTTTTAGATGATAACAAACACGGAAAATATAAATAATTTTATAGAACATTACAGTTATATGAATGCATTATTAATCAATATATTTTTTGAAAATTTGCAAGGTCAAAAAATCATAGATTCCAGCGAAAAAGTATTTGAATCCGTGTGCGTTTTATACAACTATCTAGTAATAGCATTTTATAATATTTTTTCATAAAATCGCGCCTCAGACTGCAATAAAAGAATAATAGTACCATCGTGAAATAAATATATGGAATTATAAATAAATACACGAAATAAACCACGGAAATGTTGCGAAATTTGCAGATATAACACAAAATGGTACAATATGCCAATAGCGACACAAAAGCTTCTTATAATGATAATGCTGACAAGTAAAAAACCATTGAAACTCACTATTGGCAAACACTTTGCATTGTCATACATAACTTTTAACGCGGTAAGTATAATTATTTCATGCAAATACGTGCTTTATAAAAATAAAAAAAATTGTTTAAGGTAATACGCGCATCATCATCATACTTTATGCTATTGTGCTCTCTACAATAAACATTTTGAATACAATTCATATTTATATTAATACTTTAATAATTGAGGAGACGTTACAGTTTATGTAAATAATTTAATAAAATCCTGAAACAATTGTTATATAATTTTTCCAATAGAAAAAGTTTTTTTTAAGAAGAAACTAATTTAACTTTTTGAAAATTGTT
The DNA here is from genome assembly GCF_003227725.1 of Camponotus floridanus. NCBI lineage: Eukaryota > Metazoa > Arthropoda > Insecta > Hymenoptera > Formicidae > Camponotus > Camponotus floridanus. Next base: position 3,289,764 of record NW_020229215.1, on the reverse strand, counting down.
CTACAAACATTTATTGACATGAACAATTTTTCATAATAGCTATTACTATTTATCAGCAGTTTTTTTTATAAGTCATAAAATTTTAATAAATAATATGATTATTTAGTAATTCATAATGAAATTATATAAGTCACATGTAGAAGATGTAATACTTGAATAATTGAGATTGCATGCAATAGACTCGAAAACTTTTATTAACAGCAATAAAATACACTAATTGAAATACTTTTCATTTTCATCACAAGATATCATTTCTTTGAAGGCAAAAGAAAAATTAAAACCTACTAAAAGAAATTTGTAGAATAATATTTTCTATAATTTTCAAATCATACGATTCTCTTTGATAGAGTTTACTGAAAATTTACTTGCAACAGTACCAAGATATAGAAAGAATCGATAAGAGTTCCTTTTATTCTCAAAATTCTGTCTTTCATTTAATGCAATCGATGTTTATATTGTTTCGCAATCTGCAAAAGAAATACTACCTTTAATCCTCGATACCTTTGAATATAACCAACTGCGCAATCGATCGCAAATAGCCCCTAATAGTAGTAGCTTGTGTCACAGCATGAATGTGTTGACAACATGTGCATGTCGCATACACATGGCGAAAGTTTAGCTACATTTATGCAGGTAAATTCATTAATTCAATAATATAATAATAAATTATAAGTTTATTAAAGCTCGTCGAAAACTAAAAACAAATTAAGACAAGGTGAAAGACATTTACGAGCAATCACAAGTTATTGAGTTTGAGAAAGTAATACAAATAGTAATACAAATTAAATCTGATCAGAACAAAACGTAAAATGTAAATTTGAAAAATTATTTTTTTTTTTTATTTTTAATGGACTCGACACATATTCGTATTTCAATCAATAATTTCAAAAATATATCTTTTAAAAAACTTGAGTTTGTGTAATTTTGCACTTATGTCCTGTAGTAATTAATTCCAGAAAATTAGCATTCAATTTTTTAAATATTTCACTTCTCGTATAGAACATCTTTTATAATAAATCGATAAAACGATACGTAATAATAAATGTATGTTTTATTTCCATCCTCCAACAATAATCATCTATTAAAGTCTAGAAATCTCTCTAATGTTTTCATAATTATCAGGTACTATAGTTGGCCATGCCGTGATTTTCGCACTCACTTTGATAACCAGATTTTTCTACGAGACATCCTTTGGAATGATCGATGCGTCCAATCAGACGCAGGAGTTACAATCTACCTATCGCATCAACTACATACTTGATTTACGAATGCGCTACATCCCATTTCTCATACAATGCTCCATATGCGAAGTGTATTACACGATATTATTGACTGCGTTCAACGTCTTGTATTTGGCGTGCGTTCAACATTGCTATGGATTGTTTGCAGCTCTGAGGTAAGTTTGACGGATCCGCGAAAATATTAAATTCTCTTTTCTCAAGATTTTGAAATTCATTTAAATAAAATTTATGTACTCATTTAATGTATTTAAATAAAATTTAAGTACTCATTTAAGGACGTTTTGTTTGTACAATCCCAGCAAAAAGTAGCTGAAAATCAATAATAAAATGACGAATATATCCACTTTCAATTTTGTTTATTTATTTATTATTAAATTTCTTTTTATTTTATTTTGCAATATGATATACGTATGTAATAAATATATTATGTTACGTTAGAATATTAATCAAACTTGCATTTTTCAATTATAAAATAATTGTGTAGGCTTCACATTGCATATTCTACGTTTATTTGTAATCATATTTCGATATCATTATTCCATTTCCTTTAATACTATTTTGACGGAAGATTATATTTATTATTAAAGAAGAAAATAATGCAATATATATAAAAAAGCTTAAGAATATAAGATGAAGAATATGTATAGGGTGTTTCTTAATAAGTGCGAAAAATTTTAGGAGATGATTCTTTGTCGAAAATTAAGAAGCGTTTTTCATATAAACATATACTCTTCTAAAAATGGAGATAAAAATTAGGTTTTTATTTTTTAGGTTTTTTATTATAATTTTGTTTCTAATTTTTCCAATATTTACTCTAATTTTATTTTTATTTTAAAATTTAACTTCTTGTGATTCGAAACCTATGCTATTTAGCACCATGCTGTGTACAATAACGTATTGTATTTTTTTAAGGATGTTTTGTATGTACAATCTTAGCAAAAATTGCAAAATTTGCAATTAACAATTACATATTTTTTTTAAAAACAACTATGTGTTTTCTTTGCACCAATTTCTCTCATTATTTTGTACATAAAAGTATTAAGGTAAGATAATCGAAAAATGAATATTTTATGGTTTATGCAAAATTAAGAAATGGTTTCAAGCGTCATAACTCGAAAAGTACTCAATGAAGAAATACTTTATTATAGTATTTTGGAAAGCCCTCGAGATAAGCTACACAAATATGTAATAAAAAATAGGGGATTCCGTTTAAGAAATTGACGATGATGTTCACGTGACTTTCAAATGACTCTCCCATGTCAAATCATTGCCACTATCTGATGGCCCCCTTCAAGCCATATAACTTTTGTTTGAAACATTTCTTTCTAAAGTGCATAGTTTATGACATATTCGACCGGTCTGGGACTTTTGGAACACTCTGTATATATATATATATATATATATATATATTTATATATATATATATATATATATATATATATATATATATAGTGAGCTCATTGTGATAACATAATGTACGATTTTGTAAGTTCTAGTTATGGTTAAAATCGTTTCGAATCTTTTAGGCAGCCATTGATAGCCTCACTCCAGAACTCGCTCTTCGACATGGTGGTTACATAACTGCTCAATTACTGCATTTATACATCGCATGCTGGTTAGGGCAACAAGTGATTGATCATAGCAGTCGTGTATACACATCGATGTAAGCCAGTAAAATTTCTGTTCACAAAAAATTTTTTAATGTCACAATTAAATGCAACAGTAAAAGAATAAATAAAATGTAAAAAGTTTTTATTACAATTTATAAAAAATATGTTAATAAAATTTTTAATATTAAAATACAAATTTTTTACGTCTTAATATTAGCTATCGAGGCTATCGGTACGAATCATCACCGAAATCCAGAAAACTTTTGAACGTGATGCTAAGAAGCACTTTATGTACCTTGCACGTTAACTGTTAGTAAAATCATGGTCCTTTCTCTTCCTAGCTTCAGTGCGATAAATATATATGTTGAATTTACTCTACATAACAATGTTTTCTATTTATTGATCAGAATATTTTGCGCATTTCCATTTTCTAGATTGTACGTGCGTCCGCTTCGTATTTCACCGTTTTTAGATCTGTACAATAATTGAAAATTGTTTTGAGAGGTATAATATTATTATTGGTATATAAGAATGTTTAACATTATGTTGTCTAATTTATGATAAAATTATATTTATGCGATAACTATTATAAATTAGGATTAATTTACGCGCTTCGATTCTGATAAAACATGTGTAGTTTTCGTGACTAACGAACATTCAGAAAATCTTCAACAATGAAAACCTAAATATTCTCTTGATGAAAGAAAAAGCATTATTCTTCAAAACAATCAGCATTAAACGACTGTATCATTTCGACTCATATATATAATGTGACTTTTTCTACATATGAGTAAAATTTTCATGTCTTTTTTATTTGAGTCAAATAAAGTACGACAATAATTTCAATCGAAATAGTCCTTTGGATTGTGTCCCTTGTATAATTACATAATTTACTAACATGATTTTGCAATTATAAGAATTAGTCTTCATTAGACTATATCGGTCTTGTGACACAAATATGTTATTGACACGTGTTTTGCGTGATGTACGGCAATTGCAATTTAAGCAGAATTCTTGATACAGACAACCTATTAATTGTCTGCGACAATTAAAGTTAAAGAGAATTCTTGATGAGATATTTGCAATCCATGCGTCATTCTTGCAATAGCAACGATACATAAAAGACAGCATGGATAATATCGACCAATTTGACCAATTCTTTAAAAATTCGCATTACGACTTTATTCGCCTGATACTAAGTATTAGCGGTCTATGGCCTTTTCATACGTTAAGAAGACGCTGGATGACATACCTCGCAATGATACTCGTATTCGGACCTTTTATATTTGAGGTAAATTAAAGACAAATGTTTTGTCACATTTTCAAGTTTTGTACACTTTTTAATTTTTGCTTATGTCTACATGTCAATCAAAAATTATTGAATTTAAATATTACAGTAATAATTATGCTAATTATTGAAATTTATACTAGAATATATGTACAGATAGATTTATATATCAATTTTATATTCGATTTTAAATATACTTGACAACATAATTTACAATCGGACAATTCAATTAACATTACATGTTATTATAATATGTTATATATAATTATTATACATGATTATTATACATTTACTTGATACAAACCATGTGAGAAATATAGATATTGGGATTAATGAGTATTGAGCATGATACCTTTGAACTAATCGATACTCCGCTACTATTATTTCTCAGTATAGTGACCATAATTCAAATCATTTATGCAATATATACGTTACCAAAAGTGGGTAAACAAAAGTCATAAATGATAATAATAAAAGTATAGACGAAAACATACATGGTTTTTGATCATAAATTTTCTTTGTATAGCTAAAACTGCTTCTAATATATATGCAAAAATATTGTCTTTCTTCAAAGTTGGATGAAGAGACTAAAATATATAATTTGCATGGGTTATATGGACGAAAATTTGGATACATTTATATAAGTGAGTTTAATAATGCAGCGTTTTATGTGCATAATAATACAGTGCAGAAAAAACAATAAAAATTTTAATGGATTTTTAAATAGATTTATATAGACTTTAATATAAATTCAGTCTTCTAAATAATTTTAAACGACTGAATTTATATAAAAATCTATTTAAATATTTATTATTGTTTTTCTGTACTTATACACATACATACATATATAATTTATAATAATTATTGAAACATATATACTTTATAATAATTATCGATATTTTTGAAAAAGCATTTCACTTTTTATAATAATGATATATTTATTCGATAATAATCATAAATATTTGACGTTTTTATGTAAATTAGCTTTGTTAATCGGTCACCTCATCATGTACCAATCTGTAACATTATTGACCAAGTCCATCAATACAAAATCCAAAGAGAAGGATACATCGTCAAATACGCAAAAAATCCAAACGGGACTATTTTATCTCGGAAATTATATAATCGATGTAGACACATGTTATGTTCTAATTTTCATACATATAGCTATATGCGAAATATATTATGTGCTCCTAACAGCTGCATTTGATGTCCTGTATGTAACATTGGTTGAATTCTGTTGTGGATTATTCGAAAGCTTGAGGTAAATATATAATGAATCTTGTCGTATATATAATGAATCTTGCTCTAAACCAAAAAAAATTTTGTTTAAATTTTGTTAATACATTTTTTAAATACTTGGACAATATTAAATTTCAGATATAGATTAGAAAATGCATTTGATTTCGAAAACAATAATGGTGGTTTAATATTAACTCAGATTACGTCTTATTCAAATATTGTATACTGTATTCGAAGACATACCGAAGCGATGCAGTGAGTATATTTAAATAGGTATATTTCTATCGTATAATAATAATCTCAAATAATATCTTCATGCATTAGATTTATTGCTATTATGGAATCGATGTACAACATACCTTTCTTTGTACACGTGGGGTTTCTTGTAATATCTTTAAGCATTGTAGAATTTCAGGTATATACGTTTGATGAAATTTCTATGACACATTTTACATATAATTTTACATGATGCACAAAAATTATTTAATATAAATTATAGAATATAATTAATTTAAAATTGAATATATGATATTATCATATATATGTTATTCATATTATGCTATCTTTTTTTAGATGATAACAAACACGGAAAATATAAATAATTTTATAACATATTGTATTTATATGAGTGGATTATTAATGAATATATTTCTTAAAAATTGGCAAGGTCAAAAAATCATAGATTCCAGCGAGAAGATATTTGAATCCGTGTACGTTTTATACAACATCTAGTAATAGCTTTTTATAATATTTTTTTTAACGAAATCGCCCAGATTGCAATAAAAATGTAATAACACTATCGTCAAATAAATACATGGAATTATATATAAATACATGGAATAAATCATGGACATCTTGCGAAATTTGCAGATATAACTCAAAATGGTACAATATGCCAATAGCGACACAAAAGCTTCTTATAATGATAATGATGACAAGTCAAAAACCATTGAAACTCACTATTAGTAAATTCTTCGCAATGTCATACATAACTTTTTACGCGGTAAGTATAATTATTTCATACAAATACGTGCTTTATTAAAATAAAAAAATTTGTTTAAGGTAATACGCACATCATTATCATACTTCATGCTATTGCGCTCTCTACAATAAATATTTCAAATACAATTCATATTTATATTAATATTTTAATAACTGAAGAGACGTTACAGTTTATGTAAATAATTTAATAAAATCCTGAAACAATTGTTATATAATTTTTCCAATAAAAAAAGTTTTTTTAAAACAAAAAACAAATTTAATTTTTTGAAAATTGTCATACAAATATTTATTGACATGAACAATTTTTCATAATTACTATTAGTATTTAACAGTAATTTTTTTATAAGTTATAAAATTTTAACAAATAATATCAATATTTAGCAATTATTTATGATGAAATTATATAAGTCACATATTGATGATATAATACTTGAATAACTGAGACTGCATGCAATAGACTCGAAAAATTTTTATTAACAATAATAAAATAACCTAATTGAAATACTTTTCATTTTCATCACAAGATGTCATTTCTTTCAAGGCAAAAGAAAAATTAAAACCTCCTAAAAGAAATTTGTAGAATAATATTTTCTATAATTTTCAAATCATACGATTCTCTTTCATAGAGTTTATTGAAAATTTACTTGCAACAGTACCAAGATATAGAAAGAATCGATAAGAGTACCTTTTATTCGCAAAATACTGTCTTTCATTTAATGCAATCAATGTTTGAATTGTTTCGCAATCTGCAAAAGAAATACTACCTTTAATCCTCTACCTCTGAATATAACCAACTGCGCAATCGATCGCAAATAGCCTTTAATAGTAGTAGCTTGTTTCACAGCATGAATGTGTTGACAACATGTGCATGTCGCATACACATGGCAATCAACATTAAACGGAATTTTTTATGAGAGACAAACCTAATCTAGAGACCTCCGTAAGTAAAATGAATTTCACTCGCACCAAACCGTCAGTGGCAAAAGAGTAACATGTGTGATGTCAACGATTTCTTTTGTGAGTCGAACTACAACAATCTCCGCATTCTGTTAACTATTTGTGGTGTGTGGCCCTTTCAAGAGCTACGTAAACGTTGCGCGATGTACGTCGGATTTACGTTTCTATTCGTATCCGTGATGATATTCGAGGTATGTCGAGGAAAAAAAAGAAAAAAAGAGGGGGGTTTCATTATTTCAAAGCATTGTGCACAGATTGTAAAAAAATATCAGTCGCAGTCATCGCAATTTTTTCAAATAAATGTGCACTTCAGCGTCCTTGTAATATTTTGCGCGAGAGATAATTTTTTACTTTTTAAAATATTTCCATATCAAATTAAAAATTCAATCGAGGAAATGCGACGATTGTTTACACTTTGTACACATTACTGTACGAAATTGAAATTATACTAATCTCCGAAATTCTAATATATTTATGGCAAACACAGCTACTGTGTTTGTTCAAAGTCTGGCCTGATTTTTTCGAAGTGTTCGACTGTCTTTCGATGCTATTTTACTCCATAACGTCAACGTTTAAATTCATCTACACAATTTATAAATTACCTAAGGTGTGTAAATAAAAGCGGTGCTTTCGTCATTTTAATTGAAAGATTGAAGCACAATTAAGATAACAATAGAACGTTATCGAGTGACACCATATTTAAATTGACTTCGAGCTTCAGATCAAGATGCTTCTGGTGAAAATACAAGAGCATTGGTGTTCTCCGAAGACGGACCAGGAAACTAAAATCTTGCGTTCGTACTTACTGTTTGCGCGAAAGTTTAGCTACATTTATGCAGGTAAATTCATTAATTCAATAATATAATAATAATAATACAAATTAAATCTGATCAGAAGCAAAACGTAAAATGTAAATTTGTAAAAGTATTTTTTTTTAGTTTTAATGGACTCTATACATATTCGTATTTCAATCAATAATTTCAAAAATATATCTTTTAAAAAATTTGACTTTGTGTAATTTTGCACTTACGTTCTATAGTAATTAATTCCAGAAAATTAGTATTCAATTTTTTAAATATTTCACTTCTCGTATAGAACATCTTTTATAATAAATCGATAAAACGATTCGTAATAATAAATGTATGTTTTATTTCCATCCTCCAACGATAATATCATCTATTAAAGTCTAGAAATCTCTCTAATGTTTTCATATTTATCAGGTACTATAGTTGGCCATGCCGTGATTTTCGCACTCACGCCTTTGATAACCAGATTTTTCTACGAAACATCCTTCGGAACGATCGACGCGTCAAATCAGACGCAGGAGGCACAATCTACCTATCGCATCAACTATATGCTTGATTTACAAATGCGCTACATCCCACTTCTCATACAATGCTCCATATGCGAGGTGTATTACACGATATTATTGACTGCGTTCAACGTCTTGTATTTGGCGTGCGTTCAACATTGCTGTGGATTGTTTGCAGCTCTGAGGTAAGTTTGATGAATCCGCGAAAATATTAAATTCTCTTTCCTCAAGATTTTGAAATTCATTTAAATAAAATTTATGTACTCATTTAATGTACTTAAATAAAATTTATGTACTCATTTAAGGATGTTTTATATGTACAATCCCAGCAAAAAGTAGCTGAAAATCAATATTTACGAATATATCCACTTTTGGTGTATTTTGAGTAAGAAATTGTGTGGAATATTACAATTTGATCTTAACTACAGTGCAAAGATATATTTTTTATATTTAATTTTTAATTATAAATATTAAATATTTAATTTTACATTTTTTAATATTTATTGCGTTTTTACTAAAATATTCCGAATTTTGTTAATCGAAATGATTAACTTTTGGCAGAGAATTTCGTCTTGTGACAGATACATGGCTAACTTCATTAAATTATATTTAATATCTTTTTAACCAGTTAGTACTTGTATAATATTATTTGGCCAAATATTTTCTCTGTATCTAAACTTTTGCAAATTTTAAACAAATTCTGAATATTATTTCCATGTGTTTTTGTTATTTGAATCGACGTGATTATACGTTTCCCATAAGAACACATGTTATTATAATTCGGTGCAAATTAAAATCCTTATAACTTGTGAACGCTTTAGTGAATTGATTTAAAAATTGTACTGAAGATTCTAACTATATGTAAGGACATTCTGTACAATTTTCATTAAATTCTCAATATTTTGAAAATAGGTACAAAACATCTTTAATGTATTTAAATAAAATGAATATATTCATAATTATAAAGCATTAATTTTTCAACATTTGTACACGATATTGAATTTTAGGTATCGTTTGGAAAGAGCCCTTGAATTTGAAGACAATGGCATTGATAACATTTTAATAACGGCATTCGCGCGGAATAAATGTTATTCGAATATCGTGTATAGCGTTCGAAGGCACACAGAAGCGATACAGTTAGTATATACTTGTGTGTGTGATAATTCAAATCATTTTCATAAATAATCAATAATAAAAAATTGACGTGTTTACGCTAGATTCGCCACTGCCATAGAATCACTCTACAGATTCCCATTTTTCATACACATGGTAACTAATGGGTCATTGTTAAGTATCGTAGGATTTCAGGTAATTTATATTTAATAACTGTGGGAAGTCACAAATATATACAATCACATGTATGCAATAAAAAAATTTCTAGCTAATGACAAATAAGGAAAACATCAATCGTCTTTTGCCATACGCTAGTTATCTCAACGCGCTTATGCTTAATACGTTTTTTGAAAATTGGCAAGGTCAGAAGATCATAGACTGCAACGAAAAGGTGCATGAATCCGCGTACGTTTGATATAATATCCGGAGTACATTTTTTCCGTAAAAATCATGAATCATATTGTGTTCGTTACAAATATAGATAGTGTAGATACGCGAACAGATTAAATTTATACAGGGTGTCTGATAACTTTTTGCAATCCCGAGGTGTGAAGGTAGATTGGGTCAAATTGAGAAGAAAGGTCCTTTACTGTTTGGAGATATTCACTGGAATAATTAACGAAAAATTAATTAAAGAAGCATGGATTGGCTGATCTTCTTTAATTAATTTTTTGTTAATTATTGCGAATATCGCAAAACAGTAGAGGACCTTTCTTCTTAATTTAAGCCAATCTATCTTCACACTTCGGGATTGCACAAAGTTATCAGACACCCTGTATATCGTAGAAACTGTATGAGGTATCAATTTATCTTTCGCACCAATGCATCCATCAAAAATATGTTTAACTTGAAATCTTTTAGAATAGCTGGACAGTAGGTATAACACAGTTTATGTTTGCAGATACAAATTACAATGGTATAGAATGCCTGTAGTATCGCAAAAGCTTTTGATAATGATCATGATGAGAAGCAAAAAGCCACTGACGATAACTGCAGGGAAACTTATCGTGTTGTGCTATGTAACCTTTAACGCGGTGAGTTTGCAAGAAAAATCCCTCTTTCTATCTCAATAATATGAAATTTTATTTAAGGTAATGCGTACAGCTTTCTCATATTTTACGCTTCTACGGTCTGTGCAATAAAAATGTAATCGTGATAGACAATTTAGGAGACATGTTAGCGGCCAACATGATTTAATAATTCATTCATTCATTAGAACATATGTATCTTATTATAAACTTTCTTCCATACAAATATTTTACGTAGCTAAATTATATTCGCCTTTTCTTTCCTAGATATTAGTACTAATCTGGTCAACAATACTTAGATTATCTAATTGTTTAAGTTAGATACTTCGACTGTCGTGCATCTTTGTCACAAGTAATCCCTCTCCGAGTTCTGATTTATTAATTATACAGCTGTAACTCACGTAATTGCCGAGCAAACGGACGTTGCTTGCAACTGTCATCATTGATAATAGTAATAGATAAAGTTTTCTAGCTGCAATGCTCACTGCATAGAACAGAGGACGGTAAAGTAAGAGAACGACGATCGTACGACCTTAAAAAAAAAAAGAAAAGATAATCCAATAAGATTTGTAGCGTTAAATTTTATTCGAAGAAACTCGCTTACTGCAGCGAAGTTCTCCAAGTTCAGAGTGTACAATTTGCCCGCAGTTATCCTAATCGGCATGCAACTCTTCAATAACATAATAGCAATCATCTTCTTCACTCTTTGTGAAGATTGATACCATTTTCCGTCGGTCCTGAAAGATCGACGTATCAAATAAATCTTTTTTCTTTATTTTATAAACAGTCTATGTATTTTATTTGAATTATTCTGGCAAGTCTGTGTGTTTTTTAATGCAATACTGTAAATTGAGTATACAAGTCTGGATACATAGTGCACCATCACAGATTTCGATTGCTTTTAAAATATAATGTAATTAATATAATTAATTAATTATTATAAAATCAATATAATATTAATTTATTAATTAATTATAAAATTATTATAATGAATAACATAATATAAAATAACATAAAATTAATATAATATTAATTAAAAAATTAATATAATGGATAACAATGTTAGTTACAGCCAAATCGCTTTAGCTACGAAGAGCGCGATTGTGTTTACGATACTCACGTGTACGTAAAAATTTTATCAGTATAGTCTGATAGTTGTTGACCCGGCCAGCTTTCGAGAAAAAGAACGGAAAACAAGCACACCGTGAATGACATGAATCGCAAAGCCTCCTTTATATCGGTTAACTTTACCACTGCCTAACTTGTAATAAAAACTTTTTTATCATATTTGCATATATTGATATAATTATAAATATGTTATCTAAATATTTTATCTTGAGCAAGATAGTGCAATCTTAAAAAGATAATATTTAAATCTAAAATTTTTCAATTGATTAGTAATTATGTTTATACTGTTTCCAGCACTAACCTGGAATATTGTGAAAGTCATGCCCATCATGTTAAAACCTAATTGAAAAAAATACGATGTCGTATTCGCTTTTTCGACATGCTTAGCGTACCTTAATGTAAGAAAAAAATTAATACAATTTATATAAATTTATAAAAGAATACATATTTAAAATATAAATCAAACATATGTATTAATCCTGAACAATTCATATATCAGAAAAAAAATTAGATTAGATCACAATTGATTAAACAAAGCAGATAATATTAATCTCTTCGTATATGTAAATTTATAAATTTATAAATTTCTATTTTCACATACATTTACACATGCATGTAAGAAACAAGAAAAAATATATTTATTTATTTATTTAAAGAAAATATATTTATTTATATTAATTAAAATTTATTTAAATAAATATATTTAAAAAAAAACAAATATAAATAAATTATAAAATATTAAATTATATTAATTAGAATATGTATAAATAAATATATCGTTTCAAATAAATAAATATAAATAAATATATTTAAAATATATTTATTTATATTTATTTATTTAAAAAAATATATTTATTTATAATTTATTTATATAAATTTATATATTTATATATTTATAGTTTTATATATTTATTTATATAAAAGATGTGAAATAAAAAACGAAGAAATATATAAAGCATAGTTCAAAGATATACTAACTGTATTATGTGGTTGTGCAGGATTACACAATTTCTCACATTTCTATACGATGCAGCCTCTTTGCTCGGATGCAAATCTATGCTTAAGGAGGCTGTATCAACAATCCGTGTTAGTCGATATCTAAAAAATGCTCATTGATGAACGTATCTTAGATATAATCGAATCCAAAGATGTTGAAATTAATCATAGAGATAGCCTTAAAATATTAAAAACTTTAATATCGCTTATTCTCGTGATTGTAATTTTATGTTAATCTACTGATATCGTACTGGATGAGATGAATTTGAGGAACGTACACATTAATAAGACATTCTATGGATAATGATAGATGTTTATTACACAATTTCTTTCTCCTTCATTCAACCGACTTACATGACGAGAAAATGTATTGCTCCTATATATTATGTAAAAAATTTATATAAAAGATAAGAAACGCGTGTTTCTCACGAGATGAGATAAACATCGTCGGAATTTCTCGTAGAGAGACATTTAGATGCAAATTTCTCGAAGTGTGAAATGCGCTTCGGATGAGAATGCTGTTCGGTCTTACAAAGTGTGCCATTATTGCGGAGTTACCCTAAGATCTCGCACATCCCGCACTCGTGCTGTACGTGAAACACCAACATCGAATCGATCGCTACGACGATTGTGACGAATCCGAGGGTGCCGATGTACGAGTGCACCAGTAACGGATAGTAATACTTCTGCGAATCTATAAAGTATTCCGTACGAAACATCAGGGGCTTATCGGAAATGTTGTACAGACCCATATAACTGGCAGTGTTTATTATCACCGGCACAACCAGAAAGGGAGTCATCGATCCGTACAGGGAGACTGTAAATAATGTATCAATCAAGGGTCGTAACGTACCGCTCGTATCGATCTGCTTAAAGGATATACGCGATATATTTTCTTATTTATATTTTATTTCGTCTATTTAAAATATTTAAAAGACAATTCTATTTAAAATATTTAAGAGTCAATTATTTTTTTTATACTTGCATAAATTCTATACTCGCATATAATCGATCGAAATGTGATTCTGGAATCTCTAAATAATGTCGTGGAATTTTCGATGGGATTTTTACCTGCGTAAGCAATCGTGACTTTTCTGCCCATCGCGTAATTTTTACACAGGATATCGTATTCGTAGCTATATTTTGAGTAAATATTCCAATCCTCCGCCATTATAATCACGAGTCTTTTCATCTGTATTTACGAATACTTATGCTTAAATATCGTATAACGAGGCATATGAATGACGTCGAGTCTTTCGGAAACAAACATACCTGTTCATGATTGTATACATAGTTAATGTGTTTACAGATGCACATTAAACTAATTACGAAAGGCGACGAACCTTCCATAAACGCATCGATATCACCTGCGAACCACGCGGCGATCATGCCACCGCCCTGCAAAATTTCTCAAAGTTGGCGCGAGGAACTCACTTAATATTTATTTAAGATCTCGCAAAAAGATAAATTTGGAAAATCTCTTTGAAAATACAATACGTATATTTTTTGCAATTTTAAATTCATCGAAAAACCAATCCATCACATTGTCTTCGAAAATAATAATTCGCACTAATTTAAAATTTTGAAGTAAGCATAATTATTATATAATTAATATATAATTATTATATAATTAATATAATAATTATAATTAATATATATTAATATATTATAATAATTATAATTATAATATATTAATATATTATAATATATATTATATATTATAATATATTAATATAATAATTATAATTAATATATATTAATATATTATAATTAATATATAATTATTATATAATTAATTGGATTTTTAAATATAATTTCTGACTTGGAGAGAGAGAGAGAGAGAAACATTTTTGATTCACTTTTTTATAGATGTGTTATTAATTAATGCAATTTATAATCTACACTCTTTGTGTATGTATTTCGTTATATATTCAATATTTTTATTCTTAAGAAGTTTAGGAGGAAACAAGGATTTACCTGAACAACAGCCTGAGAGAAAACTGCAGGTACGAAAATGCTTTGGATCAGAAATTTTTCCCAAATCTCCTGATACGGCCACTGACCGATGAAGCACATTAACATCTGATTGATACGCATATACTGACCTTGAACACTATCCATGTCGACTACTCCGTAGCAAGTATGACACTACACTGCACTTGCGATCGGACAAAAAGGGCGCAAAAGGAGGCAGAAGCCTCATTAGGCATTCCGTTTGGACAAGCGTAATTGAGAAAAATAGTACCGCAGACGCGAAATGGGATCGATACACGTCGTAACATATACTTAAAGGGGGAGATAAATTCTCGGTGCACCGTACGTCATATTCTTTTTTTTGTAATCGAGTACGATACAAGGGGTCGAGTTAAAAATTCTATTCCGCGGAAAGTTAAAAGTGCATACACAACGCTTCGCTTGAATCTCGCGATTGTTCCTCGTACAAGCAGAGGTCAATGCGAATTTCGCTTTAATTCACTTCCTGTCGTCATAAGATTGTTCTATTCAATTTGTCCTGCTACCTTTTCGCGTTTTCGTGGAATACGCTTTACACGATGTAATGCTCCGATTAATACTTGTTGCATGATACATGTAAAGTTGAAAGAATCATTCGCAACACGATTTTTGAGAGACGGAAATATATTATCTATTTATGTCAGATTTGAATTATTTTGAATAATCAGATAACGCTTAAGCCTAATTATTACGACACATATAAAAATGCTTATTGAAAATAATAGTATTTTATAAAAAACTATATTTATACGCGACATAACGATGTAAATGCAATGATTTGTTATACAATTCGCATTTATTTAATAATCTTGATATAAAATTTTGACAAATAATTTATTAAAGCGATTGTTTTTCATTTCAGATTAAATTTTTAGCTCATGGTCGTTAATTACTGTTTCTTGATATCATTGATATTTCAACATTGTCAACTTTCAAAAGGGAGAATCCATTATTGCGCCGAGCGTAGGAAGGTGAAATATGATACAGCAGTTTTCACAATCTTGAAGAGAAAAACGATCGACATTGTAAGTACAAAAAATTAAAATATGAAATTGACTGATTGTATATAAAATTGAAAATTCATCTCAAGAAATGTATTTTAATTATATCGAAGAACGGATATAAAATAATTAATTTTTCCGAATGAATATTATTAATTATATTATACAAATATTATTATTATTAAATATTATAATATTATTATGTATCCTGTGTCGTTTAATTACTCGGAACGAATCATCTTACCGTAGCGTATGTTTCCATGCATAAAACAAACATACCGCCGGCCGTTAATACACAAGGCGAATGCGTCTTCATCATCATGAAAAGAACGAGCTTTTTCGTTCTAGGAGATGCATCATACCAGTTTAAATTTACTCTGCAATTATTATAGAAAAATTTTCTAACAGCCTTGCTGAGCCATTCAAATTTCGAAGCCAATTGTTATCCTCATGCATTATAAATATCATTTCCCGTTCACATAATTTAATATTAAGTATCTTATTTTTTTACGTATAATGTCCGTACAGACTAGTATGAAGAAGATATCCGCTATAATCCATTAATTTCTGAGCATTCAAACATTCCAAGCATAGATGGAATAATAACGCCCACGACACTGCTATTAATTTAAAAAGTTCAGACGGGTCGTTCAATTTTGTCACAGCCTAAACAATAATTATATTAATTGCAATGGAAACTGAGTAAATATTCTATCGCAAAGATAATATTATAAATATCTAAATAATAATTAAAGATATGTAAATCGAATAATGATATTTATATGATTATATTATATGCGATGGAAAAAGAGTTTATGTGCCTTTAATGTATATAAATAAATCATGGATTAGCGATATTATTTTTCCAATCGTTTATATTTGAAGATCTACTGCTAAATTAATTGACAATATTCATTATTGATTGATTACCATAATAATAAATTACCATAATATAATAATAATAACGATAATATTACCATAATACTAAATATGAGACACACACATACCCCAACACCTGTGATGCTTATAGCTATCATATTAAGTCCAGTATGAAACAAAATATATTTGGAATACGCAGCTTCTATGAGATTGACGAGCCTTGATTCAAATATAAGAAAAATGTAACACGCTTGATATTATAAAAATTGATCAGTTAAGAATATTCGCGTGATTATTTATTTGTTTTAATATTATAGAAATAAACGAAGCATTTGATTCCTCGTCGATGGATCATTGGGTTACTAATGACAAGTTTAAAATAATATTTTAAAATTATTTTGTAAAACTCATGTTCGATAATCGAAACAAATATTTTACCTGTATCATACATATGTTTTATCTATAGAAACATCAAATTAATTTTATTTTAAAAATACTTTTCCTTTTTCTTTTAATTATCATAAATATTATTATATTAATTATATAAATAATATTTTTTAATAAGTAGTATTATAATTAATTTTTAATTAATAGTATTTTTTTATAAATAATATTTTTCAATTATAAATATTATTATATTAATTATATTGATAATATTTTTTTAAAGAGGAAAACATAAAATAATGATGTATAAATATTATCATAATTAAAATCCATTATAAATGTTATTCTGCGACATGTATAACAGAGCTTTTTGTCAGGAGTCAAAATTGATCCAGGTTTCGTTGTTCGAGGAAATATTCAAGGGAAAATAAAAATCGCAAAACAAATGTATACAAATGACACGAACCTTATAGCAGCTCTATGATCATGAACACATTGTATCATATTTCGATACGCCTTATCCTCCACAACCGAAAGATTGGCATCTGTCAATTCCCCTTGTAACGCTCGTTTTATTCGCGAACTATTAGAATAATAATGATCAATCTAAGAGACAACTCTTTCACCAAAGTCTCTCTTTCTAAGGAAGACTATTACTCACCCGGTTATGATAAACATTCCGCAAGCGTGTTGCACAAATATCACTAACATCGCATCGGTCGCGACTATGGAAGTGACGCAGATTAAAACGGTGAGATACCCGTGAATTAAAATCGGAAAGTAATATTTATCAATGTCAACGTAATATTCGACTCTGTGCAACATTGGTCGAGTTTCGTTAGCAACGTGAAGAATTAACGCTGGCAAAGGCGTCAACATAAATATCACCATTACTATATACAACGTGTCTAGAAAGAAAATATCAATGAAAAATATAGACAATTGTTGATTGATTAAATAAATAGCAAAAATTTCTTATATCGTCATTTACTGACAAATGTAAATAATCGAGAATTTTCTGCCGCTGTCCGCGTACTTTTGAAGAATTTCTATATCGCCGGAGTTTCGTAACGAGCGAAAATCAGCTTGTATCTGATCAAGCAATGTTCTCATCTGTATAAATTTACAATTGTGCAAATTATTTTTCAGTGGAAGGTTTGTGTTGACAGTAATGCTTGGAATATATTACACGAATAAAAGCGATTCCGAGAAAAATACATGATAATAGCACCTACCTCATTCACACATAACATGGAATTCATTATTTTCGTTATACCTGATATGTCAATCATTATCGGAGTAAGGCACTCGATTACGATTTCCATGTCGTGAATATAGGAGAACATACTGCATAACTTAAACGAAGTAATCAATGCGATTACGAGGATGGAAAATAATTAAATTAAATCCAAATAATACAATAATAATTAAATATCTTTTTACTGACATTTTATTGCGACGCCATTTATTTGTTTCTCTCTTTATCAGTTATTTTTAAATTATTTGTAATCTTTATACTGACATTTTATTTTGATTTTCCTCATGAACACTTTACATTTCACATTTAACTTTAACTTGTATTTTTTTATTTTTTTTTGTTTATTGTAAATATTTCATAATATATGGTTAATTCAAATAGACTGAGCCTCATTATCATAGACTTAATGCCTCATTACTATTGAACTTATAATAATTAAATAATTAAATAAAATTAAATCCAATGCAAGCAGATAAATGAATGATGATTTACGGATTTATTTTTCCGAAATAAAAGCTGTACAACATTAATCGTTGCTATACCTTCGTAAGAAGTTGCGAACAGGTTATAGTCGTTATGACAATAGTTATAATATAGTTCGTCTTGGACGATTGGTAAGGCCATTGGCCAATTGCTGACAGCAAAATTTTATTCACTCTGTAGTTACGACCATCGAAGAAGTCCATTTTCCTTAAATTAGAGCACTGAGAGAAAGCATCATAGGATCCCTTTGATCCCTACCATGTCCACTAGTTATATCTTACTGTGTTAACAATTCTTTGTGTAGCTCGACTTTTGCAATAATTCTGCCAATTATACTTATAGCCAATGCAAATGATTGCTGAATATAGCTAATACTGTAGTCTGATGTTCGTTTATGTAAAATAAAATCATCAAAATTTCCTACCACTTTGTCTCTATTAGCCATCATTTAGATTGAAAGTATCAATTTTCAGAGTGTTTCTTCATCTGACATTGTTTTGAATCTCTTTCTTTATCGCGTATCGAGGAACTGAAGAGCATATAGAGAGAACAAAGCTGAAAACACTTAATCAATATATCCATTATTGTCAAGTAACGACGATACATGAGCAAAGACTTTGCTTTTTTTCATAAAGAAAATTTGTAGAAAAATGCCTGATGAAGAGTGCCAACCATCGCGACATGGATATTGCAATTTAGTAGTGTATAATTATTTCTTTAAGAATATATAAAAATATAAATATATAAATTTAAAAAAATATTATAATAATAAAAATTATATATATATAAATTTTATATATATATATATATATATATATATATAAAATTATATATATATATATATATATATAAAATTATATATATATATATATATAAATTTAAAAAAATATTATAATAATAAAAATTATATATATATATATAAATTTAAACAAAATATTATAATAATAATATGTTTATCAAATATCGAATTAATAAAGCAATGTTATGTTATCGTATGTTATTGTTATATTATTATTGTTATATATTTATGTTGTTATATACATTCCGTGTCTGATAACTTTTTGCAGTCCGGAAATGTGAAGATAGATTGGTTCCAATGAAGAAGATCCTCTCAGAAATATATTTTACACATATATGTAAAATACAGAGATAATTTTTTAAATATGAAACTAGATTAACTTAAACTAAAAAGAAAGACCTTATATCATTTTGTAAAATTCGCAGAAAAATGGGATATAAAGAGAAAGAGGACACCCACACACACGCAGATCTTTAAATATGTACAAGAGTAGCATAAAACTCTGCTATTTTTGACTTAATATTAAATATTAAAATTTTACTAAATTTTACGTATTATTTTCGTTCTAGATGTATACAAGTTGACACGTGTAGAAGAACAGATTAGAATATTACGACGATAAGCCCAGCGATCGAAAAGAGATAATAGAAGTCAATAGAAACACGATTATCGGCATTTACGAAGATACAGGATTGCTCTTGTACGTAAGTGTACATATCTGAATGAAAGATATCTATAAAGATATCTTTTTAGTATAATGTGCTATGTGGGTTAATTCATATTCGATATTTATCTTAAAATGTATATATTAACATAAAATCTAAAGTATTTTTTTTCTTCTATGAGTCTAGTGTTAGAAAGAGGATGCTGGTCATATGCACACATTCAGAGAGCGTACATGTGCTCCAGATTAGAGCTCTAGATAAGTACATATTTAAAGGTCTAACACAGATCGCTTTGATTGTGTGTATGTGGGCATCCTTTTCCTGTTTATATCCCATTTTTTGCGAATTTTACAAAATGATATAAGGCCTTTCTTTTTAGTTTAAGTTAATCTAGCTTTATTTTTGAAAAATTATCTCTGTATTTTACATATATATGTAAAATATATATTTCTGGGATATACAGGGTGTCCCAGACCACCCGTACACTCCTTTTAAAATGAAAATAAATGGCTTTTATCAAAAGTCGCGAATAATTTTTAAGTGAATCGGGTACGCTCTATCAAATGGTAATATTTTCAACTTTTGATTCCGATCTATACCGAATACACTACCTGGAACGGAAGTTGAATTTTTTGGGGAACATGGTACGTTTTATTACAGATTCGAATTGTACGTGAGAAAATAAGAAACTTTTTTAAAGGCACCTAAAAGTGCCTCTGTCAATCTTAAAATTGAAATTCATTATTTCATCAGTTACTTTCAAAGTCAATTTTAAGATTGACAGAGGCACTTTTAGAAAAAACGTTTGATACAAAAGTTTCTTATTTTTTCACGTACAATTCGAATCTGTAATAAAAAGTATCATGTTCCCCTAAAAAAACGCAACTTCCGATCCGGATGGCATATTTCCAGTCGGAATCAAAAGTTGAAAATATTACCATTTGATAGAGCGTACTCGATTTACTTAAAAATTGTTCGAGATTTTTTATAAAAGCCATTTATTTTCATCTTAAAAGGGATGTGCGGATAGTCTGGGATATATAGCACCCTGTATATATATATATATTTCTGGGAGGACTTTCCTTCTTAATCCTTTGAAGGGTTTCCTCCTAATTCCTTTGAATCAATCTTCACACTTCGGGACTGCAAAAAGTTATCAGATATCCTGTATATAACATACATATACATGTATAATCAATGTATCATTATATTATTTTCGAAAAACTCTTAAAATAATATTTTTTTAAACACACACACATACGTTTTAAATATTATATATAATTATACTCCGTAAAATATACCGCAAATAATGTGCGACGCAATTCGAATATCATAAGAAAATTTTAATAGGTTCAGGATTTTTCCACGTGGTTATGGAGCCATATGGCTCTCGAGAACGATTTGTTCCCGAAAGTGTCGAAACTGAAAACAGCAATAGTCGATCTATCACGCGCTCGTCACGCACTCCACCCTATGGATAAAGTTTTTAATTGGATGTGGAATTAAATAGAAAGCTGACGAAAGGTTAATGACTGTATGACGAGGGTACTTTCAATCATGGTTGAAGTTTTAAAAATGTATCCGCGATTACTGAAAAATATACGTGTATAGAATTTCTTTTTTAATATACATTTATAATTAAGGATTCTCCACATCTCCACATCTGTATACTCATATAAACATGGTTGCATGCATCTTCTTTTGTATATTTTTCATAAAAATTATCAAGTCATTTATCGCGTAATATATTATAATTGTTTCTCAAAACAGTTCAATTTAAAATAAAAATATAATGCAGTCTCGAATTTCTCCATTTCTCCATATCACCATTTCTCCATTTCTCCACATCCCCATATCTGTATACTCATGTAAACATGGCCGCATGCATCTTCTTTTATATATTTTTATATATTTTATATATTCTTTTTATATATTTTCATAAAAATTATCAAGTCATTTATCGCATAAATTTAATATATTATGATTGTTTCTCAAAATATTTCAATTTAAATTAAAAATACAATTTCAATGCAGTCTCGAATTAACATTTTCCCATTTCTCCACATCTCCACATCTCCACATCTCCATTTCTCCATATCTCAATTTTTCCATTTCTCCACATCTCCATATCTGTATACTCATGCAAACATGGTCGCATGCATCATCTTTTATATATTTTCATAAAAATTGTCGTGTCAGCCATCGCGTCGCTCGTAATATATTATGATTGTTTCCCAAAACAGTTCAATTCAAATTAAAAATATAACTTCAATGCAGTCTCGAGTTGACATATCTCCACTTCTCCACATCTCCATTTCCCCATTTCTTCATATCTCCACATCTAAAAATCGCGTCCATAGTGACCAGAATTTCCGTATTTATAGCATTGTATATTTGTATCTCGAGTTGGTCGCGCGTGTTTAGTATCAAATTTATTTTTATTAGAGAAGCCGGGTGCTCGTGTGATAGACGATTCGATAAGCTTCTCTTCCGCGCTCGCGTCGTTTATCGCTTTTTGGAGCGTGGTGTATCTTTGTGAACGCACGAGAATTTTTAATTCATCTCGCAATCCAATTTGGAAGTTTATTAGAGCCTGTTTTTTAATTGTTTCTTGTATGGCTTGTTTGAATGAAGGAGGTCATTCTTTCTCCTTCCACCATAGATTCATATAATCCTATTTTAAAAAAGGCGTTAAGTCGATTCTCGAAAATCTCGAAGTAATATTGCCTATTTTCCGCGATGCCGATTGGTTCTTTTATTGCACTCAATTCATAGTGAGCAGCTGTCATTTGCGATTATTACAAATTTTGACAGCTTGTGTGACAGTGAGAAATGTATATATAATAAAAGGGAATAAATGGCACGCGCGAAGCGCGTGTTTTGCGTTGTTTAGTACAATTAAAATATCAATGTTAAATTATAATTAAAATACAATTATAACTATTTATAATTTACAATTTACAAATTTATGATGCTATTAATATCAAATAATAATATTCCATTTATTCAAATATTTAATAACATCGATATAATAATTTGATATTGATAGCATTAACATTTAGATTTAATATTATATTTGATTTAATACACATATATTTTTAACTTTTAAAATAAAATATAACATGTTATTTCTTAAACGTTAATAATTATATAATTTCTTTAATATTTCTGAAGATAATTTTGATAATTTAAATTTCACTTTTAAAACATTTTTATTCTTAAAACATGTTATATTTACTTTTACAACGTTCTTAAAAATAAATTCAACTTAATTAAAATAATTTTAATTAGGATTATTGGAATATTAAAAGAAAGAATGAATCTTACTTAATAGTCCTAATAATCCTACTATTAAAGGATTCTTTTAGGATAATTTTAATTGCTTTAACAATCCTACTATTAAAAAATTCTAATAATCTTAGAGTTCTATCAACCCTAATATCGATAGAAGAATTCTAATGATTTTATTTAATAGCCTTAACAATCCTACTTCCTAATTAATTAAAATTATACGAGATTTGAGGAACCTATCTCTAATCATCACCTTACCATGTATATATATTTTAGTCACGTGCCCTAATCGCGTGCCCTAACAGCATGCCCTAATCGCGTGCCCTAACCGCGTGCCCTAACCGCGTGCCCTAACCGCGTACCCTAACCTCTTCAGGCCAGTTGAACCTACTTTTCGTTTCCCCTGGCCACTTTCTTTCTCGATCTCTAATCAGAGATCGAAGAAGGAGCTAATTACTCCTTCTTTTGTCGGATAATTACCAGCAAAAAAAGCGTGAAATATTTAGGCTCCATTTAGTAAGGATCGTTTGATTTCATGATCGCTCGTTAAATACTGAATATAACTTTATTTTAACTGAAATAAAGCCAAATTACTACAAATTTCTATAAATTATATTTTATAATAAAGTATATAATTAATGTGTGTATATTTATCATATTACAAATTATTTAATTAATTAATCGTTTGGCTTTATATTAAGTTAAAGTAAAATTTAAAGACAATATCTACAAACAAATTCTACGATGGATGAGCTGTGAGCAATTCATCAAAATTAGCAATTTATCAAAAATTGATAAAATTGTTAATGCGTGTTCTTTATTTAATAAATTAGACAAAAAACCTTTACAAAAAAATCTTTTCTTGATCTCTTCTCTTTTTAATTAATATTTTAATTTATTTTCGCAATAGATGCAAAGCATCTATTAATTTAATTTAATAATATAAGCATTAATTTAATTTAATAAAATAAGCATCTGTTAATTTAATTTAATAATATCTAATTAATTTAATTTAATTATTTAATTTAATTTATTTAATTTAATCCATCCTAGCTCTTCCATTTTAAGGCAACGGATTTATCTACAATTTACAATCTACATCTACATCTGTAATCTCTACGAATCCGTTACCTTAAAGTTAAATAGAAATTTTTTTCACTCACCGGCACTGATGCGCAACAGCGGAGTTGTTGTTATCGAAGCTGGTTGTCTGTAACATACAAATATAAAATTCATTTATAATAACGCTTACAAAATGCAATTAATATTTTAAAAAATTTCTATTGCGTAGAATTTTATACTCGATGTGTAAAATAATAAGCAGATAAACACGTATGAAAAAATTTTATAAATTTTTGAAATTGTATTTTAAATAGAAAATTTTATATGACTTTTATAAAAATCTTTCTCTTTAATTCATTTAAATAATAAGATCGAATTACTGTTTGTTTATAACAAGTTAACGATTTACAACAATTAATATATAAATAATAGATATTCACCATCAGGTTGCTCCGCCGATGTAAGATGCCTCTCCCAGGCCTCCTCCTCCTCTCATGTTGTTGACGTGCGATAAACGACTTTTAACGATACTCCCGCACTCGCGAGCGATATTTTTATATCGCTATTTTCGTTATTTTACGCGCGATACTGAACGGCACTCCCGTACTATTTCGATGCGATTAAAAATTTTATATTTGATCGCGCGATGTTCTTAATATGTGTATATCTTTAACGGCACTCCCGGTTTTGGTACGAGCGAAAATCCCATTTCACTTACAAGAATTACAACAACGCGAAAACGCGACGTGTTGACGAAGCGCTTGCCGTCCGCGGCACGTTGACAGCACCGACGACGCGAAAGGGTACTTAGCTTCCCATTCAGGCACCTTAAAATTTATCATAAATTGAAAAATTTAAGATAAACCTCAAGACACCGTCCAGGTACTAAGCCCTCCCACCGCGACAAGGTGTACCCCATGGGAGGGTTATATTATATTATATATAATCTTATATATAATATAATATATAATTAATTTTGTAATATACTATATAAATTTTAATTCGCAAATATAAACGATAAATAAAAATATAAAAGATAAGAGAAAATCTATTATATAAAGCAATGTTCAAAATAATTGTTAGAGAAAGAATTTGATAATATGTGGAACGTCTCACATCACTACCTCGCTGCTCGAAGGCCACTGAGGGAATGATCATAGGTCATAAACATTACCGGTACTGTTTATATCGTCAAAGTTGACTATGTAGGGAGAGAATTTGATAATATATGACACGTCATTACTTTATTGTTCAAGGTTACTGTGCGAATTATCGTAAGTCATAAAACGTCGTTGAAATATTCTATGAGTAATTGTCGATTAAGAAAATTTAAAGCATTGGTCGAAATTTGTTTAATTTTAATAAGTATCGTTAAAGAAATTATTATAATAAGCATCAATAATCGAAAGATCATAATAAAATTAATTTCTTTATCTACTTTTATGTTCTTTTTTTTCAATTTTTATTCGCAGTAATTAATGATTGCGATTCGATAAAGATTTATCGTTGATACATTTTTATGACGTTTATCATAAGTTAATTTATTTTTAATTATTAATAATTATATCAAATTATGTTTCGATACTAATCGTAATCGTGTTTAGAAAAAATAATCGATAATATGCGAAGCGTTTCGCATCACTATTTTATCGCTCGAGTGTCACTATGCGAATGATAATAAAGCTATAACATATTAATAACAGCGCGCTATTATTTATGTTGCCAAAGTCGAACACCGTGTTATTGATAATTCGTTGCCGAAATATTTTACGTACTATAACATATACTGTTATACACGAAAATATTAAATTGTAAAAGTTTTACAATTTATAGATTAATTATTAACGATTATTTATTAAACAATTAATTAACATACGAAGCATTTCCCATCGTTACTTTACTGCTCGAATGTCACCGAACAAATGATAGCAAAACCGTAACGTACAAACAATAACACACTATTGTTTATTGTCATCAAAGTCAAACATAATGTTATTGATAATTCGTTGTCAAAATATTTTATACACTATAAACAATTATAAAACAATTTATATAAAACAATTTATTGATTAAAATTGATTATTTATTAAACAATTTATCATGGAGCCTTCGTTATGCTAATTATTTGCATCTATAATTCGATTGTTTTACTTCGTGTTCTCTAACAATTTAAATTATATTTACATTGTCAAGTAGAACGATAAGATAACACGGATGAAATATGTTTGTGACTCTAAATATTAAAATAATAATTATTGTCCGTAAAAATCGCAACGATCGAAGCGATTATTTAATATTTTGAATTTCTATAATTTAATCGATTCTCGATTAAATTGTATATTGTTTAATTAACAAGGATTGAGAAAATTTAAAGTATTGTTCGAAATATATTTAATTAACAGCAGATCGAAAGATCATTACATAATTAATTTGTTTATCCTCTTTTATATATCTCCTGTTTCAATTTTTAATTACGATTCGATAAAATTTATGGTTGCGATACACTTTCATATTGTTAATTAATTTTTAATTAATTAATTAATTAATTAATATTTAAAGCAAATTATGTTTCGATACTAATCTTAATCGTCTTTAGTAAGAAAATTACAATATTCGAAGCGTTTCTCACTACTTTATTATTCAAATGTATTTAAAGTTATTATTTTTTCATATATATATAACAGTTAAAATAGTAGGTTTATGAAAAAAATGCATATAACTTTTTTTGTAGAGTTTTTCAGCAACATTTATATTTTATTTTCTGCTTAACATTTTTTTACTCAAATCAATATTTCCAGAGATAAAAAGCATTAAAATTGTAAAATTCTTTTGTTAATAACTTTTTAATAAACAACGAGCGACGGCTAAAATATCACATTCTATTTAAACTTATACTATCCCTATGTAATTACATATTAATTAACCTTGAGAGGGCCAGAAAGCCACTTAAGTGGCTCAAAAAATTTTTTTCCAATTTTTGTTTGAAAATATGTATCCAAGTATTTTTAACGTCTCTGATGAAGAATCCGTTATTATATTTTCGGATAAATCCAATCAAAATGTTCCCTGATAACACTTATAATCCTGCGCAGTAAATCATAAAATTAGCTGCATAGTAAGTTTATAAACAATGAATATCATAGTTGATGACCATGAACACGTTATCAGATTTACATAATTTGAAATTGGTGTCAAAACGACATAGCTTGACAATATTGATAAAAAAAAATTTTCTTGACAATATTGATAAAAAAGATTTTTAGCATAACTGTTTCCCAAATTTGTCTTGTTTTCTCATTTTTGTAGAGCCGTCTTGAGCTGTCATTTTGAAATATCAAAATATGATAGAGGGTTCGTAATCAACAATTTGAAAAACCCTAAGTACATATTTTTAGCAATATTATCCTGCATTTTTTGAGAAATGTATATATAATAAAAGGGAATAAATGGAAACGCGCGCTTTGCGTTGTATAGTTTCAGTAAAAACGCAATAAATATTAAAAAATACATCTCTGCACTAGCTAAGCTCAAATTGTAATATTTCACTCAATTTCTTACTCAAAATACATCAAAAGTGAATATATATTCATCAATATTGATTTTCAACCACTCTTTGCTGGGATTACATACAAAACATCCTTAAATAGGTCGCAATATATCTCTCGAAAAAAGTCGCATATTGTTTGTCGGACATGTTTAAATGTCCATTTGGTATCGATTAAATTACTTTGCTCGTCCGATTGCAAGGTGTCTTTCTTCTCGAGTGCACTCGAGTTCCCTTCTCCTCGACTTTATCACGAAATCTCCCGCCTCACCAACACCTTATACCTTCCCCCAAACTGTATCGCGATTCATATAAGATTATTAAAAATCCTCTATCAACGGCATCGCAAACGCGCACGTGCGTACGTGAGAAAGAAAGAGAGGGACATGTGTAATTAATTTTCATCCAACATCGCTTTTATTTCATTCGCAACGAAGAAATCGAAAGACAGCTGTACGTACCGTTCTTTGAGCAAAAAAATATAATATTTAATTTTCTGTCAGATTTCATCATCATAAACTTCTTATTGATGCTTTCTATATTTCCTTGTCTCTGCTATTAATTGTCTCATAATTTATTTATCTTATGCTATTAATTGTCTATAAATATAATTTAATTATCTTACGCTATTAATTATCTATAAATAACAATCACACTTTCAGGAACTTTTCTAAAATGTTTGAGACGTTATTATATTATAATTTTTTATATTATTATTATTTTACTTTATATTATTATTATTTTACTTATATTATTATTTTTTATATTATTATTTTACTCTGGTTTGAGAATAAAAATTTGAAGTTTGGAATCATTCTATCTTCGGATCTTGGCGTATCTCAATCTTATGATAGAAAATCGAACATGAAGATTTTGTTTCGAATGCAATCTCTCGGAGAACTTCCTTCCGGCGCCGTGCGCATCTTTATCCCAAAATCTCCCGCCCTCGGTTGGTCGGCAGGCACCTTGCGGCTCCTCTCGTTATGCTTTCGTAGACGGATGCCACGCGCGCCGAGTCTGGGCCCGTTCCGTTCCGAGGGGTAGGTCCCCGAGGGAGATGGATATCGCTAATTGTCTCAAGGCGAGTGGGCCTTGTGATGGTAACAGCACGCGACCGTTGTATTCTACTGCCTTTTCCCTCCCTTTCCTCCTTCTGTCGATCTTCTATTCGCATCATCCGCTTTTACAATTCCTCTATTTACAAGATGTTCAATCGACCGCGTATCGATATTGATTGATCATGCTCGGATATTCTTGATATTTTATGAACGTTATATCGCCACGTATTTGTGTCAGGTATTATGATAAGAATAATTGACAATAATCCAGAATAAATGAAAATAAATAATGATTATTAGAAGAAGAAAACATACATTAAATTATTCAATGATATGTTATTTAAAATCGTGTAAAATGAAAATTATATACAGATATAATTTTCATTTTAAAATTCGAAATTTTGATAAAAATGAAACATCCTTTATGTATATACAGGGTGTCCCAGACTTAACAAATCAACTGTTAATGGTAGATTCCTGAGATCATTTGGAAACAAAAATCTTAATACCAAAATGTTGAAGAAGATGTAGTTTCGGCGATATCGATAGAGAGATCAATATAAAATAAAAAAATAGAATTCTGCAGTGAAGGCGATTGTGTCTTCGATGCGACAGTAGTCAGTAGTTTGAACATTTTTATGAAGTCTTCCTCGACATTTTAATATTAGAATTTTCGTCTTCAAATGATCTCAGGAATCTGCTATTGATGGCTGATTCGTTAAGTCTGGAACATCCTGTATATTCTATCTATATCAGCTGTTCATATTTTATCTCTTTCAGAATTTAAAAACTATTCAATTTTATCAAAATATCCTCTCTCTTTTTACTTGTCGCTGTCTTTTTGATTTTGCGATAAAAACTTGAGGAAACATCGATTATTTTGAAAAATTCGATTTTATCTGATATGACAATATTATACAATTAATTATATGAAAATAATTGATAGAATCTAATATTTTAATTTAATAGGATATTAATCCTATCTTTCTTAGAAATAATAAATTCAAACAAATCGAGGCAAAAATACATAAAATCATAAAATACATAAAATTGTATTTAATCACTTTAAGGATGTTATGTACAATCTCAGCAAAAAGTAGCTGAAAATCAATATTGACGAATATATCCACTTTTGATGTATTTTGAGTATGAAACATTGTATGAAATATCAATTTGATCTTAGCTACAATGCAGAGATGTATTTTTTAATATTTATTGCGTTTTTACTCAAATATTTCGAATTTTGTTAATCGAAATGATTAACTTTTGTCAGAGAATTTCGTCTTGTGACAGATACATGGCTTCATTGAATAATATTTAATATCTTTTTAACCAGTTAGTAATTGTATAATATTATTTGATCAAATATTTCCTCTGTATCTAAACTTTTGCAAATTTTAAACAAATTCTGAATATTATTTCCATGTGTTTTTATCATTTGAATCGACGTAATTACGTTTCCCATAAGAACACATGTTAATTCGGTGCAAATTAAAATCCTTATAACTTGTGATCGCTTTAGTAAATCGATTTAAAAATTGTACTGAAGATTCTAAACATATGTAAGGACATTTTGTACAATTTTCATTAAATTCTCAATATAATAATTTAATTTTTTATATAATAATTTTTGAAAGTAGATACAAAACATCCTTAATATTTATCAAAGTTTCCTGTACGAATCAAAAATTCTAACGCTAGATTACATTTTTATGTAACATCGATTTATCGATTTATCGACCTATGCGATCGTTTGAAAAGGAAAATCTTAATTAGCAAAGGATCGTAATTGAAAACCTGCAATCGTACGCTATTTTAGTCTATATATTTTCAGATTATAAAGGACGAGAAACCGCGTTTGCGAGGATCGTGATGCCCGGTTTCCTCTTCCCGTCGCGGTTCATCTTCGTTGTTCTTTTCATACTGCCTACACACAAATGTGGCGAATATAATACACATATAGTTATTACACGTGGCGTGGTTTCTATTGTGAAGGCATCTGTCGTTCCGCCATCGGTCGTCGTGACGAACCAAACGCTGACAGCGGAGGAAGAAAAAAGGCGGGAAATCGGAAATTAAAAATTAATTACACACTGCCGCAGTACTTTGTCATCGGATCAACGTCGGAAAACTCATAAGAAGAAGTATCTGCGATATTGTAATGGAGTAAGTATTCGACAAGTTCAACAATTATTTTCGGATGAAAAACTCGACACGCCTTTCAATCAACTTCTAATCAACGTTGCATAAAGACAAATAATTACCGATATTATTTTGTCAATTTTCGCTCTTCTTACATCTTTGCTACATCTGTAGCGATAATAAATAGAACATATTTGAAAATCGGCGCATTTCTTTCTCTTTTTGTTTAAGGCCACCGACCGCTTTTTGGCGAACCGCGGTGGCTCGCAGCGCGGGCGTGTCTGTGGAGCGGTCATCGGACAACCTGAGGAGAAGAGGGGTGCAGAAGGAAGCCGAATGAGCCGCTGCCAGGTGTACGCATCGTTTATATGGATAGGTAGAAAACAAGGTGGGTACCATATGTTGATCTGCTGACGGACGCTCCGGCACGCGCCGAGCGCACTTAAACTCGAGCCTTTACACCGCGAGGATCGGACCTATCGGTGTCCACCCTGGTGCCCTTTTACCGATCCGACTCGACGAGCGTCTCTGACAG
Organism: Camponotus floridanus; assembly: GCF_003227725.1. Taxonomy (NCBI): domain Eukaryota; kingdom Metazoa; phylum Arthropoda; class Insecta; order Hymenoptera; family Formicidae; genus Camponotus; species Camponotus floridanus. Next base: position 3,257,733 of record NW_020229215.1, on the reverse strand, counting down.
TCTTCACTCTCGACGCTTCTTTTTCACGAGACCCGCGAGATAAAAAAATTGGAAGTGAACGGAGGAAGATTATCAATGAAGAGATTAACGCGAGAGAAGTCGATCGGATTTCACGTAGGAGGTGGTGTGCCAGATAATAAATTTGACATTTGACATTTCTATTCTATTTTATATCTCATTAAAAATACGGTCATAATTTAATTGGACGAGCAAATACGACAATAATTTTGCGATAAAAGGCCAAAAAGAGAGACCAAATAAATGTGAAATTATTTACCGCGATGTATATTAAGACTAGCGCTAGAAACATATTTTTCTGATACCTAAATGCCATTACTTGGTTGCGTGAAAAATTCAACAGAATGTGAATCAGCAGTGATGGATGGTGCTCTGATTCTTTCCTCAGCGGGACATCAAGAAAATTTGAAGATTGCAGAAAAATCATGAAAATTCGCTCATGTGAAAGGTATTTCCTCGCCTTTTGCTACGAACCCCATTTAATGAAACAACTTTGACGAAGCATTCTCGCTGAATCGACTTAAAACGCCAATCTACAATCATGGCCCTGCTGTCGAATCATCACTGCAATTACCAGAACACGCAGTCCGAGATGCTGACACCCACGTACGCCAATTCAGCGGGGAGCTACGACCCTCTGTATCCGTCACCGTACAACTCACCCAGCTACGATTCCACCAGAATCGCGTATAGAGATAATTGCACGCACGAGAACGAACTTACGCCGCGAAGGGAGGTCGAGACGCTGGATTACACCAAGGACGTAGTGCCGGAATACACGAAGACCCCGGAGGGATACGATCGAGGAGCTTATGGCGTCCTGACGCCTGTCACCCCGCAGAGGTAATCACTGTAGATTCTATCGGGAGGTTTGTTAGGAGAGGAAATTTCGCGCAGAAATCGTCATTCTCTCGGAAATTTGTTAGATACGAGCCGCCGCATTCGATGGATCAGACAAGATCGCCGCGATCGATGTTGTACGAGGAAAGTTCGATGAACTATCATACCCCATCCTACTGCTACGAGACTCCTCCGCAGGAACCGAGGTATCAGCCCCTGGAGAATAGCAAACCAATCATCACGATCGTAGAATCTCGCGCCAGTTGCTGGGAACCCATCATCTCGACGCAGGTAACTATTAATTTATTAATTTATTAATTCGAATTATAAAACTTAATAAATTAATTAATTATAAAACTTAACAAAACGATCAATTATATCATTCTGATAGGAACTAAGTAATTTTTCGCTAATAAAGACATCAGTCGCTGTATTTTAAATACTATTTTATATTTTATTAACACTATTTTATTTTATATTATTATTTCGAATAAAAATATTTCATACGTGCATTGTACAAGAATAATTTTTATTTTAAAAATACTTCTCTTTCTTTTTTAATTATTATATACAAGTAATTTTTAAAAAGAAGAAAATAAAATTTTTAAGAATATAATATACAATATATATGAAATTAAAATTATATAAATTTATAAATTTATTATATATATTATATTATTATATATATATAATTATATAAAATTATATGAAACTAAAATTATATAAAATTATATAAATTATATAAAATTACATAAATATTTTGTGATATAAAAGAAATTTTATTACAAGTCAAAATTGACTCAACATCTGTTCATATTTCAAGAGTAAAATATTTAAAAGCTTAATCATATTAATTAGCCCTAACTATTTATATAAACAATTAATTCGAAATAAAATTTAATAGAATGCCCAATTTTATTGCCTTGAATTAAGTATTATGCAAGACAATATTTTTAGTTAATTTTAGTTATTTAAATTTATATTCATATTATAATTATATTTTTAGTTATTTTAGATTAAGCGATAATTGAAAATATATGCCAAGTGCATGCGATTCATTTGCTCGATCCGCAAACATTTTCCAGAAAATGCCGACGACACCGCCGGTGAGCCCGCGAAAAGGTCGGCGAAGATCGCGCGACGTTCCACCGTCGCCAACGGTGCTCAAACGTCGTCGTCTTGCCGCAAATGCACGTGAAAGACGACGTATGAACGGACTGAACGACGCCTTCGACAAGTTGCGCGAGGTCGTGCCGAGCCTTGGAACCGATCACAAGCTCAGCAAGTTCGAGACTCTACAGATGGCACAGAGCTACATAGCCGCCTTGTGCGATCTTCTGCAGAGGCACGATAGCAAGAGATAGAATGGAAAACGCAAGTACCATTATATATGTTTTTTATCCTCTGTTCGCTCGAATTTAATGTCATCGAAGATGAATATTTGATTACTTGAATCTGACCTTCAAGAAAAAAGTCTTAGTATAATCTAATCAATCTAATCTGTTCCTTTTTTATGAGAAAATCTGAATAAAATTTTTTAATAATTTTCTTAACTTTAAGAATAATTTTCTCCTAAGCTTCTAAACAGATAGATTAGACTATTGTTGAATTGTGAATTCCAGAATTGAAAAGCCAGTCATAGAAGTTTAATACGTTTTGTGAACAGCCAATGTTTTATGAATAGTTAATTAATTGTAGAAAGCGATAAATATGTAGTTACTAATCATTAATTTATTATATAGCTTTAGAATATAAATCAAAACGCACAGATTATATTTCAATCAATATCCAAAAATGTGACAAGCCATTTACGGCATATATTGTAATAAGACTGAAAATTGTATAGTTAGTACTATCATCATAAACAATAATTTGTGAGTGATTTTACTAATAACTATCATTATTATGCGATAAGTGGCGATAATTTAATTATATTTGTGTTTAATTATATTTTTAATATACAATACGATATGCTACAAATTTTTGCAAAAAGTATATATTTTTTATAATCTCTTATAATTTGGAATATTTCTAATTTTCATAAATAAAAACATCAAAAATAACTAGTTTTTTTTTTAGATAAATATGTGCGTCTGTATTTTATAATATATATTATATTTTAAGAAGACGAAACAGCTAAAGATCCAAAGAGTAAGCAACAGTTTAAAAATGTATTAGATTTAATTGTAAGATATATAACTAATATATATTCCTCTATTAATATTTCAATTTTACTAAAGCTTAAAAAATGTAATTTTTTAATTATTTTTCGAAGATATTAGACAAAATTAAACTATAATTTCTCTCTCTTATTATATTAGTTCTTATAAAAATATTTCTCTAGCTAAGGAAAGTTTTTATGTATAAGATTATTGTGCTATTCTCTTTGACGAGTCATAAAACTTGTAAATCGTTCATTGTAAATTTATTATTACTATTGTATCTAGTCAAGAGATTATTACGATTATCAACTTTAATAATATCTAAAACGCCAAAGAAATTTAAAAGGGCAAAGACATTGTAAAGAATAATGGCGAAAAATTGTATTCAAACTTATTATATAATCGACCAAAGATTTTATAAATAAATAAGAAGCGTTATAAATGTATTAAATAAGCAGATACGTCATCACATGTACCTCGTAAGACGATTGATTTATTAGATTTATAGAATACAGATAATCATAAGATGTTAATTGTAATAAATAACATGGTTTTGTATGATTTTGTACACTATTGTAAATAAAAAAACCTATGCAAGAAAAATCAGATTAAAATATAATTAATAATTGTCATTTTCTGCAAAATATCAGAATTTCTGCCATAATCAGATAAAAGATCTATGAGCAGTCGCCATCTTGCGTTATACATGGAAACTATCTGCGAAGAAGTTCAAAATACTTTAAACTTTTTTAGTGCAAAACATTCTTTATTCTACAATAATATAATTTTTTGCAATGATATAAATTCCATCACAGAGTAGTAACCGAATTTTATTTCGTCGCTAATAACGTAAAATAAATACTGTAAAATATCGATCAATAAAGTATTAAAAAAGAAAAAAATATAATTATAGATTAAAAAAAACATTTGCCGAATCTAATGTGATTAATAATGATATCGATCTGTGTGTTTAAAATTAAAAAAAAGAATTCAATTATAATAGATTTTATTTTATTTCATCAATTTTTTAAGCTACACGAATTGTATCTAATTAAGCAGAGTGAATCGCACGATGTCATACCGCATATTCTTCCGGTCATCTCGTGCATAAACGTCGATTTTCCGGTGCTGCACGCGGGCGCGTGACCGGCACACGCACTTGTTGCACACCTTTCCCTTTGAAAGTCCCCTCTCTCGCCCTTCCTTCCGGATACGAGCGATTCCCGCGCACTTGCCTCGAATATTCGCCTTCGTTATTTTCAGTTTTGTCATCGCGTACCGTCTTCGACAGCGGTTACTTTCTCTTTCGTATGTATAAGTCGCGGATGACACGTATTTATTGCAAAATGTGTCTTTTCGATACCGTGAGAATTCCTTGCCATTGCGTAGACGCTATCCCGTATATAATTTCGCTCTAATTATTTGCATTCTGTTTATTCCTCGATTGTGTGTGTCTGCTTTCTTCATTTCCGAAACGACTGAACAGACGAACGCAAATTAATATAACGTTGCGCATATGACAACCGACAGCTGTTGCTGATACTACTCGTACATTGTTCTCTCAGCAAATATATATTAAACTACATACATGTATATTATTTATTTATTATGTATTTGTATTTATTTATATTATTTATTTATTTACTATTTATTTATTTATTATTTATTTTATTTATTATTTATTTATTTATTTATTTATTTATTTATTTATTTATTTATTATTTATTATTTATTTATTTATTTATTTAACAGCTGTATATTCCATCAAAAAAGATTTATTTGTCATTGAATCAATGATGTATTATGTCATGAGTTATGTGTATAAAATTATAGCTAAATCAAATTCTCGAAATGTTTTCTTTCCAAAATAATTGCGATTACACACAAAGAAGAGAAAATTCGCAATTAATTCGTAATAATCTCTTTTTTCATTTAATATATATTTCTATTCATATTTATGTATTGTATATAAATTTAAAAAAAATAATCATTTCTAAAATATAACAATTTTTAAATTTTATTCTCATTTAATTTTCGTAACATTATCCCGTATATAATATTAATATAATATTAATATAATATTAATATAACATTATTATTATTAATATAATATTATATTATATTATATTAATTATTATTAATATAATATTATATAATATTAATATAATATTAATATTATTATTATTGCTTTTCAATATGATATTTGTCGTGATACTAATCTATGATATCAAAACGAAATAAAAATATAGACGCTTTTTTTTCTTAAATGGCCATCGAATTTCAGAAAGGGAATGTCACTCGTGCCCGGATGCTTGTCGAACAACGTCCGGGGGCGAGCGGACAACATTCCTATGACGATCTCGACGATGGCCCTAAGAAGGCGATAAGAGCCATCGAGAGAACGAGAAGGGAACGTGCGGACGTGAAACGACACAGTGAGACGTCAGGGTGATGTGCACGCGTGAGAATATGACGCGGCGTCCTTAAAAGGCGTTCGCTTATACTCTTTGATTGATCCGGTCGAATGGTCAATTAACGCACGTCGAATGCTCTCGTCGGATCGGTTATCGCGCTGGTGCCGGTGATCAGCTCGATGTGTCTTTATACGCGAACTCTCTCTCTCTCGAGTCCCGGGATCTCTTGGCTGTCCGTCTTTGACGCGAGGTAAAAAAAGATCTCGGGAATAAAAAGTAGGCAACGCATGTCAACAGATATCTAGTTCTTTGTATCGTCGATAAAAGGAGCTGAAATTTTTTCCTCCATTTTTGGGAAATGTAGCGCAAAGAGAGGATAATAACACAGGCCCGCGAGATTTTTCTTTTTAAGATGCAATAGTATAATAGATTTCCAACGTAATTTTGTGAGCTGAATTTGAATCTGGCCGCCGAATTTGCGTAGCACGTCACGTTTTTGAGTAATTTGTAATTGAATGGCTCAAAAATCGCTATTTTGGCCAATTTCATGAATTTATTGCGAGGAAACCAAATTTTTTGAAATATTTCTGCCAATGGCATCGTATAATACTCTCGCCTTTCAAATCCACTTTCGATCGTCGCACGATTTTTTTTCGCTGAGATATATAAGTATGACGTTGTAAGAAAATTTACGTTAAAGAAAATTTATATAGACATCAATATAGTAAATCCATGATGTTGAAAGTTGAAAAGATTGACATATGTCAGGTTCGGTTTTCCAAAAAAGTATTGTAAAGAAATATCTAACAGTTGTTACACATTTTGATAAATTTTTCTAAATTTTACGTCTTTTTATTGTGATTCTATTCGCCATATTGGATGCGTCATTTTTAATTTCAAAAGATGACAGAAGGTTTAAAAATGTATATTTTTATCCTAATTTTGATTCGTAGTGAAATAAAGAGGTGGCACGGTTGATTTAGAATGGCTTATTAGATCTCTATGCATGACCAGTCTTATGACTTGTATATCTGAGCGAAAAAAAATCGTGAGGCGGTAATCGAAAGTGGATTCGAAAGATGTAGGTGAGTACTATACGATGCCATTGACAGAAATATTTTAAAAAATTTGGTTTATTCACAATAAATTCATTAAATTGGCCAAAATAGCGATTTTTGGGCTATTCAACTACAAATAACTCAAAAACCTGACGTGCTACGCAAATTCGGCGGCCAGATTCGGATTCAGCGCACAAAATTACGTCAAAAATCACTATTGCATCTTAAAAAGAAATTTTGACCTCCTTTTTTGCAGGCCTGTGTAATTGAATAAATATTTATAGCGAGCGATTATCTCGTTAATAGAAATCTAGAAAAATGACAGACAAAAGTTTCTAAAGTTTCAACGTCCTAAATTCGATATTTCCGTTTCGACGTGAAAGATGAAGATGGAACGAGCTGTCCAAGTCAATCCGCGGAAAGAAGAGAACGGATCGAAATACAAAGTCTCTCGATTGAGCCCTTTCCTTCCGTTGGATTGGCAAAATCGAGAAGAAAAAAAGAATCCGTTTCAAGATACGTAGGCGGACAGCGGCACGTGCCCGACAATAGAGCTCGTTAGCGATTTCGTATGATTTCCTTTTTTGTTTTTTTCTCTAGATAGACGTCCACCTTCCTGTCGTAAATAAGGATCCCTTCCAGCACCAGATGTCCAGTAATTAGCGATCATTAATTACCTGAACGAACGGGCCAGCGTTCGGCGCAGTTACTGAGAGAAAAGGAGAAAGAGAGAGAGAGAGAGAGAGAGAGAGAGAGAGAGAGAGAAAGAGAAAGATCTTCTGCGATATATCTACTAAACGCTAAGGTAATTTAAACATAAAAGATTTTTCATCCTTGGGAGGAGGGGAATACATTATATATAATTAAGTCTAAAAACATATTCCGTGACAATTTAATATTTTTTATCAAATCTCATGCATCATTTCATTACGAAGTTAAAAAAAATAATTATATTTAAAAATATTATTTTAATATTAATTATATATAATTATATTACTACTATTAAAATTATATATATATATATATATATATATTTATTAATTAATTATTATACTATTATAATTTTATTATTACTATTAAAATAATATTATTAATATTGAAAATATTATTATTAAATTAATTAATTAATATTAATTAAATAATAATTAATTAATTACTATTAATATTAATAACATTATTAAATTAATTAATAATAGTATTAATATTAATATTAATAATATTATTTTAATAGTAATAATAAAATAAGCTAAAAAGAGGAGGAGAAATAATGACTTCGATATCAATAAAATTTATACTGCGATATAATAATAGATTGATGTATAGTTTTTAACTAAGCCTATCCGAGGAGAAAAGCTAATATCCCGTTAGAAAGAAGGGCGCGGATACGTTCCCAAAGAGAACGAAGAGACAGCAGGGAAAGAGACTGCGAGACAGATTTTGACCGAGTGGTCACTAGTCTGTAGGGCGTGACCAGAAATGGTCAAGCATCGAAAGGATCGCTGAAAATCGATTTCAGGCACAATTTGCGCCGATCGCGCCCTTTCGACCGGGAAAACAAATTGGCTCGGGAGATTCGATTATCCTTTTCTTCATTTTCCTCGCATTCCCGCTCGTCCATATCGATATTCCGTGGATCGTGCCAAAATTCAAATGGACGTACGTTAAAAGTACGTCGAGAGGCCCCGATGATTATTATCTCGAAATCAAATTTAGATCGCAACGTCCGTTCCGCGTCCCGTGGGAGACGATGCGATTCGTTCCAGGCTGCAGGTACAGCGAAAAGACGAGCCGGGAACCGAAAGTTCCCCGGGACACCTTTCGTTACCCTTATGGTGTCAAAGTCGGCACCCCGGACGAGATCAATTTTATAGCCATCTGACTCCGTGTCGGACGAATTTTTCCATCATCTACGATGTGAATCCGTAAACTCGTTAATCCTTTCGACGATCGGAGAACGATCGTTGACTAACAAGAGGACGCGCGGAACCAATTACCAGAATCAGTCTACCTCCAGTCAGAATCAGTTACCAGTACCAGAATTCGTCCGGAGAATCGCGCCGAAATTCGTCTCGTGGATCTTTCTGTGACTACGTCTTCGAATAATCTATTCTTTAAAAATTCTATTTCTTTAAAAAATTTTTCTATTCTTTAAAAAATTTTCCTAAAAAAATTTTTTTATTCTTTAAAAAATCTATTTCTTTAAAAATAAAGAAAGAGAATAAAAAAGATCTTAAATCTTATTAAATCTCACAGAAAATTTAATCTCATTAAAAACCTCATAGAAAACTCTCTCTTGAAAATAATTCTCCCTCTAAGAAAGGAATTATTATCATATCGTTAGTAATTATTTTTTAATTTAATTGATTATCTCTCATGGATTTTTCAGTAACTACGTCTTCAAATAATCTATTTCTTCAAAAATAAAGAAAAAGAGTAAAAAAATCTTGAATCTTATTAAATCTCACAGAAAATTTAATCTTATTAAAAATCTCATAGAAACTCTCTCTTAAAAATAATTCTCCCTCTAAGAAAGGAATTATTACGATATCGTTAGTGGTTATTTTTTAATTTAATTGATTATCTCTTATGGATCTTTCTGTGACTACGTCTTCGGATAATCTATTTCTTTAAAAATAAAGAAAGAGAGTAAAAACATCTTAAAAAAAAAAATCTTATTAAATCTCATAGAAAATTTAATCTTATTAAAAATCTCACGGAAAACTCTCTCTTAAAAATAACTCTCTCTTTTTAAGAAAGGAATTACTTATTTATGATATCATAGTGGTTATTTTCTAATTTAATTGAATAACTCTCATGGATTTTTCACTGACTACGTCTTGAAATAATCTATTTCTTTAACTCTCTAAGAAAAAGAGTAAAAATTAAATCTTATTAAAAATCTCCCAGGAAATTCTCTCTTCAAGATAACTCTTTCTCTCGAAGAAAGAAATTACTAATTGTTTACGATATCGTTATTGGTCAATTTTTAATTTAACTGATTAACTGTTACAAAATTTAACTGATACAAATTTAACTGTTACAAAATTTAACTGATTAACTGTTACAAAATTTGGATTTAAATTGAATATTATTATACTTTTTATTATATCTTTGACCAATTTATAAGAACAATTATAAATTTCGTTCAACTGGATGCTTTAAGCGACTTTTAAGGATATCTTAATATTTATCGTATGACAAGCATTAAATATAAAAACATTTTATTTGGAAAAAGAATATAAGGCTAGAATAACGTGTATGAGCCGATGGACGTTTTAATGAGCAGTCTGTAATCTCCGTATCGATCTGCTTAGTCACGTAACTTCATGCTTTTCATTAAGGAAAAGCGTGCGGAAAAATAAACGAGCGCTTTGATACACCGACTGATTAGTTTTGCTCGCTAATTATTAAATTAGTCCTCGGGAAAACTCGTCGAAACGTGATTGTGCGTTTTCCTTGCTTATTGGCGACAATAACGTCAAATAAAATGAACGAAAAGTACTCATAAGTACACAATTAACATGCTTAATCGATATTCAACAAAGAGTCAAAGAAAAGAAAGAAAAAAGAAAAAGAAAAAATACCTTCAAGCCAGAGCAATCTAATAAATCATAAGTATTGCTCTATATCGCCGATATAATAATCTGAGTTCTCGGTAAAGATGTCCCCGGAGGAGGTGCGTTCAAAGAAACTCGGCTTGCTCAGCCAGAAACTGCACGAGATAGCCGGTTTTCGATCGCCATTCGGCCGAACATTGGGCTCGATCAAATATTCTTTATATGTAATAAAATTCCTGTAAAAGAAACCTTACAAAGGTAAAACAAATACGCCAAGTACATAAAAAATATTCCAACTTTTATGCAATAAAATGTTTAATAAAAAAATGTCCCTAAAAATAATTTATAAAAATTTTCTTTCAAAAAATATATATAATTTTCCTAAAGAAATAAAATATAATTTTCTCGTTAAAATATTAAATATTAAAAATCTCATAGAAATTAATTTACGTCTCTCATCACTTTAACGCTTTAATATTTTTGACGATAAGTGTGTTCCATCAATCTGCAGAAAATATTTCTCAACATATATATATTTGCAAAAATTTATCGATTAATATGAAATAAATGCTTCTATCCTCTCGAAACACTTGTGGGATTTGATTTTGTGTGCAACATTAATTTCTCACTTTAATTCATTTCATATAGCAAATTTGCGAATTTCTCATTAGAAGAGAGATCTTTGAAAAAAAATAATTATGTAATATACAATAATAATTATATAATAATAAAAATAATTATATAATATAAAAAAATAATTATATAATAATAAATATTATAATTCACGCGATTGAACAAATGTTCAAACGATGTTTGTTGATAGATGTCATCGAAATTGTATTAAACATCGACATTTCTCACTGGATGCATTCCTTATATGTAATATAAAGGTAATCTTATAATTATCCATATAAGACACATAGAAAAGGAAGTCGCCCGAGATGATAGAAAAACGCCGTATATATATATGCGAGATGAAAAGAAAGAAGAGTCGCGCCGAAGATGAGTTGCGTCACGCAGATCTGGCAAAAATTATAGGAATAATATAATGGCGCGTGGTACGCAAGTGAGAAGTAAAAAAAAAGGGTTAAGAAGAAACTATATATTACTAAACTCACCATCAGTTCACGAGCTATTCAGCGACCGAGCGCTTTATATGTTAAATTAGGTAGGGACTTATTTTTATTATTTTTATTATTGTTAGTTGCGAGGAATAAAATAATCAATAGATCAACGTACCAGGGGATCCATATATCGCTCTAATTAAGCTGAAAATCTCTTCTTATAGAAGAAATTAATGAAATTTAAATTTAAATAGAAATATATTTTTCTCTTGTATAAAAATGATAGAAATGTATAAAGCGATATTTCTTGACAATTTACAAAATATACATACATAGGAAATATTCAATTTATTTAGCAAGATTATCGAGAATAAGAGTTGTCATGAAAAAAATTAACTTGAGATCTAGAAAAACGTTTTCGTCGATCGAATATTTAATTTATTTTGTAAGATTGTCGAGAATAAAAATGGTTGCAATGAAAAAAATTAACTTGAGATCTAGAAAAACGTTTTCGTCGATCGAATATTTAATTTATTTTGCAAGATTGTCGAGAATAAAAATGGTTGCAATGAAAAAAATTAACTTGAGATCTAGAAAAACGTTTTCGTCGATCGAATATTTAGTTTATTTTGCAAGATTGTCGAGAATAAAAATGGTTGCAATGAAAAAAATTAACTTGAGATCTATAAAAACGTTTTCGTCGATTGAATAAATATTTAATTTATTTTGCAAGATTGTCGAGAATAAAAATGGTTGCAATGAAAAAAATTAACTTGAGATCTAGAAAAACGTTTTCAGTAATCGAAGATCCACTTCGCCGATATTCATATTGATAAAAAAGAGTTCCGAGGATTCTCTCGCGGTTCTAATCATCCGTGACAAGCCACGCCACATTGCCATATGCCGTGAGCGATATCGTTGCAATTACGTCTCGATCGGTATAAATTATTACCTTGGCATTCGTACGCCCTGACATTACCGCCGCCGTGTCTCTGAACTCGTGTCACACTCCGCACGGCCGCGACTGCCTAAATTATTGCGTTCGCGGACGCCATATTATCGGCACGCGCCCTGTCCGAAACATGGCGCACAGATGACCACTATGATGAATACCCCTCGCGCGCCGAGTATTCACGATGAATCCCAAAGGACCGATCGCCGCTCATCTTCTGCTGGGACAGATTGGCAAAAGGACATCTTGGCGAGGATTCATCGCGGTCGGGCAGTCATCAGACACGCTCGAGCCAAGGTCAATACCTGTCCAATAGAATTGCAATCTATAGGGAAAGAAATTAATACTTAAAATGGAAATTTTCAGAAAATTAGGGTTGCACGAGACCCAAGACAAGACAACATTCGTAAAAATATTGTATTGATATTGAAAATTTTCAAAAATTTAAATCTTGTCTTGATCTTGAGTGAATATTGGTAGCAAAAATTTTGTATTGTATTGTCTTGTCTCAATTTTATTAACAATTTTTTATCTAATATTAAAAAATTATTTAAATAATATTTAACATAATTTTTGTGATATAATTTGAAATAATTATTACTATTGTATTATATTTTAATTATAATTATTACTATGTAATCGATATAAATGCCATCTATTACTTAAAGAAACATTTACTGTTTCATGGAAAACAGAAATTAATAACTATTTACAAGCTCCAAGGGAATGTGCAGATATAAATATTTTGGAGATAAAAAAATCAGGTTCATATTTATCCCACATTGTCAAAAATGGTTCGTGCCAGTAGAAAGACTTTTCTCAATAGAAACTCTGACTATGTCAAAAAATAGAACCAGATTACAAAGTAAATCTTTAAAAGCACTAATGCGCATCAATTCCTAGGTGAAATGCTCTTTAATGTCTAAAATTTGCAAGTTTGGTTTCTAATTTATAAATATGTTACATTGTATTAATATTAAATGTTTTTAAATTCATTAATATAAATGTTTTTATTGAATAAAATTTTTTTAAATTCGTATATAGTGATATATATTTTTTTCATTTACAAATATAAATATTTTAGTTTTTTCGAGAACCAATAATCTTGATAAGACTAATAATCTTGACAGTCTTAGTCTTGGTATTGTCTTGATAACTAATTAAAAATCTTGTCTTGATCTTGTCTTGAAATTCAAGACAAGACAAGACAATATCAAGACTAATCTTGGTATCTCGTGCAACCCTAAGAATTGCAATCTATAGGGAAAAAAATTAATACTTAAAATGGCAATTTTCAGAAAATGTTGAACTGCAAAATTTTTTAAAAATCGAAAATAAGAAATTATATACGAATCAATTTTGTCTCTGCATTTTTTTAATCGCATCTCGACCATAGACTTTTCAATAAGTTCGAATATGAGCGATCGGCATCTAACCGGGACCAATCTAACCTGTCATTAAATAATTGTTAGAGGGGGTATACTCGTTGTTATCGGGCCTGGCAATTAGGGGGTAGTTAGCCCCGTGCGCGCACCCTCGTTTACGGTGGCCGACCACCGCCGACACTGCTGCTGTCACGCCTCGCCGGTCAGGATGTAACCGATGCAACAGATGACACTGACTTTTCGATTGCCCTGCTATCCTCATATCATGACGGGTACGAGAGCCCCCCGTCATTTATTGCTCCCCGGCCAGTCGGCTCGTGCCATGTGGCGATCCCCTTCGTCCATACGAAACGATCGCCCCGAACGACGACATGTCATCGGTACGCCTAATTTACGATCACATCGAGACTTAACTCATTCTAATATTTTCCGAGTATTCGATCGATACCGGATCCTATTTAAGTATTTAAGCTTTAGTTAGTCAAGCTTCTAAAGTTCCGATTTCTATAATGTCTGAGATAAAGCATAATTCCTTTTTAAACAAAGTTTTAATACACTTTATTTAAAAGAAGAGATATATTCTATTTAAGAAGTATTATTTTTAAATAACTCGCAACAATAAAATATATATATAATATATATAAAATATATATATATATATATACATAATATATATACATAATATATATACATAATATATACATAATATATACATAACATATACATAATATATATACATAATATAATATATATAAAATATATATATATATATATATATATACATATATATATATTATAATCTGTAATTATGTAATTGTAATTATGTAATTATGTAATTATGTAATTGTATTTTAGGTCACTAATTAATTATCGTTAGAGATATAAAAAAAAGATTGTATGTTAAAAACTCCATTTATTCTACCTATACTCTATTATTATACCTATGTTTCAATCTCAATGATAGATATTTAAAGAGCTATTATAGTTTTTCGCAAGTACATTGATTGTTACTTTTTTATCCTAGGAGTCTGAAACGAAAGTAATATAGTCTGGGGATAAAAGCACCAGTTTTTATTTTCGGAAAAATAAAATAAATATGACTTTTTCTAATTTAAGGCAACTTTTATTATAATCTTTTATTAAGCAAGATAATTTTTTTATAAATTTGTATTATATTATATTAAAATAAAAAATAAAATAAATATTTATTTTTATCATCTTTGAAAAACTTAAAAGAAATAATCTTCGTTAAGCAAAATAATTATAAGTAATATCATATAATAATTATACTTAATATCACACCAGTCTTATCTTTCTTAAATCTAAATAATAGTTTAATTTTAAATAATAGTGTAAAAATTGTATAATAACTACTTATACAAAAGAGATTGGTATCTATTCTAAATCACAATTATGGCATACGTAATAAGAATCGCCTTTGATACAGTTATTATGAGACCAGCCCTTATACTTTAAGCATTGAAACATGTTACTTTCGTCCACAGAGTGTCGTGTTACTTTTGTTTCCAAATACATTTTTTGGAGTAAAAGCATTATAATCTAAATATGATGCACGACTTAGCCAAATCAACTATGAAAACTTATGAATACATTTTAAAAGAATGCACCGACCAATAATTATGTCAATATATACACTTTAATTAGGCACACAGTAAAAAATTTTGTGTTAAATTTAACATATTTCACATGTCCCAATTTATCCATTCTAATTTTAATGTTAATTTAACAGAAGGCAAGTATGTAAATAAATAACACAAGTAATATGTTTAAAAATTAACACAAAAGTGTAACACTTAAACTTTATCTGGAAATAAAATTTATGTTAAATTAACATATTTATAATGTTAAATTTAATTAAAAGGAAATGTTATTCTTACATTTTTATGATCAATAACAGAAGAAATGTCGATTTAACATATGGAAACTGTTATAAAGAGAAAAATAACACAACTTACTCTGTTCATTTTAACATATAATATATTCCATCAAAAATTCGTGCATTTACATATTAATTGTGTTGTTTCAACTCTTAGAAACGGTGAATATTAACTCAACGCAGAAATGTCAAAATAACGCAATATATGTTACATTAACATAAGAATATGTTAACAATTTAACACAAAAATTTTTACACGAGAAAATTTTAACAGAAATACAAAATGTTTTTTACCGTGCATAAATATAAAAAAACTAAAACAAGAAATACTTAGGTGAATAATGCAAATACATTAATTTCACTTCTGCATGTGCAACCGGCGCGATCGTACAAATATAGTACACGGTTATATGTTAAAATGAACAGATAAGTTGTGTTATTTTTCTCTTCATAATAGTTTCCATATATTAAACCGACATATCTTTTCTGTTATTTATCATAAAAATGTAAGAATAACATTTTCTTTTAATTAAATTTAACATTATAAATATGTTAATTTAACATAAACTTTATTTCCAGATAAAGTTTAAGTGTTACACTTTTGTGTTAATTTTTAAACATATTACTTGTGTTATTTATTTACATACTTGCCTTCTGTTAAATTAACATTAAAATTAGAGTGTATAAATTGGGACATGTGAAATATGTTAAACACAAAATTTTTTACTGTGTACTTTTGTCCCCAGTCTCCCCTACTATAAAAATTATTTTTTTTTAAACAAAGGTGCGTTCGTTGATCAGTAGAGATTTGAAAAGATTTATCTCCCGAGTTGTAAAAATCGATGTCATCCCAAGCTATTTGGTACAATACCGTAAACTCTGCCGATCTTTTAAAGCCTCGCGATTCGTCTGTCGGCACGTTCTCGTAACGTTCGCGCCTACACGACGATTTGTCGACGTTCGACAGAATAGATCCATTAACGGACTGGCCGATGAAAATTTATGAAGAGATTCGTCCCCTTTTTTTTCTTCCGTTCGGTTGCAACTTTTGCTACGAAGGTATATCGCGATGACAGGTAACCTCTTGTCCCTGTCTCGTTGCCCTCCGATAATGGTCCAACGATTTGACGAGTAATTTGCCTGGTCGCCTGGTCGCGCCGATCATAAAATACCGCTATCCTCGACTTCAAGGCTCCGACAAACGACCTAGACTAAGTAAAGTGCTGTGTTGAGCTGCCGAGTGTTACTGTAGAATGACCATTTATCTGTCTTTCATTCTCCCGCTGGCTTTCACAGATCGAAATCGATAATTATCGATGACTGCGTCCGCGATATATGATCACCGCTTTCATCATCAATGGCAGTTTTTGAGCTATCAATTATTTGTGACGTTAATTTAAAAAGCTAAATTTTGTCTTCCTCTCTGACAAAAAATTAATCGGTTTCTATAATTAATCTAATTTCGTTTCTTGTTATATTCAGAAGGACTTTTATGTAAAGCCTTTACGAAGGTGTCAGGATAAGTATATAAAATGGACGCTAGGATTAGACTAAAATACTCCAAGTTATGTTGTTAGGGAGGAAACAAAAAGACAACTTTTAAGAATAGAGAATGGTAAAAGAGCTGTTAGCTTTGAAGAAAAAATTAGGGAGAAATCGAACAATACGAGGAATACTAAAAGAATAA
Organism: Camponotus floridanus; assembly: GCF_003227725.1. Lineage (NCBI taxonomy): Eukaryota > Metazoa > Arthropoda > Insecta > Hymenoptera > Formicidae > Camponotus > Camponotus floridanus. The sequence goes on along the minus strand of NW_020229215.1, from coordinate 3,240,699 downwards.
GTCCAATTTTAGAAGAAAAGGGGGGGGGTATTAGTTGGTTGACAATAATTCTAAGGTTAAGAAAAGAGAATAAAACCAAAGAAATTATTAAAGATAATCTAGAAGTAATTAAAATTATTTAGAATAAGAAACAATATTATATAATACAAATTAAGCATATTAAAGTCTTCCCCTTTCAATGCCGAAAGGCAAGAAATAGATAAATCTATCTATCCATAAAGCTTTTACGATTGATCGGTGGCATCAGAAGAGATCATAACCCACGTTATGGTACAGTGCATCCGAAATACGGGGCACACAACATGCTACTGAAGAAGGGTGAGCCCCGCTGGCCTCATCGGGGTGTGGATTCCCTCTTTTTCTCTCTCCCTCTCTCTTTCTATCCTACAATTACACCTCACGTGCCGGTCGTGTGGCTCGTCAGCCGTGCCATGCGAGCGACTGTCGAACGTCAGGCACATCGTCTCCTGTTCGTGTGACTTTAATGCCGCGCATAATGTCGTATTCCGGTGAGTCATGTGCGAGAAATCGCCGTTGCTGACGCGACGGAGCGCAACGGCACGCGGCCCGACGACGACGATTCTCCCTTCCATCCTCACCACCCCTTTCGTCATCGGTATTCACTCTTCTCTTCCTCGCGATGCATCTTCCTCGCCCGGACGCCCTCGGTCGGGCATGTCGAATGCATTTCGCGGCCGAGGACTCTGGACGAAGATTTGACGGATTCATTCTTCAACGGCTCTCGGTTCATTTAATCTTCCTTCGCGATCAAAATTGATTCTCCCCACGGTAAAAAATTTTGTGTTAAATTTCACATGTCCCAATTTATCCACTCTAATTTTAATGTTAATTTAACAGAAGGCAAGTATGCAAATAAATAACACAAGTAATATGTTTAAAAATTAACACAAAAGTGTAACACTTAAACTTTATCTGGAAATAAAGTTTATGTTAAATTGACATATTTATAATGTTAAATTTAATTAAAAGAAAATGTTATTCTTACATTTTTATGATAAATAACAGAAAAGATGTATCGATTTAACATATGGAAACTATTATAAAGAGAAAAATAACACAACTTATCTGTTTATTTTAACATATAACATATTTCATCAAAAATTCGTGCATTTACATATTAATTGTGTTGTTTTAACTCTTAGAAACGGTGAATATTAACTCAACGCAGAAATGTCAAAATAATGCAATGACAATATGTTACATTAACATAAGAGTATGTTAAAAATTTACCACAAAAATTTTTACACGAGAAAATTTTAACAGAAATACAAAATGCTTTTTACCGTGTTCGTTCAAAAATTAAATAAATAATAATAATAATAATTTGTGTAAAGATACAAATTGAGCGAAGCGTAAAAGAGAAATCATCATGTTCGAAATCGAATTAAGACTGAGAGAAAAGATAGAAATTACACAATACAAAATTTTGTGTTAAATTTAATATATTTCACATGTCCCAATTTATCCACTCTAATTTTAATGTTAATTTAACAGAAGGCAAGTATGCAAATAAATAACACAAGTAATATGTTTAAAAATTAACACAAAAGTGTAACACTTAAACTTTATCTGGAAATAAAGTTTATGTTAAATTGACATATTTATAATGTTAAATTTAATTAAAAGAAAATGTTATTCTTACATTTTTATGATAAATAACAGAAAAGATGTATCGATTTAACATATGGAAACTATTATAAAGAGAAAAATAACACAACTTATCTGTTTATTTTAACATATAACATATTTCATCAAAAATTCGTGCATTTACATATTAATTGTGTTGTTTTAACTCTTAGAAACGGTGAATATTAACTCAACGCAGAAATGTCAAAATAACGCAATGACAATATGTTACATTAACATAAGAGTATGTTAAAAATTTACCACAAAAATTTTTACACGAGAAAATTTTAACAGAAATACAAAATGCTTTTTACCGTGTTTGTTCAAAAATTAAATAAATAATAATAATAATAATTTGTGTAAAGATACAAATTGAGCGAAGAGTAAAAGAGAAATCATGTTCGAAATCGAATTAAGACTGAGAGAAAAGATAGAAATTACACAGTAAGAAATTTTGTGTTAAATTTAATATATTTCACATGTCCCAATTTATCCACTCTAATTTTAATGTTAATTTAACAGAAGGCAAGTATGTAAATAAATAACACAAGTAATATGTTTAAAAATTAACACAAAGGTGTAACACTTAAACTTTATCTGGAAATAAAGTTTATGTTAAATTAACATATTTATAATGTTAAATTTAATTAAAAGAAAATGTTACATTTTTATAATAAATAACAGAGAAGATATGTCGGTTTAACATATGGAAATTATTATGAAGAGAAAAATAACATAACTTATCTGTTTATTTTAACATATAACATATTTCATCAAAAATTTGGGCATTTATATTAATTGTGTTGTTTTAACTCTTAGAAACGTTGAATATTAACTCAATGCAGAAATGTCAAAATAACGTAATGATAATATGTTACATTAACATAAGAGTATGTTAAAAATTTAACACAAAAATTTTTACAGGAGAAAATTTTAACAGAAGTACGAAATGTTTTTTACCGTGCCGGTGACGTTAGAGATGCAAGGTGCTACTTATCGCGCTTCTAAGGAAATTATGTCGAGTTTTATTAATATTAGATCGATGAGATATAATCAGCTGATTTCTATATGTTTCTATAATAAAAAGAAAGTTTTGGAAATAATTAATTTACGAAGGGTTTGATCAAATTTTGATTTTTACAACAATGACAACAATTTTACGAAAAAGTCCATTTTTCGAGGTGAACTGATTTTGGTTTTCTTGCAATAAACAAAAAAATTTTAACCGAAATAAAAAATCCTTCGTCCAGGCCCTACCTATTGTAATAACAAATAAACACGTAAAATTTGAGTTCGATCGGTGCAATAGTTTTAAAAAAATTTTGGTCACCGCAAGTGATGTAAAAAAACGAACGTAAAGAAGAACCATATTTCCTTTATTTTTTAATATTTTTTCATAAAAAAAATTTGTACGTGTACCTCAAAATATGTACTTTTTGATAGTGTTTTGTAAATTTCAATAAATACTTATTAAAACGGTAAAAAAATTCTTGAAAATCACGTAATTTTCCCGATCCCAAGTATTTTCCCGATCCCAAGGCATAATCCTTAAGAGGATCCTAAACTGAACGGCAAACTCTTACACGATTATAGCGTCTTCATCTAATCCTCATCCCATATCTCTGTCTATCACGTTATTTATAAAAAAGATGCATTACTTTTTCCACTCTACTTTACCAATATTTCAGGTACGAACTGAAATTTCCGGAAAAATGCCATTTATTAATTAGGCAATTAAATTCAGTTTTTATAGTTCGACAATGTTCTACGGTGCAGTACACAATCGTGAAAGCTATTGTTTTATGCATAAAAGCTATAAAATTTTATGAGAAGCTAATATTTATGCAAGTTGACAGCTCTGACATCATTGATTTAAGAAGTCGATAAATAAAAATGTAATTTTACTTATTTTCTTTCTCAATATAAAATCTCATACTGTATAGAGTTTTCACGTGTCCGTTTGCGTGTATACTTAAATTCCAGAGAAGGATTTTTAATTCTATACAGGCAATAAAAAATGGCACACTTCCGAAAATTATGGCGTTTTTATCGATAAAACAGAGGACTTTAGAATCCCCTTAAAGTGATATAAGTATAATTCTGACCAACAGTTATCACGAAAAAAGTTGTACGTCCAATAATTTAAAAATTGTGCTCTTACGTTAATCGAAGAACCGAATCAAATCGGAACCTAATCGATTTTACTGAGAATTCCGCAATTTTTTTCATCGAAAGCGGGAGGTTACGGCTATCCGTTCGTTAGAGCGTTTTTTTGAGAAAATTTTCTCGGTTAACCGTATATGTACGCCATGGCAACGTGACTTGACGAAATTACGTAGCCGTTGTTCTACGTTTAGAATTTATCGTATATAACGGGAAGATGATGACCGTACGATTATCATAAGTATCATCTGCCATCTCTCTCTCTCTTTCTCTCTTTCTCCCTCTTTCTATGCATTCGCGACGTTCGTCTCGCGATCGAGGTATTGTTGGCTCACAATTTACATTCTTACACCCACGCTAATGTCACGTATGCAAACATCGATTTGATGCTAATCGTTCGAATAACGAGTCAACGCCGATCTTTCCCCTTCGCGAGGGAGAAAGAGACTCGTGTTGACGAGAAAGAAAGTCGATACCACTTATCACGCGAAATTCCCTTAATTCCACGAGGTAAATTTAAATGGATATTCGGTTTCAATATTGCGGCATAAACCGTAAAGCGAAGAGAAAAAAATATTCACCGTGTAAAAATGTCTACTGATATCCGATAAAGATTATTTTACGCGATCAAGACTGATGTAGAAGACGGTTTAACAAAATAGGTAGAATAAGCAATTAATTAAGCCGAAAAGACAGACGAGGTCTCGATTTGACATTCAGTCTCCTCGGGAGGGAAGCAATCGATGCGATCGTAAACGCGTTAAAGACGACGTATTAAACACAGTTACGAGACGAGAGGACGTTGCGCGTCCCGATTATATCTGTCCATAAAAGATAACGATCATAAAAGACCGATAACTAAATAGAAATCCCTAATGGCGCTGGCACGGTACTCGAGCATTCGCGCGCACCAGGTACCAATACGAGGTACCTGGCCGACGCAGGTACTCGACCGTACGAGAGCCGATTCCAGGTAACGGTGCTGCCACTTTAGCATATATATGTTTATACGCGTATATCTATCGAAATAATAACGACGTTTTATACATATAGCGACCATTGTACGAACGCAGTGTCCAATCAGGAAGCAGGCAGGAGATTTATTTGCGGTCGCGATAATGGCATCAGATTATCTTCAGGTACCAGTCGCGCATCGGTGCCTATATTTTTCGATTTTTGCGGATTTACACGACCGCGCGAACAGTGGAGAAAGTAGGAAATTTGAATTTCCACATTTGATCTCTTTCATTATAAAGCCATCACCTCCACAAACTTCAATTGAATTTAATTAAACGCAGAATCACGCTTGGGAGGGAAACGTAATAATTACACACAGCAGAAAGTAATACTTCCTAGTAGCCCGGCTAATTACATCGTCTCTTGTCGTTCGAGACATTAATACACAGTAAAGAATTTTGTGTTAAATTTAACATATTTCACATGTCTCAATTTATCCACTCTAATTTTAATGTTAATTTAACAAAAGGCAAGTATGTAAAGAAATAACACAAGTAATATGTTTAAAAATTTACACAAAAGTGTAACACTTAAACTTTATCTGGAAATAAAGTTTATGTTGAATTAACATATTTATAATGTTAAATTTAATTAAAAGAAAATGTTATTACATTTTTATGATCAATAACAGAAGAGATATGTCGATTTAACATATGGAAACTGTTATAGAGAAAAAAATAACACAACTTATCTGTTCATTTTAACATATAACATATTTCATCAAAAATTTGGGCATTTACATATTAATTGTGTTGTTTTAACTCTTAGAAACGTTGAATATTAACTCAACACAGAAATGTCAAAATAACGCAACGATAATATGTTACATTAACATAAGAGTATGTTAAAAATTTACCACAAAAATTTTTACACGAGAAAATTTTAACAGAAATACAAAATGCTTTATACCGTGTTCGTTCAAAAATTAAATAAATAATAATAATAATAATTTGTGCAAAGATACAAATTGAGCGAAGCGTGAAAGAGAGATCATCATGTTCAAAATCGAATTAAGACTGAGAGAAAAGATAGAAATTACACAATAAAAAATTTTGTGTTAAATTTAATATATTTCACAAGTCCCAATTTATCCACTCTAATTTTAATGTTAATTTAACAGAAGGCAAGTATGTAAATAAATAACACAAGTAATATGTTTCAAAATTAACACAAAAGTGTAACACTTAAACTTTATCTGGAAATAAAGTTTATGTTAAATTAACATATTTATAATGTTAAATTTAATTAAAAGAAAATGTTATTCTTACATTTTTATGATCAATAACAGAAGAGATATGTCGATTTAACATATGGAAACTGTTATAGAGAAAAAAATAACACAATTTATCTGTTAATTTTAACATATAACATATTTCATCAAAAATTGGTGCATTTACATATTAATTGTGTTGTTTTAACTCTTAGAAACAGTGAATATTAACTCAACGCAGAAATGTCAAAATAACACAACGATAATATATTACATTAACATAAGAGTATGTTAAAAATTTAACACAAAAGTTTTTACACGAGAAAATTTTAACAGAAATACAAAATGTTTTTACCGTGTATAAATGTTAGCTTTCCGCATCGAAGACTATCGCATCGTATAACGCTTCGTAAATTGTTCAATTTATGGCGCACCGAGCTTTATGATGCAGCTGATATTGCAGCAAAATCATGCACAGCAAGAGAATTACAGTCCCATCTGTTTCCGTTATTATACAAACGCATCCAATGTTCCCAAGTTCTCCATATATTTTGACAAATTATCGAAGGGTGAAGAGTCGCTCTAGAAAACTGACACATAAAATACACATAAAGCGATAAAATAACTTCCCACTCTCTTGCCTTATCTTCTTTATCACACAAACGTGCGATAAAGAATTTAACGTTTTAAATTGGATCACATTTAAAAACCTGATTAAAAGACACACATTGTTCTCTTGTGCTAAATAAAAACCAAAATGTTCGACAAGAAGTGGAAGGAAGAAACTCTTTGTGAAAATTATTTTCAAATATTAAAAAAATCAAACACACACACACACACACACACACACACACACACACACACACACACACACACTGCATATTAATTTCTAAATGACGATAGATCTCATTTCAATAACATTTATAAATAACAGTGCAATTTAGAGCCTCCGCCCTTTGATTCATCGCGATCGATGTAGTCGTGGGTAACGAGCCATGGAAGCACGAAAAAGAAGAGGGTAATCCGATGGAGAAGCGCCCTGTTTACAGTCTGCTCATGCAGATACTAACGAACCTCATGCATTTCGACCGTTGCAGCCTGAAAAGTAGCCGTGTTCTCTTAGTTATCTATGAAATCTCCCGCCAAAAAGGTGTGCGATGACTTGCCAAGCGTGAAGACGACCTCAAACAAAGAGAAACCGACATGCATCATACAGTAAGTCTTAAGGATGTTTTGTACCTATTTTCCAAATATTGAGAATTTAATGAAAATTGTACAGAATGTCTTTACATATTTAGAATCTTCAGTATAATTTTTAAATCGATTCACTAAAGCGTTCACAAGTTATAAGGATTTTAATTTGCACCGAATTAACATGTGTTCTTATGGGAAACGTATAACCATGTCGATTCAAATGACAAAAACACATGGAAATAATATTCAGGATTTGTTTAAAATTTGCAAAAGTTTAGATACAGAGGAAATATTTGGTCAAATAATATTATACAAGTACTAACTGGTTAAAAAGATATTAAATATAATTCAATGAAGTTAGTCATGTATCTGTCACGAGGCGAAATTCTCTGCCAAAAGTTAATCATTTCGATTAACAAAATTCGGAATATTTCAATAAAAACACAATAAATATTAAAAAATACATCTTTGCACTGTAATTAAGATCAAATTGTAATATTCCACACAATTTCTCATACTCAAAATACACCAAAAGTGGATATTCGTCAATATTGATTTTCAGCTACTTTTTGCTGAGATTTTACATACAAAACATCCTTAATATTGTTGTCTATTGAGTATCTAATGAAAGATTATGTTTTTTGGATCTATTAATTGTTATACCAAGTGTAATAAGTGTCTCTAAAATAACAAACTACAGATGTTTGAAAATTTCTGCCGACACAATCCTTCGACTGCGAAATAAATTCAATGGGTATCTGTTAAATAAATCAATTATAATCGCATTTTAATAATTGGATAATAAGTACTATCCTGTATGATGTTTTACGAAGTGCAAGTAATGTATACACTAAAATTGAATAACGAACTGGCAATTCATCCGTGATCTAACGGTGAGACTCAAGTGATCAGGCAGAAATTATAATGCGTTATCTGCTTTATGCCCGCAGATCGAGAAACATTATGGCTCTTACATCCGGTAGCCCAGTAATATTGTACATTTAAGGACATTGGACTTTGGAGATTACGCTTGCGAAACTCCGTTAACTTCAGATGAGTCGTTAATCTTGAAACAGGCGGCAACTATAACGCCACTATTAGACGCACAATCGTGCATGTATACACGTAATCCGTAATCACCGTTATATCTTTAAACTCCAAACTCCGTTACTTACTTGATATCTCTATATATGCGCCAATTAAAGAGAGAAAAACATATGCCTCCCCATCCTTTCCAAGCTGTGTCTACCTTCTTTCCACAAATATGCAATCGACAAACACCCATACAGCACAGAACATTGGATCTGTTCTTTTTAGCTGCACTGCTACACTAGTGCAATAAGTTAGAAAGAGACAAAAATATTGCTTTCACTCTAACTAATTGCACTAGTGCAACAATGTAGCTAAAAAGAACAGGCCCATTATTGTAACATTACAGGCATATTGTAATATTGCCGCAATATTGCTGCAATGTTACAACAATGTTCTGTGCTGTATGGGCAATTTCTTGTAATTTTCCGAAATTATTTGCAAAATTCTCTCTCTCTCTCTCTCTCTCTCTCTCTCTCTCTCTCTCTCTCTCTCTCTCTCTCTCTCTCTCTCTCTCTCTTTCTCTCTCTCTCTCTCTCTCTCTCTCTCTCTCTTTCTGTCGTTGGCTGTACTGTAGGGTTGCACAAGACCCAAGACAAGACAATATTCGTAAAAATATTGTATTGGTATTGAAAATTTTCAAAAATTTAAATCTTGTCTTGGTCTTGAGTGAATATTGATAGCACAAATCTCGTCTTGTATTGTCTTGTCTCGATTTTATTAACAATTTTTTATCTAATATTAAAAAATTATATTAAATAATATTTAACATAATTTTTGTAATATAATTTAAAATAATTATTACTATTGTATTACATTTTAATTATAATTATTACTATGTAATCGAAATAAATGCCGTCTATTTACATAAAAAAACATTTACTGCTTCATGGAAAACAGAAATTAATAACTATTTACAGACTCCAAGGGAATGTGCAGATATAAATATTTTGGAGTAGTAAAAAAATTAGGTTCATATTTATCCTACATTGTCAAAAATGGCTCGAGACATTTTAAGTTCAACTGCCTCGTCCGTGTCAGTAGAAAGACTTTTCTCAATAGGAACTCTGACTATGTCAAAAAATAGAACTAGATTACAAAGTAAATTTTTAAAAGTACTAATGTGCATCAATTCCTGGGTGAAATGCTTTAATGTCTAAAATTTGCAAGTTTGATTTCTAATTTATAAAATTGTTATATTGCATTAATATTAAATGTTTTTAAATTTATCAATATAAATGTTTTTATTGAATAAAATGTTCTTAAATTCGTATATAGTGATTTTTTTTCATTTACAAATATAAATATTTTAATTTATTTGAGAACCAATAATCTTGACAAGACTAATAATCTTGACAGTCTTGGTCTTGGTATTGTTGATAACTAATTAAAAATTAACTAATTAAAAATTATTAGTTGATAACTAATTAAAAATCTTGTCTAGATCTTGTCTTGAAATTCAATATCAGATACCAAGACTATAATCTTGGTATCTCGTGCAACCCTAGTTGCTTGAATCTCTCCGCCACCAAACATGGATTATAGCTCTCTATGATGCCACATTGTAGCACGATGACAACATGCGAAATCGGCTATTGTCTCGGAGAGGAGGCAAAACTATTACTATTTCCGCGGTTTACTCTTCGCGCTTTAACGACGAGCAGCGTGCCAAATTGAGCCGTGCTGAATCGGCTATCGTAGCCTATCCGTGGCGCGTGGCCCGACCGGCAGAAATTAGTTACGCAGAAATTAGACACGCACCCCGCGTGCCAGGAAAGACAGAGAGAGAGAGAGAAGTCAAAGTGAAAGAAAGAGAGGAAAGAGAGAGACGGCTCTCTTGACGGTCAGTCGAGGGAGCGATCGCGTCAACCAGAGCCACTCGAGGTAGATCAATTTCAATATGGTACTCGGCCATGTTTAATGAGCCATAAATTGGTTCGGCCCACTATGAGAGCAGGAGTACCCTTCGTCGGCTCATCATCATTCAATTTTCCGTAACACGAGCGGCTGGAAGAAGGGAGAAGGGAGGATCCTAGCCGTGCGACGATTATTGAAAAATAATCCCCGATCGATTTGATCGCGATCAAATGGGCGCAATTTGAGAAGCTTCGAGTGAAATTTTATGGAGATACACATATGAAAGTTGATGAGCGCAACCTCGGTTTCACGGATTTTTCAGAATATCGATCGCACACTGAGAAAAAAATCTGGTTGCATTAATTAGAATTCTGGTAGATTCAACCAGTATGTTTGTTGGAAAATGGACGAACCAGAATTCTTGTAGAAATTACCAGATGAATCTAATTAATTTCTTCCTGTTAAATTTACCAAATTTTCTGGTTAATAATATTAAACTCACCAGCATCAAGTCGTCTAAAATTTTTTCCATCTAACCTCAAAAGCCTGTTTAATATTCTGAATTCCAACAAGATTATTGGATAAATTCGATCTAGATTATTGAATAAATTATTTTAAATTCAGTTTGTTAGAAATTAAACTGATAAACAGTGATGCAGGAAGAGGATGCAGCTCAAACACACACAATCAGAGGGCTAGCGTCTCTTTCTGGCACTACTGCTGGTAAAAGAAAAAAAATATACTTTGCATTTAATTACAAATAATCAAGGTATAAGACTCGAAATATAAAATTAACAAATTAGTTTCAATAGCAATACCATTATTTATTATACAATAAAAGGCATAAAACAAATAAAAATAAAAATAAAAAGAAGGAATAGCGAACGTTTCGACCCTATTTTTGAGTCATCTTTAGCGCAAATGTGATGATGTGATAAAAATATAACAAAAGTGTTACATTTGCATTTAATGTTAATACTAGTTCTTTATATACATTTTATGGCAAATATTGAATACGAGTTAAATTAAGAGTAGCTTGCCGCCAGCGGCAAGCAAAGAAATTAATGTAACAAGAAATTTTATAGATCCAACCAGAAAATACTATCCTTATAGTAAAATTTATTAAACGTTCTAGTTATAAAAAATCGAGTCTTATCTTGATAACTAGAAATTCTGGTTTGATTTAATCAAAATGCCTTCAATCATACACGTCTTGTTGGTACAATCAAACGATTTTTCTCGGTGCAGGAATAATTTTGTTTTGCTCGCGACAGAGAGATACAGTAATCTGCCATAATTGAATTTATTCGCTAATCACGTCTGATAAAATAATTATAATACATGAGGAAGATAATGCAGAATTAAGATTGCGCAAACTATACTGATCATTTTAGACAGCATCTTTTATTTATCATACGGTATTATATCAGCAATCGATCTAAGCCCTAATTAATCAGAATGTCTATCTTCACGCATACGTGCACCCACCTTGCGGTCAATTATACCGCACGAGCTAATTTATTTTATCACCTTACCCCTCTTCCTGCGCATATTTCTGCATGCAAAGACAGTACGCTTCAGTATAATAATTAACCATAGTGATAAAATAAAAAATCCTTTACACATATTTAACGACAAGTATCTCGAATGTATGCGTGCGCGTTCGTTGATAGATGTAACAACAATTAAAAATACGATTGATTGATGATTCGCGCACAGAAAATTATAAATTCGTCGAGTAATAAATAAAATAAATCGATCGCGCCGGTCGCATATAATTATCAATCGACGCCCGATCGAAACGACTACAAATGAGGCACAAATTGGAGAGCCGCGCGAGCCTCCTCGCCTCGCGGATTCTATTCGCCTCTTCTTTTCGAGCGGCAGGATGACGAGGCAGGTGTCAGAAACGCGCGCGGCCACTTCCTCGGTGGCGATGTTGTCGGCAACATCTGGCCAGCCGTTATCCACGGACCGGGATAACGTTGTTGGTCCTATGATTCTCCGATTAACACGCCGGTGCCGTGCCACCGACCTCCCCCTCCCCCCCGTCCCGTACCCCCTTTCTTCGCGTGCCCTAATCTTCTTTCTCTCGCGCGCGCGCGCGCGATGATACCACTGTCCGTGATTGTGCGGCACCGGTTTCCATCCGCGAAACGCGATGCACCTAATCGACGCTGACTTGCAATTAATCCGCGTTTCGTTGCGTTGCGCTCGTAGAAAGTCCAATTTAATAAATTGCGCCGGCTCGGAGCGATTTAACGCGTCTCGCGAAATGTCGATGGATAATGGCGAATGGAAGATCTCTTCTTGCTTTGATTTCCCGTCTATCGAACGGTCCTCCATCAAAATCCTCTGTATCGCGTTCTATTAGAATAATAATGAAATGTATCTCCGTGTCTTGTAAAAAAGCATACATTAATAATATTATTTTTTTCTCGAAATAAATTCGAAATCATGTTGCACTTACTCTGTATACAGGGTGTTTCTTAATAAGCGCGACGAATTTTAAGAGATGATTCTTTGTCGAAAATTAAGAAGGGTTTTTCATATAAACATATACTTCTACAACCCTTCCTGTGGAGTTACACTCTTCCAAGAATGGGGGTTAACATTAGGTTATTATTTTTTTCTCAAATTTCGAACAAGTTAAAGAAATGAAATTAGGTGGATATTTTTTACTAGTAAAAAGGTTATTTATTAATATTTTTTTTCAGCCTCCCGCATTGTTATAAGGAGATGGACCTAGCAACCTTTATTCAATTTTTTATTAGAACTTTTTAATGGGCCGGAATGTGATAATCTAAAAATATGCATTAAAAAGTTTGATTTATTTAGAAACTTTTTCATTTCTTCTATTTTTTTCATAAAATCAGTAGTTTAAGGATGTTTTGTACATATTTTCAAAATATTGAGAATTTAATGAAAATTGTACAGAATGTCCTTACATATGTTTAGAATCTTCAGTATAATTTTTAAATCGATTCACTAAAGCGTTCAAGTTATAAGGATTTTAATTTGCAACGAATTAACATGTGTTCTCTTGGGAAATTTATAACGCCGATTCGACAAAATGACAAAAATGTCGCCGAAATGACAAAAACACATGGAAATAATATTCGGAATTTGTTTAAAACTTGCAAAAGTTTAGATACAGAGGAAATATTTGATCAAATAATATTATACAAGTATTAACTGGTTAAAAAGATATTAAATATCATTCAATGAAGTTAGCCGTGTATCTGTCACAAGGCGAAATTCTCTGCCAAAAGTTAATCATTTCGATTAACAAAATTCGGAATATTTCAGTAGAAACACAATAAATATTTAAAAAAACATCTTTGCACTGTAGATCAAATTGTAATATTAAGATCAAATTGTAATATTCCACACAATTTCTCATACTCAAAATACACCAAAAATGGATATTCGTCAATATTGATTTTCAGCTACTTTTTGCTGGGATTGTACATACAAAACATTCTTTAAAAAAATAAAATACGTTATCGTATACAGCATGGTATTTTTATTTTAAAATTAGAGTAAATATTGGGAAAATTGGAACAAAAACAAAATTATAATAAAAAACCTAAAAAATAAAAACCTAATTTTTATCTCCATTTTTGGAAGAGTATAAGTTATATGAAAAACCCTTCTTAATTTTCGACAAAGAATCATCTCCTAAAATTTTTCGCACTTATTAAGAAACACCCTATACATATTCTTCATCTTATATTCTTAACCTTTTTTGTATATATTGCATTATTTTCTTCTTCATTAATAAATATAATCTTCCGTCAAAATAGTATTAAAGGAAATGGAATAATGATATCGAAATATGATTACAAATAAACGTAGAATATGCAATGTGAAGCCTACACAATTATTTTATAATGGAAAAATGCAAGTTTCATTAATATTCTAACGTAACATAATATATTCATTACATACACATATCATATTGCAAAATAAAATAAAAAGAAATTTAATAATAAATAAATAAACAAAATTGAAATTTAATAATAAATAAATAAAGCAAATTTATGTTATTTGCAGAAAGAGACGATTATTTGCGGAAAATAATTTCTTCGATCGCTAGAATAAACAATCAACAATGTCAACCCGACTGCAGCTTACGGTGCGATGCCTATTCGGCTTTCACATCCCATCGTTCTCGACGTCGCCTTCCGCGTGGCTCCTTGAAAACGGATCATCAGGGAGGAGGCACTTATCGGCGGGGTCGCTCGCCTGTCTGGTTCAATCGCCATAAATACGCGATGCGCGCGTATTTACATAGGACCCCCGGTGCACATGAATACGTAAATGTAAATAAACAAAGTGAAAAAGCGACGCGCCGATTTGCATGTCGATTTGTACCGGCTACCGTTGCCGTTGGTAGCTTTTTGCCCGGCCGGTTCGCGTAGCCGCGGGGCACGGGAGCCGCCGTAGCCCGTGTTTACGAAGAAAGGGGAGAGGGGAGGGCGGACAAACACGAAAGAGGGAATAGGGATTTAAATTAGCGGTGGCCTCGACCTACGTACGCGCCCGCCGCCACTTATGCATCAGTGGTGGTGATGCGTGTGGAAAAGAATGGGAGAGAAGTCGACGAGCTGTGTCACACCTGCGGTGTCTCGAGGTTATTAGCTCCCAAGTTCAAACGACGGTTACACGACGGTGATATTAATCGTACCATTTTTTGTTCCGCTATATACAAGGTGCTCCGAATTTAAATGTCAAATCTTCGGAAACGCGTGACGAATGAACGAAGAAAAAGTTCTTAGGGATTAGTTCGTCTTTGTTTTATTTTGAAGAAAATCGCAATAAATAAACAAAACAGTTTTTATCAAAAAATATAAAATAATATTAAAATTATATAAGATTTGTCGAGAATTCGTTGACTCGAGAGAAGTAGCTCGTGGTCTATCAAATGTTAAACTAGGGTCTGCACTGAGAAAAAAATCTGGTTGCATTAATTAGAATTCTGGTAGATTCAACTAGTATATCTGTTGGAAAATGGAACCAGAATTCTTGTAGGAATTACCAGATAAATCTGATTAATTTCTTCCTGTTAAATTTACCAAATTTTCTGGTTGATAATATTAAACTCATCAGCACCAAGTCGTCTAAAATTTTTTCTAAATTTTTCTAATCTCAAAAGCCTGTTTAATATTTTGAATTCCAACAAGATTATTGGGTAAATTCAACCTAGATTATTGAATAAATTATTTTAAATTCAGTTTGTTAAAAATTAAACTGATAAATAGTGATGCAAGAAGAAGATGCAGCTCAAACACACACAATCAGAGAGCTAGCGTCCTCTTTCTGACACTACTGCTCGTAAGAGAAAAAAATATACTTTGGAAGCAAAAAAATTAATGTAACAAGAAATTTTATAGATCCAACCAGAAAATATTAACCAAATCTTTATAGTAAAATCTATTAAAATTTCGTTCTAGTTATAAAAAAATCGAGTCTTATCTTGATAATTAGAAATTCTTGTTTGATTTAACAAAATGTCTTCAATCATATACGTCTTGTTACAATCAAACGATTTTTCTCAGTGTGGCTTCGTAAGAAAATCAGTAAGAAAAAATAAATAAGTAAACCTAACCTAACTTAACAATAAATAAATAAGAAAAATTGAAAACCTTTTTGCAATTTTCTTCAAAACGAAATAAAATCTCTAAGAACCTAACGTTTCTTTATTAATTCCTCGAACCTAACCTAAACAATAAATAAATAAGAAAAAAGTTTCTTTATCGATTCCTAGAACCTAACCTAAACAATAAATAAATAAGAAAAAATGAAAATCTTTTTGCAATTTTCTGCAAAACGATATAAAATCTCTAAGAACCTAATCTTTCTTTATCGATCCTTCTCACGCTCTTAAAAGTTTGACATGTAAGTTCGAGACACCTTGTATGTAAGACGCGAGGCTCACATATTATTCTGACTAAAATAATGAAAAATATTTATGATAGATAGAATATCATACACTATGTAACTATTCACTTTCTATGCAAGAAATCGCACGATTTCTGATCGAAATTAGGGACATCGCGTGTTCGATTCGAATCGATGCATTGTCAAGGCAACTTGCGGTGACGCTGGTCGCGCGATCGTTGGTGGTCTCCGTCGAATTTCTAAAGCTACCGCAAACGTCGCCGGCTCTCCCATCCTCTCTTTCTCTTATCCTCTTCTCCTTCTCTAGGTCCCGCTGTATATTCTTACGGAATAGAGAATACTCGACTAACGATTCGCCGGCGAAGCTTCGTCATGCTTGCAAACTATCCCGCGCGAGCAACAGTGTAAGTCACCGAGACGCAGGTGTAAGTCTCGGATGCTGGAGGAGAGGCAGAGTAGATCTCGGATTCTCGCGCAGGGCTGCAACTGCGAAGGCACGAGACGCGAATAGCCTAATCTGTAAGCTAATGACCGCATGGTTGTCGCGTCGTTGGAAATTACACCGCCGCGCGGTTTTGACAGATTATTACGGCAGCGTCGGAATGAAAGACGAAGGTTGTCAAAGGATTCCTCGACCTTCCACGCGCGATTATCATAGGCGGATTTCTACGCAAAATCGACACGCAGCGGCAGCGAATACGCTCGGCTATAATGGCGGTGAAGAAGAGACGCGCGTACTTAAGTATGCGTCGACAATGGAGGCGAGAGAAGAGAGAGGTCCGCGATTACAAGTTCCGCGATCGCGATCGCGGCCCTGCTCTTTGCGTGAACCCTAGGCGTATCTACGTGTGCGAGCTGTACGTGTCGTGTACGCCAAGAGAGCTCACGATTGCCCGGTATATCACAGACCGGTGCAGTGACTGTCAGTAAACCGCGAGCTTGACTTCGACCTCATCTCGGTTACTACCGGTAGTCGAGGTGGAGAGAGGTCGGCAATTGCCGTTGAACGTACGTCCTATTGTGCACCCAAGATGATTCTCCCTGAACCGTAAAAGTCGATAAACACGATAATTAAATAAGCTGCAAATTACGTGCGATTGTATGCAATTAATACCGCAGGTAATTAAGTAATTAATAGTATATGTAATTATATTAGCATAATTATAGAATTAATATAAATTATATGTCGACAACACAGGCCTGCGAGGTTTTTTTTTTAAGATGCAATAGTGATTTCCGACGTAATTTTTTAGCTGAATTCGAATCTGGCTGCCGAATTTGCGTAGTACGTCACATTTTTGAGTAATTTGTAATTGAATGGCTCAAAAATCGCTATTTTGGCCAATTTCATGAATTTATTGCGAGCAAACCAAATTTTTTGAAATATTTCTGTCAATGGCATCGTATAATACTCACTTTCTCCTTTTAAATCCACTTTCGATTACCGCTGCACGATTTTTTTTCACTGAGATATATAAGTATGACGTAAGAAAATTTATGTTAAAGAAAATTTATATAGACATCAATATAGTAGATCCATGATGTTGAAAGTTGAAAAAACTGACATATGTCAGGTTCGGTTGTCCAAAAAAGTATAGTAAAGAAATATCTAATACAGTTGTTACACATTTTGATAAATTTTTCTAAATTTTATGCCTTTTTATTGTGATTCTATTCGCCATATTGGATGCGTCATTTTTAATTTCAAAAGATGACAGAAGGTTTAAAAATGTATATTTTTATCCTAATTTTGATTCGTAGTGAAATAAAGAGGTGGCACGGTTGATTTAGAATGGCTTATTAGATCTCTATGCATGACCAGTCTTATGACTTGTATATCTGAGCGAAAAAAAATCGTGAGGCGGTAATCGAAAGTGGATTCGAAAGATGTAGGTGAGTACTATACGATGCCATTGACAGAAATATTTTAAAAAATTTGGTTTATTCACAATAAATTCATTAAATTGGTCAAAATAGCGATTTTTGGGCTATTCAACTACAAATAACTCAAAAACCTGACGTGCTACGCAAATTCGGCGGCCAGATTCGGATTCAGCGCAAAATTACGTCAAAAATCACTATTGCATCTTAAAAACAAATTTTGATCCCCTTTTTTGCAGGCCTGTGTAATTTATTTATCATTATTATTAATGTTATTAAAAGCTCTCTGCAATTATTTCTTTTATACGAATTAAATTAAATTCTTACACGAAATCATCGTTATCCTGTTTCGTTTTTACGTTCGTTATATTATTGATATAACATTATATTCGGATTTAATGTCAGTCATAACGAATAAGTCACGACAACGTTAATTAATCTTTCGACGCGAGCACGTTATATCTGACTTGATAATCTATACTTAAACTTTCGGCATAACTTCCACATCGACATTAAGCGAAGATTGCTTATGTAAGTTACTTAACTAGTGAATGATCGTCCGTCCATTAATATTGACGTCTCATTAAAGCGGCAGGATTTCTAATAATTCGCCGCGGTTCCATCCGTTCGAAATCGATTTGCGACACGAGCGGCCCGGCCAAACTAAACCGTCGTGATTTTGCTCCGATACAACTTGAATAATTCACCGACCCGGCTACGTATCGTACACGAGAATACGAACAGTAATTTGTATTAATGCTCCGATAATTATTATTCAAAGGCTTTCACGCGCAGAAAGACACGAGCGGCTCTATTGAACATCGCTGAATCTTTAGAATGGCATTGCCAGTAAATAAGTAATTATCGCTATTACAGGCACGTGTTACGTTGAGTCAACGGTTCGCGTATCGTTAAGTATCAAGGCATCTGGAATGATGCCGCGAAACGCTGGTGGTCCGAGAATAAAGCACGTGTACCACGCATTAAGCAATGGCCTAAAAGTATATTACATTCAGCATTCGCTAGCATTAATCTCTGTAATATTATCTTAATTAACATTAATCTTTTGAATCATTAACACACTATTTTGTCTTTTTATTGTGACTTTTATTACGCAACAATTAATCTCCTTCCATGTCTTGAAACTAAATTATTTTCAAAATAAACAATTCTTCAAAAATTCATTCCAGATATTTTACCAACATGATAGATACGATATTAGTTCATCAATCGAATCGAAGAATTCAATAATTTAAAAAGCAATATTAAATAAGTAAATTTTATATAAAAATTTTTTCGATTGCGTCAATGTTAAGAATTAATCTCTGCAATATTATTTTAATTAACATTAATCTTTCGAATCATTGACGCACTATTTTGTCTCTTTATTGCGATCTTTAATACGCAACAATTAATCTCCTTCCATGTCTTAGAATTAAATTATTTCCAAAATAAACAATTCTTTCTTCAGAAACTCATTCCAAATATTTTACCAACATGTATACTACGATATTAACTCATCAATCGAATCGAAGAATTCAATAATTTAGAAAGGAATATTAAATATGTAAATTGTATATGAAAGTTTTTTCGATTGCGTCAATATTAAGAATTAATCTCTGTAATATTATTTTAATTAATATTAATCTTTCGAATCATTAACGCACTATTTTGTCTCTTTATTGCGATCTTTAATACGCAACAATTAATCTCCTTCCATGTCTTAGAATTAAATTATTTCCAAAATAAACAATTCTTTCTTCAGAAACTCATTCCAAATATTTTACCAACATGTATACTACGATATTAACTCATCAATCGAATCGAAGAATTCAATAATTTAAAAAGGAATATTAAATAAGTAAATTGTATATGAAAGTTTTTTCGATTGCATCAATATTAAGAATTAATCTCTGTAATATTATTTTAATTAATATTAATCTTTCGAATCATTAACGCACTATTTTGTCTCTTTATTGCGATCTTTAATACGCAACAATTAATCTCCTTCCATGTCTTGGAATTAAATTATTTCCAAAATAAACAATTCTTTCTTCAGAAACTCATTCCAAATATTTTACCAACATGTATACTACGATATTAACTCATCAATCGAATCGAAGAATTCAATAATTTAAAAAGGAATATTAAATAAGTAAATTGTATATGAAAATTTTTTCGATTGTATCGATATTAAGCATTAATCTCTGTAATATTATTTTAATTAATATTAATCTTTCGTATCATTAACGTACTATTTTGTCTCTTTATTGCGACTTTTATTACGCAACAATTAATCTCCTTCTATGTCTTGAAACTGAATTATTTTCAAAATAAACAATTCCTCAAAAATCCATTCCAGATATTTTACCAACATATCGAATTGATATTAGCTCATCAATCGAATCGAAGAATTCAATAATTTAAAAAGGAATATTAAATAAGTAAATTGTATATGAAAGTTTTTTCGATTGCATCAATATTAAGAATTAATCTCTGTAATATTATTTTAATTAATATTAATCTTTCGAATCATTAACGCACTATTTTGTCTCTTTATTGCGATCTTTAATACGCAACAATTAATCTCCTTCCATGTCTTGGAATTAAATTATTTCCAAAATAAACAATTCTTTCTTCAGAAACTCATTCCAAATATTTTACCAACATGTATACTACGATATTAATCGAATCGAAGAATTCAATAATTTAAAAAGGAATATTAAATAAGTAAATTGTATATGAAAATTTTTTCGATTGTATCGATATTAAGCATTAATCTCTGTAATATTATTTTAATTAATATTAATCTTTCGTATCATTAACGTACTATTTTGTCTCTTTATTGCGACTTTTATTACGCAACAATTAATCTCCTTCTATGTCTTGAAACTGAATTATTTTCAAAATAAACAATTCCTCAAAAATCCATTCCAGATATTTTACCAACATATCGAATTGATATTAGCTCATCAATCGAATCGAAGAATTCAATAATTTAAAAAGGAATATTAAATGAATAAATTGTATATGAAAGTTTTTTCGATTGCATCAATATTAAGAATTAATCTCTGTAATATTATTTTAATTAACATTAATCTTTCGTATCATTAACACACTATTTTGTCTTTTTATTGTGACTTTTATTACGCAACAATTAATCTCCTTCCATGTCTTGAAACTAAATTATTTTCAAAATAAACAATTCTTCAAAAATTCATTCCAGATATTTTACCAACATGATAGATACGATATTAGTTCATCAATCGAATCGAAGAATTCAATAATTTAAAAAGCAATATTAAATAAGTAAATTTTATATAAAAATTTTTTCGATTGCGTCAATGTTAAGAATTAATCTCTGCAATATTATTTTAATTAACATTAATCTTTCGAATCATTGACGCACTATTTTGTCTCTTTATTGTGATTTTTATTACGCAACAATTAATCTCCTTCCGTGTCTTGAAACTAAATTATTTTCAAAATAAACAATTCCTCAAAAATTCATTCCAGATATTTTACCAACATGTATACTACGATATTAACTCATCAATCGAATCGAAGAATTCAATAATTTAAAAAGGAATATTAAATGAATAAATTGCATATGAAAATTTTTTCGATCAAATCGATATTAATAGAATTAAACTATTGCGAAGAAATATAATTAATGCGGTATTTTATAACTAATTATGCTTCACACGTTCCTGAGCTGGACATTATCGCTGCACATGGAGTTGATGGCTATAATAATCTGTTAACTGGTCAATAAAATCTAAAAATCGCAGACCCGCCTCTTATTTTATTCGCGCCCTCGTCCCTTGGTAATACCACCTATAACGCAGCGAGACGCTCGTCAGCAGGACTTTTGCGGAAGACCGTTTAACGAGTAAGGCAAAGATCGCGCACATGTAGACAGGTAACAACAACGCGGCGCGATCGAAAGAAAATTCCGCGAGCTTAATCGATCGTATATTACGGACGGACAGGTGACAGGAAGTGGCGTCGATACGCCGACATAAATCACATTATTTTACATGACATTTATCAGCCTAAAACGTATATTTCCGCGTGTCACATTCGCGAAAAAATCATCACCAAGATTTAGAAGACGCGAATTTCCTGGCACGTCGGATTACAAGTTGCGTGATTAAGGACGAATAATTTTCTTGGTAAATAGACGAACGGACAAACGCGTATAATTTATTCGGAATGCGGAAGCCGATCGACGCGATGACAATATCGTAAATAAATTTAATTAATTAATTAATTAAATCGATATAAAGATGTAAATGAGATTTTCTCCTACGAAAGAGAAACGAAAGAAAAGGGAAGAGAGAGGAAAGATACGCGGCAGGTAATCTTGAGAAAAACCCCGGGCAGTTAATCTGAAATGTAAATTCGAAAACGATCGCCGCCCACACCGGTTGCCGTCCATTTTTCCTACAATTAACGACCTGTCGGTAAACAGCCAGAAATTGGCGCGATTCGCGCCGTTTTGCGCCGTGGGTGCAGCTTTGACGGGCCGAGTAAGCGCCATAGTCTAACCTGTAATTAGGACACCTTGGGTGCGACTCTAATTAAGGGCCTTAGCTCTTCATAAATCTCCGACTCTTACGAGGGTCATGTTTGGATGAACCCAGAGAAATCGAATCTTGGAGTCGTTTAGAAAATCAAATCACCCACGGCCACCATATAATCGATCGGCCAGACAATAAACGTTGTCAAAAAAAAAAAGAACAGAGAAAACGATTAATATAACTGACAAAACCAATAGAAACGAATTTTATAGATTAAAATGTAAGAGAGATTCCGATAGAAGCGAAGGAAAGTATGAGAGAAAAAATTGATTTAAAATTATCAAAAAAATTGATCAAAAAAATATAATATGATACAAGAAGTAATTAAAAACGACCACACTGGCAAATTTTATTAAAGTGAATCACGACGTTTCGACCATGGTTTTGGTCCTTTTCGAGTGAACTGCAAAAAATTATTTCCAGTATTACACAAAAAATAAATTACATTGATTTTGAAATAAAAAATGAGCGGCAAGTTAAATACATACAATAATTTAGTTAACTATTCTATCGTGAGAAGGAAATCACTTCGTCAAGAATGTCATGTCAACCGTCTCCATCAACACACAGAGAAAGACTAGACAACCTTTATTAGTCTATCATAAATATTGTTTAAATTTTCAGTGTCCTTTTGTAAGTTGATCGTGTTGTCAAACTTTTTTATAAAAAATACATTTCGGCGATTTCTCTCTTTCTCACGTGTTTCTCATTATGTAAAATAACTGGTAATGACCAATCGAAGTCATGATTAAATTCAACTTTATGTTTACTGATAACAGAAAAATTACTTTCGTGCACTTTTATGTTGTTGCGATGTTCTTTTACACGAGTGCTTACATGTCTTTTTGTTTGGCCAATATATGACTTGTTACAATTTTTGCAGTCTAATTTGTAAACGACTTCCGTCCTGTTATTAATAGGCAGCCTGTCTTTACCACGTTTAATTAATGCGTTGAGTTTTTTAGGCACATTGTAGACGACATTAATACCTACATTTTTAAAAACGCGACCAATTTCACTACTCAAGCCCTCCACAAACGGCAAGGAGATGTACGAGGATGTAACTGAATTGTCGGATTCATTGTCCATATTTGCGTTATTACGGTGTTTTAAAAAATATAATCTTTTTTGTACATAGCGGTTAATAATATGATTTGGAAAGCAATTGTTGGAAAGAATCTGCTTAACGATCAATATTTTTGGAATGAAATCGAGTGTCTGCCAATAAAATGGCGTGGTCAACAAGATTGTAGAATAAAAATTAGTATATCTATTGGAACAGGTGTTATATATATGTACAGGAAATATAATATGATATTGATACAAAAAATTGATATAAAAAATATGATATAAAATATTGATGCTAAAAAAGAAAGTGCGTGAAGGGGAGGGGGGATGCAGAATACATCACATTGTTCATACAATGATTTTACGCGCGACTTTCCCTTCTCCACTTGTGTAGATACTCGAATTATTCGTCGCTTTCGGCGTGTGTTCTTGCGCAACCGACGATGCAGGGCATCCCTCGTCGAGACGAGAGCTCGGGGAAAATCTCGCGCGTCTTGGGAATCGTCGCAACCTGCGGCCGGAGGCAGGTAACCGTACGCAAGTTAGCCGAGGCCGCGAATAGTCGCGCGAGAGTGAGTCCGCGTCAGTCAAACGCGTGCTATTATGTTGTAAATCATCGGTGATTGTCTGAACTGGAACTCCAGCGGTGGCGAGATGCGTTGCCCGGCTAGTAATAATCAATTTATGCACTTCATCGGCCGCAATAAATTTGTTATTAGCCGCAGCCGTCACCGCGTTAGCTTATGCTAGGCTGGATCGCTCCAGGATCGGATGAGAAGAAGAGATCTCGCAGCTCGCGACGAAAAGGAGTCAATCGTAAACGCGAAAAGCGAATGAAATGAATTTTCCGAATTTTATTCATACCATCAGAAAAGAAGACATGGGTCCTGATCGATTTGTAAAAAAAAATTCAACGATAAAATATATGAGACCTCCTGCCGACTCTGAGTCCGATCCTGGATCGATCGAATCTGCGCGGTAGAGAGACCTATAAATAGATCCCTAGATCACGCGAACCTCGCACACACTGATACAATATCGGGTGACGCATACGTTTTGTCGCCTTCTTCGCGGGAGATGTAATATCGTGTTTGATGGACAACGCGATGGTGTCGATGGATCGATCGATTGATGATCCTGCGATCCGGCGCAATTACGCGCGGGTTTGTTGGATACGAAATCATCGAGACTCATTAGTCTTTGTTATATAATTACATAATGGCAATTTGATTGCGAGGACCTCATTTTTGATGGCTGGGAGTCATCGCGAAAATGAATAGTGAATATAAATATGTTAGCTGCGTCTTTTTACCAGCCAATGTTATTATTATTATTTTAATGCTTTATCACGATAATGGAAATGTCACTTTCATGATTTATAATATTTCTAATTTTGGCATAATTTGTGCCTTTTACTCTTATTCGAAATTAATTGAAATCCTTAATCCATCATTATTTGCGATCGTTTATGACATTGTGATAGACATAGATCGATAATCATTAACTTTAAATTATGTAATTATAATTAATCAGTTCACTAATATATATATTTGTATATTTATATATTTGTATATTTTTATATTATTATATTTTTTATATATTCTTGTCGTGTATTTACCGTTATGGTTTTATTAATTTCTATATTATTTGATGTAATTATCGATGATTAATATATAATTAGCTTTGATGACTCAATTTTATAACTAAGCTCTCAATGCCTTTTCTCGAATTTTATTTTATTTTTATTTTATTTTATTTTATTTTTATTTTATTTTTATTTTAAATTATGTGTTCGACAAAAAATTAAAATTAAAATTAAAATTTTCTTCTAGATTTATCGAAAAAAAATTAGTCACTTTACGCAATCTACGAATTAACTAAATGTGAAATTTTTAATTAAAAAGAATTAAAGTACATTTCATGAAAACTCAAGTTTTCCTGGCAATTAACAGTCTGTGTTGCACGAAGCCGCAAAGAGTTTTCGGTAAATTAAAATCCGCCAGTGGGCGTAAACCCTTCGAATTCATCGGGACGCGACCGTTCCTTTTCCTCTTTGGGACCGGCTTTCATTTGGTGCGTATTAGTGGAGGATAATGAACTTTTCGAGGCTGCTCGCCGCCTTTTGCGAGAATGACTCCGAATTCCCGAAAAACGAGAGAAGACAAATGGAAATACGCCCGCGAGAGTCCCTGAATTTTTCTCGCAGGACAGAATCCGCCTTTTTTTCAAGAACAAACGGGTTAAGTTAAGTCGCACAGATTCTCACGGTACATAAGAAAACAAAATTATCGTCTGCATTATAAAAGCCAAGTGTAAATATTCGATAATTAACGTACACGTGTACGTTGTGGTTGAGTGCCATGTGACATATTGCGTTGTAACAATTCGACAAACTCGCTCCACGTGAAACGTCAAAAACACATCATGACTAGTCTTACCAATATCAAAAATAGATAGCTCTAAATAAGATTCGTCAATAAAGATGTTTTTGCACGACCTCTGCTACGCGATATTGACACGGTGCGTTTAATCAGCGTTGCAAATACGCTAAATTGCACCACAATATAGCCTGATTATCGATAATTCCGAGAGCCGGTGCCGTCTCAAAGACGTCATTCGTCATGTATTTACTTTATACTATTTATCGAGCGCGTAAACTCGCCTTACGAAATATCCCGCAATTGTATGTATAATAAAAATCTCGTAATAAGTGTTGCCATAAATTTCATTATATTTTACTCCACATTTTTTCTATATCTTAAAGTGGATATTTTTCCGAAAGTAATATTAGAGATATTTTTACAAAGATAATAACACAAAATATTATTTGTAAAAAGAAATATCGGCATTGAATATTAATTAAATCATAGGCTACATCTGTTGTTAAAATTTCATACATTTATATCGAAGATTACCTTTGATTTTTCCGAGTCTCAAAATTGTACTACACGATTTTTGTTTAAAAAAAATTTCAAAGAATACGTGCGAATCTTGTAAAACTGTCAAAGCTGTTGACACTTTTTCGATCTGACAATCTGGTAAAGCACAGCACGGGACAAAAAGAAATAGAAGCTGACGGCTTCAGGTAAACAGAGATCAATTCAAGCTACGAGAAAATATTTTGCCAACATGCACCTCCAGCAATGATACATTACATCACTGTGTATCTTAAAATTCAGATATTTTACACTTTGCCATGAATTTTTAAGGTACATATTTTGAGGCTATTAATAATTTTAGCTTGTCAATCTTCTCTCTCGTTGTCAACCATAACATTCGAATTTTAATGGTTGCGCTATCAATTAGTGTCAGTTAGCTACGTTTATTTTTATACGTATCCATGTAATATTGAATAAAGACCTACATTAAGAAAGTTTTACTAGCAATATCATTTATAATATCCATGTGAGTTTTAATAGCTTTTTACTAGACGTGCCAAACGCTTTCCCTAGTTCGCATTTGACATCAGCGACCTGGAAAGTTTCGCAAGAAAATGATTTTCGCTTCTATCTTGCGAAACGTATTGTATTCCATGTGCGTACCACATATCCATTAATATAACACCTGTGTCCTTATTGTGTGTGTATATTATATATTGATAAGTAAAAATAAGAAAAATGTTACATTTCTTTTTTTTAATCTTTTTCCCTAGTTTCATAATTACTATTAAGAAATAGCAATAATTAATATGAATTAATATTTATTAATATAAATTATTAATATAAATTATTATTTATAATATTTATATTATTAATATAGATTATTATTTATAATATTTATATTATTAATATAAATTAATATAAATAATTAATAAATATTAGTTATATAATATTATATTTATTAAATAATTAATAAATATAAATATTGTAGATAATGAGCCGATAGGAGCAAAAATAATGATTAAAATACGCGAAATATTAAATAGAATTCATACATATTCGTCGTAGAATTAAAAAAAAAATTGGAACGTCACCGATTTGCGAGACTCGAGGAAGAACAAGAGGATAAATAAAATCCAATTAGCGCGAGAATAGGAGGGGGCGAAAAATACGGGGATGTGAAACCGTGAAGCTCGACGGCACAGACGTATCTCCAATGTCAAGAACGCGATCCCGGGACCGTGCGTGCCACTCGATCGGGGCGCCTTCCTTCCTTTTTTTCTCGCCCCGATCGCCTTTTGACTCCGGACGCAAAGAGGGCCCCGAGAGGAGCCCCCAGCGAAGAGAAGACGAAGGAAGATGAGGGGCGTGTCCGGTCGCGCGGCTTCTACAAAGAGATGCCCACTTCCCAGTGGACTCCTTCCACCTCCTCGGGGATCCCCTTCCACGTGGGCCCCGGGACTCCGTCCGTCTCGTCGTTTCCCCTACCAGCGGGACCCCAAGAAAACCGGACGGCATGGTCCAGACCACGAGATCGTCAGGTAAAGTCAGTTTACGCAACGCTTCCGTACACGAAGCATACACGACGGAAGGTCTCAGACGGAAGCCGGACGTGAAAGCTGACGAACGTAGTCTTATACGTTCCCCAAATATCCTACGCCTTACACCTTTAGAGTCATCCCTAACAGCATCGAACATTGGTATCGGCCTAAACGTTGCAGAAATTTTACGAAAAAGGCGATGACAGTCGGTTGAGGCGACTTTGGAGATCAGTCTCTCGGAAGATTATGATATAAGGTCACCGGTAGAACCGAGGATCAATCATCCGGTACGCGCAGACACGAGAATGACAACTTACGCGGCCTTCCAACAGTACGATCTCCTGGACTCCGAAGGCTACGGATCGGCGAGTAGCCCGGAATCGAATCCGCGTGGCAATTGGCATCACCAGGAGATCTATCCGCAGCCGCCGCGATCCAGGGGCAGCAGCTGCGGCAGCGTCAGCTCCGTAGACAGCCACCACCAGCAGGAGTACCAAGAGATCGGTAGCACCCCAAATGGCAGCCTCCACGTGACAGCTGGCTTCAACTTTGGCGACTTCTACGAGGGCTATTATCAGGAGAGTGGCTGTCGGAACGAGCATCAGCCAACGTTGAACAGCGTCCGAAATATCAAAGATCATCACCCCAAGATGACTTACAGAATGAACGAGCAGTGCATGTCTTACGACGATGCAACGTCCAGGATGACTTTCAACGAGAGTAGCGTAAACAAGCAAGAGCCCGCGGGATACGTTCCAAAAATGGACCATCATCCAGGGATGTTTGCGAGTTCCAGAATCGACTTTGGGCAGAGTCAGGAGGCAATTTTCGCCACGAAAAGCTACGTAAAAAACGGTATCTATCATCCGAGGAATGAAAGTCACCCTTATACTCAGAGAACGGATGTTCTCTACCTAGGCGCCGCTTATAACGTGCCGAGGAATGAAGCTAACTTGGCGAACGGTCAGCCGGGCAAATGCGATCAGTCGAGGTACCATCAGAGAAACGAGAGTCTTCACGTTCTGCCAGCGGAATACATCGGGCAAAAGTCCAAGGAACCGGCGGTGCAGAAGATGAAGAACAGCACGCCCGGCATCGAAGTACTAAGGAAAAGGCGACTGGCGGCGAACGCCAGAGAAAGAAGGAGAATGAACAGCTTGAACGACGCTTTCGACAGACTCCGGGATGTCGTTCCCAGTTTGGGTAACGACAGAAAGCTCAGCAAGTTCGAGACCCTACAAATGGCGCAAACTTATATCTCCGCGCTTTACGAACTGCTCCAGCGCGAATAAACACGAGTTTCACGACAGAAATTCTCTTGTTCGAAAGGAGATCGAGCGTACTACTCGATGTCATCGTGATGGATCCTTGAAGCTCGCGAAATATCGAATATGGGACTTGGAAAATGACGAGATAATTCGCGTTTTTGAAAAGATTGACGAAAATCTCGAGTACCGAAGTTAACCAGATCGGACATCGTCTTCGTGGGATTCTGCAGGGGTGCTTCCCGTTTGAGTTTCCACCGTTCGAGACGCTGATTGAAAGATCGAGCCTTCAAGATCCGTCCTTCCTTCGAGACAGACTTCAACTGCAGGTAATGACGAATTGCCGGGATACCGAGAAGGAGACGGCTCGCTCGCGGAAAGCATGAGAATTAACGAGCAAACTGGGACTCGCGACTTCATTAACTTGTAAATGAGTCACTCAACCACGGCGACATCGACCGTAAACGGAGAGCAGAAGTACGTAAGCAGAAAAACACAATACCGGCGTTGTTATCGCGGTCAAAGTTTTCAGGAGGTTCGCTCGTTAGACATGTCAAAGCTCGATTGACATGTCAAAAAATGTCGAAAAATCGCCCTTTCCCTTTTTACTGGCATCGCTGATGTATAATGCATTATCATTAAGGTTCAATACGAAACATTCAAAATCGGATGAGCCATCAATAATGTTCTTTGACGAAAAGAATTAATTTTATTATTATTACATAATATTTATCTATCTAAAATAATTTTTCTATCCTTCAAATATATATTTTTTCTTTGAAGATTAAACACATATATCTCTTTATGTAAGTAAATTAAATTATTCTTTCAATTCTTAAAAAAAATCATATTTATCTGCATTCAAAATCGGATGAGCCATCAATAATGTTCTTTAAAAAAGGAAAGAATTAATTTTATGGTTATTACATAATATTTATCTATCTAAAATAATTTTTCTATCCTTCAAATATATATTTTTCTTTGAAGATTAAACACATATATCTCTTTATGTAAGTAAATTAAATTATTCTTTCGATTCTTAAAAAAAAATCAGATTTATCTGTCATTGGGGAGATCAAAAAAATATACGATGTCAAAACTGATTACGAAGTTGACGGATAAAAAGTCACTTTTTGTACAGGTTGTACTTAATCGAGCGCGGTAATTCATCGTAGATACTTATCCCGGCATCGTTGCGGGATTCCGGGACGTTTTTT
Source organism: Camponotus floridanus (assembly GCF_003227725.1). Classification (NCBI taxonomy): domain Eukaryota; kingdom Metazoa; phylum Arthropoda; class Insecta; order Hymenoptera; family Formicidae; genus Camponotus; species Camponotus floridanus. The sequence goes on along the minus strand of NW_020229215.1, from coordinate 3,210,184 downwards.
CCAATCGGTCGTGATAGGATCGAAGCGAAGAGCGGAAAAAGGCGCGAGCGACCGGTCCCAGGATTCTCCTGGAAGAGAGCACCAGCCTCAAAGATCGCGATAGAATAGAAGATTGAAATAGAATTTCATATCGATCGATATATTTCCAATTATTGATAAGTATCATTAACGTTAAAAGGGACATTTCGCGCAAAATTTTTCAATAATTATACTAAAAATCTTTCCTGACAGAGAACACCATTGAGCACAGTAAAAAATTTTGTGTTAAATTTAACATATTTCCCATGTCCCAATTTATTCATTCTAATTTTAATGTTAATTTAACAGAAGGCAAGTATGTAAAGAAATAACACAAGTAATATGTTTAAAAATTACACAAAAGTGTAACACTTAAACTTTATCTGGAAATAAAGTTTATGTTAAATTAACATATTTATAATGTTAAATTTAATTAAAAGAAAATGTTATTCTTACATTTTTATGATCAATAACAGAAGAAATATGTCGATTTAACATCTGGAAACTGTTATAGAGAGAAAAATAACACAATTTATCTGTTAATTTTAACATATAACAAATTTCATCAAAAATTCGTGCATTCACATATTAATTGTGTTGTTTTAACTCTTAGAAACGGTGAATACTAACTCAACGCAGAAATGTCAAAATAACGCAACGATAATATGTTACATTAACATAAGAGTATGTTAAAAATTTAACACAAAAATTTTTACACGAGAAAATTTTAACAGAAATGCAAAATGTTTTTTACCGTGTGGGCAAATGGGCAGGTCAGGGCGCATAAAATGCGACGCATCGACTGTAATACCGAGAGCAGCTTTGTTTCCAACCCTCCCCCACACCGAGCTAGAACGGCGGGGGCGTACTCGCCTCGAGTTTAATTGTAAATAGGTACACCATCGTACATTGTCGTCCGTGCAGGGCACCGTGTAAATATCTGATTCAAGACGCGTTTAACTTATTGCGAGGCTGTATAGGTGATTCTGTACATAGATACGTACGTATTATATGCGTGCATTGCGGGGGCAGCAGCATACGTGCGCATGCGCGCGATCGTTCATTGATGCCACGAGAGTCGGTGATAAATATCGATTGAGGAGTTCACCCTAAAAGGGCGCGTAAATTATTACAATAATTCAGACAAGAACAAAGTATTTTTTTAAAATGATATTTTTTTAAAGATACAAATAGAAGGATAATCTTAAGAATTAAATCAAAATTCGCATAAGAACCACAATTTTGATTTAATTTTAATTTATTTATTTGAGCCAAATTCCTAATTGTCAATTTTAATCTTAAAAAATAATTGCTAAAAGAAAAAAGTTTATTACAAATGAAGATCGAAAGAAATGATTAGCAATATGATTGATATTTTTTTCCTTTTCGAGTGAACTCCATACAATTTTTCAATTTGTCTATACTGAGAAAAAAATCTGATTGCATTAATTAGAATTCTGGTAGATTCAACTAGTATGTCTGTTGGAAAATGAACGAACCAGAATTCTTGGAATTATCAGAATCTGATTAATTTCTTCCTGTTAAATTTACCAAATTTTCTGGTTAATAATATTAAACTCAAGTACCAAGTAGTCTAAAATTTTTTCCATCTCAAAAGCCTGTTTAATATTCTGAATTCCAACAAGATTATTGGATAAATTCGATCTAGATTATTATATAAATTATTTTAAATTCAGTTTGTTAGAAATTAAACTGATAAACAGTGATGCAAAAAGAGGATGCAGCTCAAACGCACACAATCAGAGAACCTAGCGTCCTCTTTCTGACACTACTGCTCGTAAGAGAAAAAAAATATACTTTGGATTTAATGTTAATACTAGTTTTTTATATACATTTCATGGCAAATATTGAATACGAGTTAAATTAAGAGTAGCTTGCCGCCTGCGGCAAGCAAAGAAATTAATGTAACAAGAAATTTTATAGATCCAACCAGAAAATACTATCCTTATAGTAAAATTTATTAAACGTTCTAGTTATAAAAATCGAGTCTTATCTTGATAACTAGAAATTCTTGTTTGATTTAACCAAAATGCCTTCAATCATATACGTTTTATTGGTACAATCAAACGATTTTTCTCAGCGTAGTATTATGTCCGCCTCGTGTTACCTGAGTATTCTTCTCTAGCTCTACTGCTCAATGACAGTGATTAGAATAATTTTAGATAATTACACATTATCTCGAAAGCGATTGTGGTTCTATTTTTAATCGCCTTAAATGCGAGAAATCTCACGCTTGGCGCAAGAAAGCGCTCGTAACGCGTCAATTAGAGAAACGAGAAATAAAACAGGTAGAAAAACGATGAGAGTCAATTCATCGCACCGATGCTGTTTATACATCGAGCCGTCAATTCGATATTAATTACAATGATCGACAAATCGCGAATCATTATCAGCGCACGTAATAACGATGACAATCAGCCGCAACAATTACGATAACACCTAGTTATCTCGATATATCCATCGAGATATACGAGCGGATTATCAGCAGCATCGTCGAGCCAGGAACTCGTAATCCGAAGGGATCATAATATATTCGCGAATCACAATCGGTTCTCGATCGGATCGACCGTCGCGACGCTTCTTTCGCCTCGAGCGCGAGGCGGGACGCGTGACTGGAATAATCTCATTCGGTCGCGATTCAAGTCGCGACGCGCCTCTCGCGCAATTAAAGATATGCAAAAATCACGGGACAAATGGCGGCGGCCGGCCACCTCCACTTAGCAGTCAATCACAATTAAATACAATTTTGCGCGGACCGCGGGGCCCGGTAATGGCGCAAAAAGAGAGCAAATTGAAATCTCCTAGCTGACAGAATGATAGATGGTGCCGGCCAGACGTGAGAAGACGCGAGAGCGAGAGAGACGAGAGAGAGAGAAAGAGAGAGAGAGAGAGAGAGAAGCGGGACGAGGAGGATGAAGAGAGAAAAGCGGAGAAACAGTCTTTCTTCCATTCTCGATGTGAGAAAGCTCTTCCCCTCCGAGGAAGAATGAAAACACAGAGAGAGAAGTAAGTCGGGAGCTGATGATAGCGCCACTGCGAGGCCGATTTCTCTCGCTAATATCGCTAATCCTCTCCATCTGTTGAAGATGAGGATCTGATCTTTGCGCGGAGCAGCGGTAATTTATATCGATCGGAACGCGGAGAATGAGACGTGAGGGGGCGAGGGATGGGGAAGAGCTCATTCTCTCTTCTATAACCGCGGTCATTATGGCAGCGCCGTTTAGAATCGCAGATTAGTTACGCGCACCTCGAAATAAAGCGCGATGATTATTCGCGATGATAAGCCGCCTACCATCATTGTAACATTATTCTCCATTCTTATAAAGTTTACATAAATAAAAATCGCAAGTAGAGGTAAAGCATCATGCGCGAATAAATCTCTCTTGAAATTTTACATGTATAATATATAATATTGCTCGAAAAATAGACATAAATTCAGAAATGATTTTTCTTTGCAGATTTTCGTATTTTGAAAAATATTTTTGTATTTTGAAAGCATCACGCGCGAATAAATTTCTCTTGAAACTTTACATATACAATATATATTATTGCTCGAAAAATACACATAATTTCATAAATAATTTTTCTTTGCAGATTTTTGTATTTTGAAAGCATCACGCGCGAATAAATTTCTCTTGAAATTTTACATATACAATATATATTATTGCTCGAAAAATATACATAAATTCAGAAATGATTTTTCTTTGCAGATTTTCGTATTTTGAAAAATATTTTTGTATTTTGAAAGCATCACGCGCGAATAAATTTCTCTTGAAACTTTACATATATAATGTATATATTATTGCTCGAAAAATACACATAATTTCAGAAATAATTTTTCTTTGCAGATTTTTGTCTTTTGAAAGCATTACACGCGCAAATAAATTTCTCTTGAAACTTTACATATACAATATATATTATTGCTCGAAAGGTACACATAAATTCAGAAATAATTTTTCTTTATAGATTTTTGTATTTTGAAAAATATTCTTGTATTTTAAAAGCATCACGCGCGAATAAATTTCTCTTGAAATTTTACGTATATAATATATATATTATTGCTCGAAAAATATACACATAATTTCAGAAATCATTTCTTTTTATAGATTTTTAAAAAATATTTTTTGAAAAATATGATCGCAACGAAAGAAAAAAATGTACGCATCCGTCGTTGCAATATAACACTTTATAGTCGCCACATTCCGCGTCCCATTATAGAAACTCCGCGTTGTAATAGCAGCGTTATAAAAGGAGACGATAAGTCGCGCTCATCCACCTGCTCGGTAATCAAATCGCGGGATTAAATTGCCCACGATTTCGCGTCTCCGCGCGTCTCACGGGGGGGGGAGGGGGAAGCACTCGAGGGGAGGAGGCACGGTACCTCGCGGGACATTATCATTCAATTGGCGCCGCTACCGTCGCGGATAAATCACGCGTAATTAACGACGAAACGACGCACGAACGCCAATTAATTTCGTTATAAACAACGGGGCCTTTGTCCATCGCGCGAATGTATTTTCCGCGGCGGCTTCCTCAATTAAGACGCTAGAGATTTATTCGATTCGCGCGTCGATCGAGCGACGTCGAGGGGAAAAATCGAAGGGGGCTGGCGGGCTAATTATTCATCGGCTCATTCGCGGTGGGGTGAAACGAGGAGCGATACAAACGTGCGATGAAGACAGGCGCGAGGCAAAGAGAGGAGGACGTCGACGCGAAAGAAGGAAATATCTTAAGTAATATCAAAGTGCGAGGAGGTCGGATACTAATGGCTGATGGCGAATCGGACCCACACGTGTGGGCCCCCCATAGCCCGAGCCTGTAAGCGCGATACGACAATACACGCGAACGCTAATCAGTCGACGCGCAACGTCTTCATTTACTCCGGACGCGCATCAGACGCGCGCCTCTCGTCCCTCTATCAGCGCGATTTGTCTTCCGTCGCGGTTTAATGCGGCTCCAAGGCCAAAGCCCCAAGGACGAAGTCCCGCGGCCGAGCCTGGAAGCGGGAAATTGAAGTTGCGACGGAACAAGCCGGCTCTTATTGCAACGATCTGTTTGGTTAGGGCAAACAACAGCGAACACGGCTTTATTACTTAGTATCTCGGCTTCCTTCACGACTTTTTGCAAATTTTATTCGGCGATTTAAGCAGCGATTTTCTCCCGGAGAAAGGGACAAATTACAGTTGATTATGATAATTATATTTTGTAAACGGTTTAAGGGGTAGCTTGTGTATTTACGCGAATTACGAGAACGGAGCGTTTTAGCGTGAGATTTCTTCTGCGTTTAACGCCAAGTTTTTGCGCCGCCAGTGATTAATCATACTTGAAACGATAATCGAGCGGTAACTGCGTAAAAAGGATAAACTCTGCGATCGCGATCTACCTGTTGTACAATGATCTCTTTTGTGCCTCCCCTAGGCACGAGAAGAAAGATAATTTTCCTCTTCACGGCAATCTCGCGCACGAAAGGGGAACTTTTTTCGAAGACTGTATTTTGCGCTGTTAGCACTGCCGCCAAGTACCTTTGTAAATAGATTGTTTTTTTTTTGTACCTAGATACGCGAGAGTTAGACGATAAGAATTAGCTCTAAGCGTTCCCTCTGTAGGATTAACGAAATAAATTCCCACCAATAATGTTCCTCGATCAAGACCAAATGTATTTAAGAATGTGCAATGTTAATAAAGAAAAGATTTCTCTGGAAAATACTTGTGTCGCATTCGCCTTCTTTTCTTCAATCCATCTCAAACAGTTGTGCAGGCACAATTTTTTTATTGCGTAAATTTTGAAAAAAAAAAAAAAAATTGCGTGTGCTGCCGCGCCGTATCTTGTCACGAGAGACGAAAGGTCTCGTCGTTCGTCGACGGCACGGCAGATAATTATGCAGATGCCGCGCGCTGCGTTTCGACTGGATCATCATCGTGGGCAACACTCGTAAGTATAATATCGAGTCTCGGAAATTATCTGAAAATCGGCTCGGCCCTGCTGTAATTTCTATCTAGTCGCGAGACTGATGGAGCCGATCGACGAGACGAGGCTAGCCCGGGATGCACGGCCGAGATGCATATTCCGTCGTCGATTTTGGGCACCGCGCAGGAGGCAGGCATCTGAAACTGTTCCTCGAGGCCATCACCTTTTTCTAGGAAGTCTAGGATATAACTGCCCGTAAATGTTGCTGCGGCCAACGTTTACCGCGACCGCGGGCTACCTAGGCATTTATCGCAAATATCCGTGATCGAGACGGGCGTAAGCTGTTCTCGAAAATTCAGTCAACGACGAATCGCGCGACTTCCGTGCGTGAAAAGGGGAGAAAATAAAAAGGACGAAGGAACCCGCCCTTGGTCTCTTCCGATTTTATTTAAAAACCATCCTTGGTTGATGAAAAACTGATGTGCAAAAGATGATACCGAACTGCATTATTGTTATCGAGAATAGCGATAACAACCGATTCGAGCTCGCGTACTGAAACGCGTACTCCCTCCGTTTTTTGGCCAATCGTGGGTTGGCAGCAGTCGAGAGTAAAAGGACCGCTAATCGTCGAGATTCGGGTGTCAATCGTGGCCACCAAACAACGTTCGACTTTCGATTTCCATTCGCGACTCCTTCTCTCGCCTTCCCGTTCCTTACGTTGCCGCGAGGGTAATTGGTATCTTACGCGGCCGCGCTGAGAGAATAAATCGATCGGACGGCGGATGCTGTTTGGTTTGATAGAATGTCGGATAGCGGCTCGCGCACAAAGCGACCTTCGGGACCGGCCGGCCGAACCTGCTACCACGCCAGACAAATTGATACCAGGCAACGCACTCACTCTCCCTATCTTTTTCCAACTGTGTAAAGGGGAGAAAGAGGGAAGGGGGAATATATACGTATGCCTTTTACGTGCCTGTAGGTACGAGCGCATAACTCCCAGACCTCGATACGCCGCCAGTGAGAACGGTCAGGGCCGCTGAGAAAGAGACGGAGAGAGAAGGAAGGAGAGAAAACTCATCTCCGTTTAACTGTGTGACTGTGACGCGTATAAAGCCGCCGGTGAACCTTCCCGAGATCCCTTTGCGGCTTCGAGGCACGATTAAATTATTATCGTCAAGACAATTAAAGGCGATTATTAGTATCTCCCATAATAAAATAGACGAGTTACTTATAAGAATAATTACTCATATTAGCGAATTTTCAGGAATCACAAATTTTATCGTCGAGACAATTAATAGGCAAGTTACTTATAGCACAAATTTTTATAGCTTATCTTATTTAAGGATGTTTTGTACCTATTTTCAAAATATTCAGAATTTAATGAAAATTGTACAGAATGTCCTTACATATGTTTAGAATCTTCAGTACAATTTTTAAATCGATTCACTAAAGCGCTCACAAGTTATAAGGATTTTAATTTGCACCGAATTACATGTGTTCTTATGGGAAACGTATAACCACGTCGATTCAAATGACAAAAACACATGGAAATAATATTCAGAATTTGTTTAAAATTTGCAAAAGTTTAGATACGGAGGAAATATTTGGTCAAATAATATTATACAAATACTAACTGGTTAAAAAGATATTAAATATAATTCAATGAAGTTAGCCATGTATCTGTCACAAGGCGAAATTCTCTGCCAAAAGTTAATTATTTCGATTAACAAAATTCTGAATATTTCAATAAAAACGCAATTTCTTTCCACACAATTTCTCATATTCAAAATACACGAAAAGTGGACAAAAGATCCTTAATCACTTTTTTTAATTCCCTGCAGTTTTCAAAAATTGCCTACGATTATGAAGACAATTATTAATAAAATAAACAAGTTGCCTATAGCATACATTTTTATAGCAACGCGATATATATTTTCATATCTCATTTAATCATTTTTTTAAATTCCCTGCAGTTTTCGAAAATTTCGTACGATTATCAAAGCAACTAGAGACAATTATTAATAGACAAGTTGCTTATAGCACAAATTTTTATAGCAACGCGATATCTTTTCCAATCTTACTTACTTTAATTTTTTTTATTCCGTAATTTTCCAAAATTTCGTACGATTATCAAGACAATTAATAGACAAGTTGCTTATAGCATACATTTTTATAGCACCGCGATATATATTTTCCAATCTTATTTAGTGTCATCTTTTAATTTTTCCCTGTAGTTTTCGAAAAAATTTCGCAAAATTAATAACTTTTAATAAATTATTAAACACGTACAGACACATGTATAGATATATATTTATGCATCTTAATTAGAAAGTGATCGATTGTATTTTGTATATCGGCGATGTAGAAAATAGTGACATTTTAAAAACAAACGCAGAGCCGAATTTAGAGGCGGGGGGAGGGGGGTAACAGGGTCTGAAGCCCAGGGGCCTCCACAAGAGGGAGGCCTTCACAACACAAATTGTTGAGTAAAATTTCCTATCGAATGGTATACAACACTTATAAGGTATGTGTATATTGCTTGACTTTGTTATTTCGCAATAAATTATTTAAACTACGTAAAAATTTCTATTTGATTTTGGTTCAAAAATGATTAGAGGTCTCCATCCCATTAGAGGTCTCTTCATTGCCCCAGGGTCTCCATATCTTTAAATCCGGCTCTGGGTATATGAGCATAATTTTACGCTCATTTACAGTCGTAATATTATGACCGTTTGTTATCGTCTTAATATAACTTTGCTTTAATTAATATAATGCTATATAGTGTCGAATTAATCAAAATTAAATGATTGCATTTTTTACAATATATAATATTATTTATAATAAAAAATTTATAATAAAGATTTACGATAAAATAAATTAATTTCACATTATTTATACATTTTCTACTATATTTTCACTATATAGGATCATTCATTGGTATTTTTATACATTACATATGGTTCAATAGATCGATAACTTACTTAGATTTATATCAATTAAAGCAAAGTTTTTTAATATATTACACTACATAAAAATGATGGACTATAAAAAATTAAAATAATATCAGTATGCATTATAAAAGTAAATTATTATATAGTATTAAAAAATACAATTACTATGTTCTTTATGTTTTGTATTTATGTATATTATTTATTTTAAATAAAATAAATAATTGATTATAATATAAAATTAATAAAAAAAATGAAATTTTCCTTTAATTAATATTTCAATTTTGCATTTTTAATAAGCTTTAATATATATTTAAAAAAAACTTTAAAAAATTATATGATTTAATTTGTTCTAGCCCATCCATTTTAAGGTAACGGACCTACAATCTATAATATACATCTACAAGCTCTACATAAATCCGTTACCTTAAAATTAAATAAAAGTTTTTCACTCACCGACACTGATGCGCAACAGCGGAGTTGTCAATATTGAAGCTATGTTGTCTGTAATATACAAATATAAAATTCATATAATTAGCAGCTCTTAAAATAATTAATCTTTCATTATATTTAATTATTATTGTACGCACCGAATTTTATATCTGACATGTGCAATAATAAACAAATAAACAAATATGCAATAATTTTTTAAATTCTGAAAAACCTATTTTTTTAAATAGAAAGTTTTATAGGATTATTTACATACAACCTTTTCTTTGAATCTTTCATCATTCAAATAAATGACTCAAATTAGTACGTGTACGGGATATAATAATTAATATAAATAAATAATATAAATAGTACTCACCATCAGGTTGTTCCGCTGATGCAGGATGTCTTTCCTAGGCCTGCACCTCCTCTCAGATCATCAGGATTGTTAGGTTGATCTATAACAAATAGAAGATTTAAATTGTAATAACGTAACTAAATAATTAATATTTCAAAAGTTATTACATGTATCGAATTTTACATTCGATACACATAATAATAGAAGATTAATAAAATAATTCTATAAATTTTAGAAAAAAACATTACTAATAATTCTCTAATACTTTATAAAGGCTTATATATAGCTAATTTTATAAGATTATAGATTTTATATATCTTTTTCTTTAAAATCTTTTTCTCCAAAATTCTTTCTTATTTAAATTATATAAATAAAAAATCAAATTACGCGATTAATTGTTTAATTTAAATTATAATAAATATATTTAATATTTAATATACAATTACAAATAAATAAATTACTTACCAGAAGGTTGCTCTGCCGGAGCCCGATGCCTCTCCTAGGCCTCCTCCTCCTCTCAGTCTTGGACGCTCGATACTTTACGGCACTCCCGCACTCACGAGCGATATTTTTATCGCTATTTTCGCACTTTTACGCGTGATACTGAACGCTTTACGGCACTCCCGCACTATTTCGGTACGATAAAAAATTTTCTATTTAGTCGCGCGATGTATATACTTAATATGTATATACTTCGAACGACACTCCCGGTACGAACGAAAATCCCATTTTATTTATGAGAATCAGCTTTGAGTCAATAAGTCGGAAATGCAACGATACAACGAGCAAGAATTAAGCCCAAACCGGAAAGAAGACGAAACGATTGACAGAAATGGAGGAAAATGAAGTTCACCAACTCTTTTTCGCGCATAATTATCCTATCTCGTATCGAACCTGGACCCGCTAAGCATGATTTCAGGTGCTCCAGACATATTATGCCTCCCGCGGTTGCTTTATCCTACATCAGGCTGGTAGACGGCAAAAGAAGAGGATACCCACATTTTTTAAATGTTTACATTTAGCAATTTAAAAAATGGGGAGGCAACTCCTTTTGCCAACCGAGCGAAAATCATGCCTAGGGGAATCCACTCAACTCCTCGACAGGATTAACGCAGTGCGTGTGGCTGTAGACGAGCAAAAAGAAGGGACCCATTGACGACCATTCCGAACAATCGATCAAGTTCTAACCAATTAGGACCGAATCACTTGACGGAGCACGAAGCACGAGTGTACATTGCATAGCGCAATGTGTGCAAACTCGAAATCCTAGTTAATTGGCATCGAAAGTAGAGACTCGTGACAATAATAAAATTAGGATTTTTATACGAAAAATCCAAAGCGGAAGCGCGAAAACGCGATGACGCGAGAAAGCTAAACGCGACAACGCGATAACAAGACGTCGCCATCCACGACACGTTGATGGCATCAACGACGGAATGCGTGCCACATATGAGCTATTGTACGACTCGTAGCAATGCTATGCTGGGTACTTAGCTTCCCCTTCAGGCTCCTTGAGATTTATTCTAAATAAAAAAATTTAAAATAAACCTCAAGGCACCATCCAAGTACTGAGCCACCCCACCGCGTCAAGGTGTACCCGTGGGGGGTTGCATTATATAAATTTATAATATATTGTAATATAATTTATACATATGAAAGAGAAAGAGAGGAACTTATTATTACTTAATATTATATAATATATAATTTTATATAATTTGTGTGTGGGATTGATTATAGGGTTGCACAAGACCCAAAACAAGACAATATTCGTAAAAATATTGTATTGATATTGCAAAATTTTCAAAAATTTAAATTTTGTCTTGCTCTTGAGTGAATATTGGTAGCAAAAATCTCGTCTTGTATTATCTTGTCTCGATTTTATTAACAATTTTTTATCTAATATTAAAAAATTATTTAAATAATATTTAACATAATTTTTATAATATAATTTGAAATAATTATTACTATTATATTATATTTTAATTATAATTATTACTATGTAATCGATATAAATGCCGTCTATTTACTTAAAAAGACATTTACTGTTTCATGGAAAACAGAAATTAATAACTATTTACACGCTCCAAGAGAATGTGCAGGTATAAATATTTTGGAGTGGTAAAAATCAGGTTCATATTTATCCCACATTGTCAAAAATGACTCGAGACATTTTAAGTTCAACTGCCATCCAGTAAAAAGACTTTTTTCAATAGAAACTCTGACTATGTCAAAAAATAGAACCAGATTACAAAGTAAATCTTTAAAGGCACTAATGTGCATCAATTCCTGAGTGAAATGCTCTTTAATGTCTAAAATTTGCAAGTTTGATTTCTAATTTATAAAAATGTTATATTGCATTAATATTAAATGTTTTTAAATTTATTAATATAAATGTTTTTATTGAATAAATTTTTTTTAAATTCGTATATAGTGATTTTTTTTCATTTATAAATATAAATATTTTAGTTTTTTTGAGAACCAATAATCTTGACAAGATTAATAATCTTGACAGTCTTACAATTAGTCTTGGTATTGTCTTGATAATTAATTAAAAATCTTGTCTTGATCTTGTCTTGAAATTCAAGACAAGACAAGATAATATCATGACTAATCTTAGTATCTTGTGCAACCCTAATTTGATTATATCATTCAATAATGTAATCTGACTCATTACAGTGCTTCCGATTTTTACGTCATGTACGAAATAAGTATGTAAGCATTAGTTAAAATAAAAATATTTTTTCTCATTGTAATGTCTACTGATATGAATATTATTGAATAAAAGATTAGGTACATGACGATCATTTTCTTTAATAAAAGAAAATTGGAATCTAATTCACAGAGATGTTAGAATAATAAATAACAATAAGAAAATTATATATAATAATAATTATATTGTATATAATATTATATTGTATATATTATATGTAATAATTATTATCACAATTGCTGCTTCTTAGATTTGCAACAGCGTTCATATTAGCGTTAATATTAACTGCTTAACTCTTTTTCTTATTATTTATTTCCGTTCCTATATGCAAAATGTCGATCGAAAGATAAAAGCAATCTGGATAGGAAAGCTGTCTAATTGTATATAATTGTATATATGAAACATACTATCTCAAACTGAATCAATGAAAATTTTTATTGATGAAAAATGTAACACAACGTATCTCTCATTTAAGTAGGCATTCTCTTTTTATAATATTTTTTTGCGAATTATTTATGTAGAACAATAAATGTGTTTTTAAAATCTGCAAATAATTTTTTAGAAGATATAATTAAAATGTTTTAAATATATTTTTTTCTAAATGCAAATCGAAATTATCAATGAATTAATGTACGTTAATTACAACAATATTTTATAGCTAAAAAACAAAAGAATATATGTATATCTAACATTTATACAGATGACATTGATTGCTTTAATTGTAATATATGAATAATATATAAAGTGCACCTTTAATAAATCGAGTTTAAAGAGAAAATGCTCAAAATTACACCGTTACAAACGAGTGTGTAAGTAACTGAAATATATGAAATAAATTTGTGCGAGTAACTAAATTGAGACATAAATCTTGTACGCGATAAGAAAGTGATGACAGGCGGACATGAAAATCGGTATTATTTTGGTTTAGGTTTTATCTGCATATCGAGTTACAATAGATAAAGCCGAGTCGAGGCTCGCTCGAGCTCGTCCTTTAAAAGCAATTAGAGAAAAGGATGCAACGAGGGTGCGACAAGGATGCGAGAAGAAACGCGAATAAGACGCAAGATATTTCGCGAGTGACAAAATCCGAGTTTTCTATTGGATTTAAGGATTGAAGATCTATGATTATTGGCTATCGATTGAGTCCGCGTGGAGTATTTAGCTCAACAGTCCTCGTGGATTATTTAGGTCAGGAAAAATTCGGGATGCTATCGATATATGGAACATCTGACGCAAATATTAATCGTTACGCCAAACACAAATTAAATGCAAATACATTCAATTTTAATATTTTTATAAATCTATTTTCTAATAAAATTAAGTATCTAAATTAATTGATTGTAAAATTAATTATTACAATCAATTTTTTTGCCTTTTAAACAGATATTTAATATTGTAAATTATAATTGTCAAGCATTATTTTGAATATAAACTTTTAATAAAAATTCAATCTATTTAAAAATATCTAATTCTTATATATAAGGTATATAATAATTATATTATCGTGAAATATTTTATAAAATATTGAACTATCTTGAAATATCAATTAACATGAAAAATATTTTATTATATTATTTGAAATATTTTAAAATAAAAACTGAAATATTTTCTATATATGCGTTATATGTTAGATGATAATTAAGAATAAATTCGAAAAGGTGAAAAAGGAACAGGCAATATGTCTACAAGTAACATGAATGATAAATAATTTATAAATGACTTACATTTCATATTTTGTTGCTCCGTATGTGTTGTTTGTGATGCTTTTCGCGCTTTTCTCTCTTTTTCGTCCTTTGCTATTTCTTCGTAGCACTCACATTCACTTCCGAAAATACGAACAATAATAATTAATTATATATGGAACGATCGCGAGACACTTTGCACGACACTCCCGATCGCGGAAGTTACACAAGAAACGTACTTTTTAACATATCGTAAGAAACAGAAGACACGAGAGAAGTACTATTTTCGTTCGATATTTATATAAAGATTCAAATTCATGCACTACTCATTACAAATGCTCCGTTTTATTAATATTATATTAACACGAATTATAAAATCGAAAGATTAATCTAATTGAAAATCATCAAATATTAATAATAATTAATAACTGATAATCGTCCAATTAATAATAAATTCGATAATATACGAAGAGTATAGTTTCGTACTATCTTGCTCGAGTATCGCTGTGTGAATGATACCAAGACCGCGGAATGCAAACATTAGCGCGCTATTGTATACGGGTCAAGGCTAAACATGTATTATTGGGCGTTTTCCAACTAGCGAGAGGACACAGAGGACACAGTGTAATACAGTGAATCATTTCATTCTTGTTTACATCCGGCAACCAACAAAGATGAAATGATACACTGTGTCGTCTGTCGCTAGCTGGAAAATGTCCATAGTCTCTGTTCGAAATATTTTACATACTTTGACAAATATATAGGGTTGCACAAGACCCAAGACAAGACAGTATTCGTAAAAATATTGGTATTGAAAATTTTCAAAAATTTACATCGTGTCTTGGTCTTCAGTGAATATTGATAGCAAAAATCTCGTCTTGTATTGTCTTGTCTCGATTTTATTAACAATTTTTTATCTAATATTAAAAAATTATTTAAATAATATTTAACATAATTTTTGTGATATAATTTGAAATAATTATTACTTTTGTATTATATTTTAATTATAATTATGTATAACTATGTAATCGATATAAATGCCATCTATTTACTTAAAAAAATATTTACTGTTTCATGGAAAACAGAAATTAATCACTATTTACAGGCTCCAAGGGAATGTGCAGATATAAATATTTTGGAGTGGTAAAAAAATCAGGTTCATATTTATCCCACATTGTCAAAAATGGTTCGAGACATTTTAAGTTCAACTGCTTCGTCCGTGCCAGTAGAAAGACTTTTCTCAATAGAAACTCTGACTATGTCAAAAAATAGAACCAGATTACAAAGTAAATCTTTAAAAGCACTAATGTGCATCAATTCCTGGATGGAATGCTCTTTAATGTCTAAAATTTGCGAGTTTGATTTCTAATTTATAAAAAATGTTATATTGTATTAATATTAAATGTTTTTAAATTTATCAATATAAATGTTTTTATTGAATAACATTTTTTTAAATTCGTAAATAGTGATATATTTTTTTCATTTACAAATATAAATATTTTAGTTTTTTTGAGAACCAATAATCTTGACAAGACTAATAATCTTGACAGTCTTGGTCTTGGTATTGTTTTGATAACTAATTAAAAATCTTGTCTTGATCTTGTCTTGAAATTCAAGACAAGGCAAGACAATATCAAAACTAATCTTGGCATCTCATGCAATCCTACAAATATATACGCGAAATTATAAAATCAAAAAATTAATCTAATTAAAAATCATGATAAACTTTCAATTAATAATAAATTCGATAATGTACCAAGAGTATCGTTTCGCACCACTATCTTGCTCGAGTGTCGCCGTATGAATGATACCAAGACCGCGGAATGTAAACATTAGCGCACTATTGTATACGCCATCAAGGCAAAAAAACATTGTTATTGTGTTATTGTCTGTTCGAAATATTTTACGTATTTTGACAAATATATACGCGAAATATTTTAAAGTATAGAAATTTAGATTGTAAATGATATAAATTAATTATATGATTATTTATTGAAAGATCACTTTCATTATGTTAAATATATATTTATATTTACGATTCGATCGTTTTATTGCACGATTTTAATCTGAATTATATTTAAATAATCGAAAAATAGATAAAGAGTCACGAATGATTTATATTTTACCAGGGCCAGATTTAAGGGATTGAGGGCAACAGGGGCTGAAGCCCAGGGGCTTTCACAAGAGGGAGGCCTCCACAACACAAATTTTTGAGTAAAATTTCCTATCGAATGATATACAACACTTATAAGGTCTATGTATATTGCTTGACCTTGTTATTTCGCAATAAATTATTTACGTAAAAATTTCTATTTGATTTTGATTTAAAAATGATTAGGGGTCTCCATCGTTGCCCCTGGGTCTCCACACCTTTAAATCCGACCCTGAACAAACGCAAGACGAATATTCGCGAATTGACGTTGTCTCCGTCACGATGGATAATTTACGAACATATCGGCAATTATCGATACTTGCAACGCGGCTTCCTCATGCATACGGTAAATAAACAGTCTCGGACACGCAGACGTGTATGCATGATGCACGTAAAGATTTCTGGACCGATGTAACTGGCGCAAGACGACACGGGCATCGATAACAAAGCACCAAAATTGCGGCCACACGCGACGTCCTTTACCTACATCACCATTTCACTTGAACCTGGGGATGTAAAACACGACGTTCGTACTTTATTAACTCTTGCAATATTAAAATTTCACGATAAAATACACTGCGAAATTTCATAAATAAATATCAAACTTATATAAATTTATATGTAAATCGTAAATAAACATCATTTTAATGTGTATATAAATCGTAAATAAACATCATTTTAATATATATATAAATTGTAAAGTATCTAATAAAATTTAACGCTATAAAATTTGAAAATGATTCACGCAAAACTGTTTATATTATATTTTATTGCATATAAAATTATTTATATTTTATTATATATATACAGGATGATTCATACAAAGTGACCGATGTGAATATTAGCTAAAGTTCAAGAACTATGAAAAAAATTTTATACCGAAAGATGTTTGATACAGAGGGAAAGCAGGGGAGGAAATTTCAAGATCAACTTTTTTAAATGGAACTCCTTATTTTTATTACGTATTCTTATAGCTTATCTCGAGAGCTTTCCAAAACACTTTAATAAAGTATTTCTTCATTGAGTACTTTTCAAGTTATGAGACTTGAAATAATTTCTTAATTTTACATGAACCATAAAATATTTAGTAAAATATTCATTTTACGATTATCTTACCTTAATACTTTTATGTACAAAATAATGAGAGAAATCAATTGGTGTAAAGAGAAATATCGTCGTTTTTAAGAAAAAATATGTAATTGTTAATTGCAAATTATATATATTTTTTTTAAAACAACTATGTTTTTTCTTTACACCAATTGATTCCTCTCATTATTTTGTATATAAAAGTATTAAGATAAGATAATCAAAAAATGAATATTTTACTAGATATTATATGGTTTATGTAAAATTAAAAAATTATTTCAAGTCTCAAAACTCGAAAAGTACTCAATGAAGAAATACTTTATTATAGTGTTTTGGAAAGCTTTCAAAATAAGCTATAAAAATATGTAATAAAAAATAGGGGGTTCTATTTAAAAAAATTAAGTTGATCTTGAAATCTCCTTAATGCCTTCATCTATAAAAATGTCGTTTGTACCATACGATGTTCCCCTCTGTCTCAAACATCTTTTGGTATAAAAATTTTTTCATAGCTCTTCAATTTTAGCTAATATTCACATCGGCCACTTTATACGAATCACCCTGTATATATATATATAAAATTATATATTAAATTATTAAATTATTTCCTTGCAAAACATACTTTATATAATTTTCATGATTTCCGTGTCTCATTTTAATTAAACGAGAATCACGCTTCACATGTATAAAAATAAAAATCCAAAATAAATAAATAATAACATAGAAATTACTGCTACCGCATCGCGAAATAAATTGCACGCGAACGCTACGGGTATAATCTTCGCGCATTCATACAAAGTTCATCTTGGATGTCGGATCGAATATTCCAAGTAGATTGTCGCTCCGCCACTGGGCAATCGTTATAATTGCAATAATAATAGTAATTGCAATAATGGCAGTTTACGCTATTAAATGAGCGTATTAGCTCTATTACTCTGCAACGATTACTCATAAACGTCATCATCTCGTGTGTGTGTGTCTGTGTGCAAGAGTAAATTGGCGTCTCATCCAACTCCTTCAACAAAATCAAGAAGAGACTAAATGTTTAACGCTTGCAAAGACTTGATTAAGAAGATTATTCTTGGAGTTCCTTTACTAATATGTCTTTGCAAAAATTGTGAAAAAAATAATTTCAAACAAAAAATTAAATAAATAGGATTAACTTTATTTTTGCAAACACGATAGCTAAAATTTGACATTTCTCGATGTGACATTTAAAAATCCTTTATTATCACACTTTTATCTGCTCTATTTTTTTGACACATTTCTGCAAGAAATACTCGTTTTTTCTGGGAAAACGAATAGAGTAAATTCTCAAAGTAAATTTTACGCATCGTTCAATTCGGTGCAATTCGCAGCGCGCGCATGCGATGTAATGAAAGACGACTTAATTCGTCTCGAGCGCGAATGCGATTCGTCGTGAAAGCCGCGCAAAGAACGACAAAATCCACACATAACAGCGTAATAATGTTGCGAGGGAAAAAGGAGCGCGCTTAATTTTTCGTTCCACTTGGCGCGCATAGCGCTCGTAAAGGCGTTGCGCTCGGAAACGCGCTTCAGGACTTGACGGATGGGAAATTCGGACATCCCAGCGGGAGCTGTAAAGCGTTGTCGAGCGTTCATCGACCGTCATCGAGCAAAATGTCCCAGAACAATCGTCCACAATACGTACCAATCTCATTCTGTCGCGTCAACTCGCGTTAGCGAAGTCATTATTAATTTTCAAATGCAACGATATTAAAGCGCTTCGGTTTCATTAATCGTTGGGCATTTAAATCTACAGCTTCCATCTCTATTATCGTTCGTCAGAAAATTTCTCCTGCGTCAAAATTTTTTTCGACGCTCAATCCTTCACAGTAAAAAATTTTGTGTTAAATTTAACATTTCACGTGTCCCAATTTATCCACTCTAATTTTAATGTTAATTTAACAGAAGGCAAGTATGTAAATAAATAACACAAATAATATGTTTAAAAATTAACACAAAAGTGTAACACTTAAACTTTATCTGGAAATAAAGTTTATGTTAAATTAACATATTTATAATGTTAAATTTAATTAAAAGAAAATGTTATTCTTACATTTTTATGATCAATAACAGAAGAAATGTCGATTTAACATATGGAAACTGTTATAAAGAGAAAAATAACACAACTTATTCTGTTCATTTTAACATATAATATATTCCATCAAAAATTATTAAACAAAATATTTGTTTAATAATCTAGATCCTTTATTAGGATTCAGAACATTAAATAAATCAAGTCAGTTTATCAGAAATTTAACTGACACAAGACAAGAAATATAATTACTACATTAGTCCTTTGTAGATCTTATATCCATTTTAGATGAAAATTCGAATACAAGTAGTTAAGTTCGGTATCGTCTCATAGCGGCAAGTAAAGAAACACATGTTATACATTTTCGCTATGTTAAAATATTGCTGCAACATTGCCAAAGTAATATTACAAAATAATGTCTGCAATATTTCTGCAGCATTACACTGCTATGTGCAATATTGTAACATTGCAGCAATGTTGATGCAAACTTCTGTGCTGTATGGGTAATACTTTGTTATTGCTTCATAAATATTATTCTATTGATATTAAGTTATTGAATTGAAAGTTGTTATTAAATTAATTGCCTGTTATTATTTCGCGTGATATTTTATTCTACTCTGAGACCCGCGGAGTTCACGATTATCGAATGTAGAATAAAAGCCACAAAGGTCTCCTCGATATTTATATTCGTTATTACAAATGATGCGCGAAAAGAATAAAATATAAAAAAAAATTCGCCTATACAAAAAATTTGGTGTTAAATTTAACATATTTCACATGTCCCAATTTATCCACTCTAATTTTAATGTTAATTTAACAGAAGGCAAGTATGTAAATAAATAACACAAATAATATGTTTAAAAATTAACACAAAAGTGTAACAGTTAAACTTTGTCTGGAAATAAAGTTTATGTTAAATTAACATATTTATAATGTTAAATTTAATAAAAGAAAATGTTATTCTTACATTTTTATGATCAATAACAGAAGAAATGTCGATTTAACATATGGAAACTGTTATAAAGAGAAAAATAACACAACTTATCTGTTCATTTTAACATATAACATATTTCATCAAAAATTTGTGCATTTACATATTAATTGTGTTGTTTTAACTCTTAGAAACGGTGAATATTAACTCAACGCAGAAATGTCAAAATAACGCAACGATAATATGTTACATTAACATAAAAGTTTATTAAAAATTTAACACAAAAATTTTTACACGAGAAAATTTTAACAGAAATACAAAATGTTTTTTACCGTGTTCGTTCAAAAATTAAATAAATAATAATAATAATAATTTGTGTAAAGATACAAATTGAGCGAAGCGTGAGAGAGAGAGATCATCATGTTCGAAATCGAATTAAGACTGAGAAAAAAGATAGAAATTAATTTTCTGCAAAACAAATGTGCTCGAAAGAAAAATTGTCCCTCGTACACCTTGATTTCCATCCAGGAAAATTTTCATATTTGACGCAGAGATACTTGGAACAATTGGTTCGCGAGAGGATGAGGAAAAGGAAAAACGGGTCGATCTCATTGCGCGAATCGAGTTCCGGATTCCAGCGGCTCCTAGGAGTTCTTCTACTCGCCCGAGGCGCGCAGCAGAAGTCCTCGAAGGACCCCCGTTTCTCTCAGGACGATTCGCCACGGCGGACAGGAAGCGGAGGGAAAAGCCGGGACGGGGGGAGAAAAAGCTCGACGTCGACTCGCGACGACTCGACTCGAGTACTTCGCGCGCCTCGGCGCGAATTCCATCGCGGGATTCATCGATTTAACGGTTCGACGGTTGCCACGCGGTGCGTGTGGACCGCGCTATAATTTAATGGAGAAGCGTTCAGCTCTCGCGCGCGTCTTCTTTCGCGCGCGTCATCCACGTCCGACCGACCGTCCGTCTCCGATTCATTGACCGCGTGCGTGCGTTTTCGCACTGTCACCGCGTAACCGTTGCCGTAATGCCCGTCATCGGGGCGCGAGGGGGAAGAAGGGGGTAGAGAATCAGGAGGGACAATAATACACGGTCGCGTCATTAATTCAAGTTCGCTCGCAGAAATCCTTCGCAACGCGGAAGCTGTTTTACGATCGGTCCCTCTCTTCATCGGCCTCGCCGTTTGCCGATGCTCCTCTCTCGCGACGTTTCTTTCCTTTCCTTCCTGCCGCTTTAAATGCGTCGGCATAATTATCAATCCGCTTGTTATCGTGACGTTTCATCGCGCGATCGCGTTATCGAACATCAGAAACGTCGGAAAGAGAGAGCGTCTCCATTAGAGAAAGTACTTGAAACGTGATGCTCCATTTGAAAATTCCGATCTTCTCGTTTTGCATATAATTTACGATTGGTTTATAATTTAATTAAAATTGCCAAAGTAAAGCGAGACTGAAATATCTGTCGATTGTACACTGAGAAAAATCGTTTGATTGTATCAACAAGACGTATATGATTGAAGGCATTTTGGTTAAATCAAACAAGAATTTCGAGTTATCGTGATAAGACTTGATTTTTTATAACTAGTTTAATAGATTTTACTGTAAGAATTTGGTTAGTATTTTCTGATTGGATCTATAAAATTTCTTGTTACATTAATTTCTTTGCTTGTCGGCGGCGAGCTACTCTTAACTTTACTCGTATTAAATATTTGCCATGAAATGTATATAAAAAACTAGTATTAACATTAAATCCAAAGTATATTTTCTCTTCTTGCATCACTGAACTTAAATTCAGTTTGTTAGAAATTAATAAACTTAATTAATAAAATTAATTAATAAACTTTATCAGTTTAATTTCTAACAAACTGAATTTAAAATAATTTATTCAATCATCTCGATTGAATTTATCCAATAATCTTGTTGGAATTCAAAATATTAAACAGACTTTTGAGATTAGATGAAAAAAATTTTAAACGACTTGATGCTGATGAGTTTATTATTATCAACCAGAAAATTTGGTAAATTTAACAGGAAGAAATTAATCAAATTCATGGTTAAGTTATTCATTCTGGTAATTCCTACAAGAATTCTGGTTTGTCCATTTTCCAACAGATATACTGGTTGAATCTATCAGAATTTTAATTAATGCGACCAGATTTTTTTCTCAGTGTAATAATAATAATAATAATAATAATAATAATAATAATAATAATAATAATAATAATAATAATAATAGTAATAATAATAATAGTAATAATAATAATAATAATAATAATAATAATAATAATAATAGTAATAATAGTAATAATTATAATAATAATAATAATAATAATAATAATAATAATAATAATAATACATTAAGAAAAATCGTTTGACTATACCAACAAGACGTATATGATTGAAGGCATTTTGATTAAATGAAACAAGAATTTTTAGTTATCAAGATAAGACTCGATTTTTTATAATTAGAACGTTTAATAGATTTTATTACAAGGATTTGGTTAGTGGATAGGTTAGGATTGGTTAGGATTTGGTTTCTGGTTGAATCTATAAAATTTCTTGTTGCATTAACTTCTTACTAGTAATAAATATTTGTCTTGAAATGTATATAAAGAACTAGTATTAACATTAAATCCAAAGTATATTTTTTTTCTCTTACAAGCAGTAGTGTCAGGAAGGAGAACGCTAACTCTCTGATTGTGTGTGTTTGAGCTGCATCCTCTTCTTTCATCACTGTTTATCAGTTTAATTTCTAACAAACTGAATTTAAAATAATTTATTCAATAATCTGTATTAAATTTCTCCAATAATCTTGTTGGAATTCAAAATATTAAACAGACTTTTGAGATTAGATGGAAAAAATTTTAGATGACTTGATGCTGATAAGTTTAATATTATCAACCAGAAAATTTGGTAAATTTGACAGGAAGAAATTAATCAGATTCATCTGGTAATTCCTACAAGAATTCTGGTTCGTCCATTTTCCAACAGACATACTGGTTGAATCTACTAGAATTTAATTAATGCAATCAGATTTTTTTCTCAGTGTAATCATCATTATAGCATCGGTAAAAAAAAATCATTTCTTTTTATTATCATTGAAGAATATTGCCATAACTCAATTACTACACTTACAACTTAATAACCTATCTTATTTAATAGCCTTCGCAGATTTATATCGCTGAAAAAATTTCAGATTTCCATTATACTCGAGAGAATTGTTTGAAATTTGTATCAAATAAAACTCGACCTTCTACCACGAAGATACTTCTTACGAATCTCGCGACAATTTGTTCGTCACTTGAGAAAGGAGATTCAGAAAGGGACGAGTGACAACGAAGGAGAAGGACGAGATTCGTCCTCGGTTTCTTCCCCGTGTAGAAATTCGGCACGGATAAATGCAGGAGAAATGTTCCCCGGAATGGAGCAACGGTAAGTTTCTCTCGCCGATCGCGAACAGGTCTTTTTGCGCGTTCGAGACCGAGGCCCGCGTTAATGGCCGGTAGACGAGCAAAACCCAAACGTTCGCCACGGTTTCTCAGCCGCGAATCGCGATATAAACGAGTGCGACGAGAGGTGTACATTATTTCTTCCTCCTGCGAATTTATCTCTTCATTTGTGATTATCATCTTCAGTGGCTTGAAATAATCTCGAGGTATCAACTTGGACTTTTGAAACTTGCCAACATTTTTTTGACACTTGTCAAACGTAACTGTGCCTAAAGATATTACAAATAGGATAAAGTAAAAAAAAAATCGCAGTTAAATGTTTGCTTAAATTTTTTTCACGCATCACCAAAATTGACGTCTTGAATCGTATCAATTTAAAAGGACCTTTGTCCGCGTAATTATTTATTTTAGAAATAATGTGGGTAACGAAAGAGCAGGTTAGCTTCGCTGACACTTACTTATTGGTGTCCAATCAAACTCCGCTTAATCCGGTGATTGTTGGAAGAATGATCATCGAATGATAACTCATTGTAGTTAATAACGGATGCTTCATCCTCGTTCCGAAAGTACCGATATCGCGGTATAAAAGTTTTACGGCTTGTATAAATTGAACAGCTTTAAAGACGGGCTTTACGGCTCCGCGTAAAAAAAAAGGAATAAGTTTATTCACCAACGTACCTCGAAAATATCCGCGCGCGTTCGAGCCACGTGCGATGATTCGCTTCGTTTTCTTTTTTTTTCTTATTCTATACCGATTAAAGCTGTCATCGGTACAAATACGTTAAATTAAATATAATCTCTTTGTCTATTTTACAACTTCTCGCCTCGTGAAATTTCGCATTCACGTGTATCTTAAAAGACTCACGTCCTAATTTCTGACGGAAAGAAATCGTAAATCAGGAGAAAGTATTAAATTTAATTACGCGTTATTATATTGATCAACGTACTTACACGAAATATTGATCGACATGTTATCCCGCCACACAAAATATCTTAAAGTCGCTTGTATATTTCCCATACAGTACAGAAGCTTGCATCAACATTACTGCAATGTTACAACATTGCACATAGCAGTGTAATGCTGCAGAAATATTGCAGAGACATTATTTTGTAATATTACTTTGGCAATGTTGCAGCAACAGTTTAACATAGCGAAAATGTATAACATGTGTTTCTTTACTTGCCGCTATGTGACGATACCGAACTTAACTAACTCGTATTCGAATTTTCACCTAAAGTGGATATAAGGTCTACAAAAGAATAATGTAGTAATTATATTTCTTGTCTTGTATCAGTTAAATTTCTAATAAACTTACTTGATTTACTTAATATTCTGAATCCTAATAAGGGATCTAGATTGTTAAACAAATAATTTGTTTAATAATCTGGATCCTTCGTTGAGATTCAGAATATTAAACAGATTTTTCTTCATTGAATGGGTAAATAGGAAATAATTCATTTATTGCACGTATTAAATTATTCTGATATCAAGTGTATGTAAAATAATTGTATGTATATTATTCGGATAAATATTTAATAAGATACATTTGATAAGAAACACTAATAGATGTTTTTTTCAAAGGCGGTAAATGTTTTTTTCCTATCTTTCTTAAACATTTCTTTATATTTTCAAAGTTTATTTATTAAATTTAAAATGGTCTGCATTTGTAACAAAACGCATTTTAATATTGCAAATACGTTGCACCGTAATATTACTACAATCTTACGTTGTAATATTTCTGAGGGCGGACATTTCAATGTTGCTGCAAGCTTGCAGTAATGTTGCAGAAACATTTCGCAACTTCTATGCAATATTACAATGTTTCAATGTTAGGTCTATGCAACGTTTTTGCAATCTTTCGGTGCTGTATGGATTTATTCCTTGCGCACAGGCCATTGTTGTTATATTGCAGCAATATTGCGGCAATATTGCAATGTTGCTGCAATATTGATGCAATATTACTGCAATATTGTTGAAATATTGCGGTAATGTTGTATATTTAATATTTATCTGTACAATCAAAAATACATATTGTGCACTATATATTTAATTATTTTATCTATATTTAATATATTTAATATATTTAATATATATTATATTTAATTATATTTAATTATTTCTATTTAATTATTTTTAAAATTAATGTGCAGTCTCGTAGTGTCAAAAATGATTCCGCAATTGTTGCAAAATTTTATTTTGCTGTACAATTTTGTAGCTACATCTTTATTATAAATAAAATTTACGATAATATTACGATAAATTATTGGTAAATTAATTTCATATATAAAAAATGAAATTGTTGCAAATTGAAATTGTTATGATATTTCAGCAATATTGCAATATTGTTGTAATGTAACAACAATGGTCTGTGCTGTATGGGTACTCGCAGAGACGAGAGCGAGTGCGTCACGATCAGAATAGATGGTATGGTAATAAGAGCCCGGGGGTGTCGTTCCTTTTCGAAATCGGTATCATTGGCCAATAATAAGCGTCAACGGTTCGATAACGATACGATGCGACTTTGACTTTGGTATCCTCGTATCGTGACGCGGCATCGCGCTCTCTCTCCGTCGCGTTTCTCCTGCTCTATATATCTCGCCTATAAATAGTCCTCGCAAAGGAGAGAAAGATCGCGCACGCACGTAATAACAGATCGCAGCGCGCGCGCGGATTTACCGTCGATCCGTATCACGGATATACGACCGCTCTCTCGATCGCGCGCCGATAATTAAATAGCCGAGCCGCCGATTCACGCGTCTAATCCGAGACTGGTCTACAGATGGAAAGTGCGTCTTGCATCCTTGAGTGCAGCCAGTCGGATTTGTCTCCCTTAATCGAAGTATCGGGGTTCACTTTATAAGTTTTTCAATTGTACATCAACTTTTTTTATTCCATAATTTAATTAATAATTTATTAATTATAATTTAAATTAATATAATTAATTATAATTTATTAATTAAATTATTCCATAAATTAATTAATAATTTAATAATTAAATTAATTTATTAATTAATTTAATTGATAAATTATTTATTAAATTATTTATAATAATTAAATCATTCTTTAACATCACTTATATATTTTAGATAATAATAAAAATATGTAAGAAATAAAATATATCAAAGATTACGCGTTTCAAATTAAGTATTAATTAAAATATAGATTCAATTTTATATCGAATATATCGAAGCCAATGAATATTGATAGCTCGGTATTAAATCGCTATCAAAAATACCTGCCCGAGTCTGTCAATATGACATGATTAGGTAAGAAAATCCGCCACATTTCGCACGCGAGATATCGATGAATCCGATCGCGAGATCACAATGTTAAGGATGCGGTCGCACCTGCCTTATCCTCTACTAGGATTCCCGACAGAATTATTTAGGACTGCCGGTGCCTCAGATCCTCGGAATTGGCGCCCGGAGCCGATACGCGAGGCTCTATCAAAAATATCTGCCCGAATCTGTCAATATGACATGATTATGAGGTAAGAAAATCCGCACATCTCGCACGATACACTCGAGATATCGATGAATCCGATCGCGAGATCGGAGATCGCGACGTTAAGGGTGCGGCCACACCTGCCTTATCCTCTCTTAGGATTCTCGACGGAATTATCTAGGACTGCCGGTGCAGTCTGCTCGTATCCTTAGAATTGGCGCCTGGAGCCGATACACGAGACACGCCTAGTTAAGCCGCGTGATGAATGCGCGAAAACTGGGCGCAGATTCGCCGACAGGACGATCGAAGAGCGGTGGCGGATCTACCGAAACTGATTCGCGAAGGGACGCATTCTGCGCGAATCTCTGCCTCCCCCTCGTGTCCTTCTTTTCCTATTTTTTTCTATTCGCCCGACTGCTAATCGGGCTACTCTCTCGCGTCCTGTTCTCTTCTCTCGCACCTTGATCGCCCCTGGGAATGCAAATTATTATCGATCTCTCTGCACTAGGCGGAATTTCTTCGCTCGCGCCTACTGGAACCGCCGTGACTTATCATGCCTAATTGCACGGTCCATCCGATGAATTATCACGCCGTTTTGCAATATTAAAGAGGCGCCAATTAACCGCGTGTATAGATACTCCTTTTATTGTACACACATACACTGAGAAAAAATTTTTTTAAATCAAATAAATTTGTTTTCTTGAAACTTTTGCTTCAAATGCAAGGAATTGTTTATTTTATTTAAGCAAAGGCGTTTAATTTTAATTAAATATGCATGTTATATTAAGTACATTATTTTCATTTATATATTCTTTTATATTCAAATACTATTTTCGTAAAATATATACTATAATTTATTAAATTAAATATATTATTTTTAAAAATTAATAATTTTAAATTTTTCGGAATAAAAAATGCATTTTAATAAATATTTCGTAAAATTAAAATAAAAATATTTAATTAAAAATTATATTTTTTTAAGCATATGTAAATAAATACTTAACTTAAGCAAACAGACGTTTTGAATACAAGTAAATACGTAATTAGTACCCACCGAATAAATAGCTTTCTTGAGTTAACTAAAATTTTTTTATTTCAAGATAATTTTTTCCTCAGTGTAGGCTGCGCATCAAAAGTCCCTCTCTCTCTCTCCGTCTCGCTTCGATCTTTATTTCCTTCTCGATTGCGAATATCGCGAGGACAGTACCGATGATGTAAGTTGTACACGCTTACATATATCGCTCGCAAAGTTTAATATCGAGCGCGTGTAACGCATCGCGATATGCGAGCACGTCGATGTTACCAGCAACAGTAGAGCTCGTTTGTCAAGATACACGAGTGATTTAAGAGAATTCGAAAAGAGGCTTCTCTCACCATGAATCTCTCGCGGCAAATAGTGGTAACGAGTACAAGTTTGCGACTATTAGCAACGAGTTTGAAGCTTGCGAGGTTTGTAAAAATCTCCGATTTTTCCTTCCCTTTCGCGACGAAAGGACGCGAGGGATCGGCATATCGGATTATCGAAACGATCCGAGTATAATGTATTATATATCGCGCCAATGCCTTCAGCCAAGCCCGGTCCATTTCTCTTTCGGGCCCCGAGTGCCCCGTTTCTCTCCACTTAGCGTAGCGCCATCATTCTTTCATTCACGGCGTGCATTTAAAGCGCCGGCGGTCCCGTGGCGCTGATTTCACTAACGAAGCCAGCGATTTATATCGCCGATCGGCGAATCGGTAGGCGAGCAGGCCAAGTTACCGAGTTCATTGTTAAATGGCACCCGGCAGCCACGCATGACCCTTATCGTTTGCATTGACGATTGAATTGACGACGATGCAATCCGGTAATCGTCGTGTGCAGAGAGTCTCAGACACATCGCGCTTTCTCTCTCGATGAAAAATTCCCGAGTGATCGCCCATATAGCACCGAAAGATTGCAAAAACATTGCATAGACCTAACATTGAAACATTGTAATATTGCACAGAAGTTGCGAAATGTTTCTGCAACATTACTGCAAGCTTGCAGCAACGTTGAAATGTCCGCCCTCAGAAATATTACAATGTAGGATTGTAGTAATGTTACGGTGCAACGTATTTGCAATATTAAAACGCGTTTTGCTACAAATGCAGACCGTTTCAAATTTAATAAATAAACTTTAAAAATATAAAGAAATGTTTAAGAAAGATAGGAAAAAAACGTTTACCGCCTTTGAAAAAAAACATGTATTAGTGTTTTTTATCAAATGTATCTTATTAAATATTTATCCGAATAATATACATATAATTATTTTACATACACTCGATATCAGAATAATTTAATACGTGCAATAAATGAATTATTTCCGATTTACCCATTTGATGAAGAAAAATCTGTTTAATATTCTGAATCTCAATGAGGGATTCAGATTATTAAACAAATTATTTGTTTAACAATCTAGATCCCTTATTAGGATTCAGAATATTAAATAAATCAAGTCAGTTTATCAGAAATTTAACTGACACAAGACAAGAAATATAATTACTACATTAGTTCTTTGTAATTGATAAATTGACTTGGTTTACTTAATATTCTGAAGAAAAATCTGTTTAATATTCTGAATCTCGACGAAGGATCCAGATTATTAAACAAATTATTTGTTTGACAATCTAGATCCCTTATTAGGATTCAGAATATTAAATAAATCAAGTCAGTTTATCAGAAATTTAACTGACACAAGACAAGAAATATAATTACTACATTAGTTGTTTGTAATTGATAAACTGACTTGGTTTACTTAATATTCTGAACCCTAATGAGGGATCTAGATTATTAAACAAATAATTTGTTTAATAATCTATTTAGATTATTAAATTAGATTATTAAACAAATAATTTGTTTTAGATTATTAAACAAATAATTTGTTTAATAATCTACATCTCTCGTTGAGATTCAGAATATTAAACAAATTTTTCTTCATCGAATAGATAAATCGGAAATAATTCATTTATTGCACGTATTAAAATATTCTGGTGTCGAATGTATGTAAAATAATTGTATGTATATTATTGAGATAAATATTTAATAAGATACATTTGATAAAAAACACTAGATGTTTTTTTTCAAAGGCGATAAATGTTTTTTTCCTATCTTTCTTAAACATTTCTTTATATTTTCAAGATTTATTTATTAAATTTAAAACGGTTTGCATTTGTAAAAAAACGCGTTTTAATATTGCAAATACATTGCACCGTAACATTACTACAATCTCACATTGCAATATTTCTGAGGGCGGACATTTCAACATTGCTGCAAGGTTGCAGTAATGTTGCAGAAACATTTCGCAACTTCCATGCAATATTACAATGTTTCAATGTTAGGTTTATGCAACGTTTTTGCAATCTTTCGGTGCTATGCATGGGAAAAAATGTCCTGGACAATCGAAAAGTTGAAGATCGAAGTCGAGCTGCAAGAATTTCTCGATGAGAATCCAGCTCAAACGCTGAAGAGATCGGAAAAGTAATAGAAAATGGAGGAAATTACTTCGACTAAGGTTCATTCATCTTCGAAACAAATCAATTTTGAAGACGAAAACGGCAGGAATTAAGTTTGCCACCTAACAATATAAATCAGATCCATCACTTGCAATTTCTCCTTTTACTTTCTCTCGTTGATTCGAATTTAAAAATAATTTTCCCTCGCGGACAAGTCGACAGATTCTCGGGGATCGTTACTGGATCCGCGAGATCGTGGGACGCGAGGCTCTCTCGCAGCAAGATAGTAACTTAGAGTTAAGGTAGGTCGGGGCGTAACCCAGGATCAAACGAGTCAATAACTCTCATACCGTGCCTCCTCCACCTACAATGAGAAATCACCCTGCCTCGCGTACAATGAATGTGGGTGCGCGTTGACGTATTGTTGCGAGCGCACACGTGGGTGTCGGGATCGCGCGCGCGCGCGAATACGTCTTCATGAAATCGAAACCCCGGGCGACACTGCGTTCGCGTAATTGCGGCCAGCGTGAAACAATCACCGGCGAATCGATATCGTGAAACGCGAGCGAAAGAGAGGGAGAAAGAAAGAGAAAGAGACCGTGCTAGAAATACACATTCGCATAATTTATGCTTCTTGCTTCTCTCAATTCGAATATTGATCGCAGCGTTGTTATCAACGAATCAAACTTATTATCATCAGGAAGATGGTGATTTGGGCTTTACCCTTTGTCCTCCCTCCCCTCATCTTTCTCTTGAACACACGGAAAATATTAAAACATAAGTTTAGTTCTTGTCACTCGGTTATCCTGTTCGAAAGACTTTGAGAAACCGCGAGACTCTCTTTCGCAATTCCCTGTTTCTCATGCATATCATTAGGGTTGCATAAGACAATATTCCCAAGACAATATTCGTAAAAATATATTGTATTGATTGTAAAATTAATTATTACGCACAATCAATTTTTTTGCCTTTTAAACAGATATTTAATATTGTAAATTATAATTATCCAGCATCTTGAATATAAACTTTTAATAAAAATTCAGTCTATTTAAAAATATCTAATTCTTATATATAAGGTATATATTAATTACATTATTGTGAAATATTTTATAAAATATTGAACTACATTGAAATATCAATTAACACGAAAAATATTTTATTACATTATTTGAAATATTTTAAAATAAAAACTGAAATATTTTTTATATATACGTTATATATTAGATGATAAAAATAAATTCGAAAAGGTGAAAAAGGAACAGGCAATATGTCTACAAGTAACATGAATGATAAATAATTTATAAATGACTTACATTTTATATTTCGTTGCTCCGTATGTGTTGATCGATGCTTCTTTCCCTTTTCTCTTTTTTTCGTCTTTTGCTATTTCTTCGTAGCACTCACATTCACTTCCGAAAATATGAACAATAATAATTAATTATATACGGAACGATCGCGAGACACTTTGCACGACACTCCCGATCGCGGAAGTTACACGAGAAACGTACTTTTTAACATATCGTAAGAAACAGAAGACACGAGAGAAGTACTATTTTCATTCGATATTTATATAAAGATTCAAATTCATGCACTACTCATTACAAATGCTCCGTTTTATTAATATTATATTAACACGAATTATAAAATCGAAAGATTAATCTAATTGAAAATCATTATTAATAATAATTGATAATTGATAATCGTCCAATTAATAATAAATTCGATAATATACGAAGAGTATCGTTTCGTACTATTATCTTCCACGAGTATTGCCGTGTGAATGATACCAAGACCGCGGAATGTAAACATTAGCGCGCTATTGTATACGGGTCAAGGCTAAACATTGTATATTGTCTGTTTGAAATATTTTACGTACTTTGACATATATATAGGGTTTGCGCAAGACCCAAGACAAGACAATATTCGTAAAAATATTGTATTGGTATTGAAAATTTTCAAATATTTAAATCTTGTCTTGGTCTCGAGTGAATATTGGTGGCAAAAATCTCGTCTTGTATTGTCTTGTCTCGATTTTATTAACAATTTTTTATCTAATATTAAAAAATTATTTAAATAATATTTAACATAATTTTTATAATATAATTTGAAATAATTATTACTATTGTATTATATTTTAATTATAATTATTACTATGTCGATAATCGATATAATCGATATAAATGCCGTCTATTTACTTAAAAAAACGTTTACTGTTTCATGGAAAACAGAAATTAATAACTATTTACAGGCTCCAAGGGAATGTACAGATATAAATATTTTGGAGTGGTAAAAAAATCAGGTTGATATTTATCCCACATTGTCAAAAATGGCTCGAGACATTTTAAGTTCAACTGCCATCCAGTAAAAAGACTTTTCTCAATAAAAACTCTGACTATGTCAAAAAATAGAACCAGATTACAAAGTAAATCTTTAAAAGCACTAATGTACATCAATTCCTGGGTGAAATGCTCTTTAATGTCTAAAATTTGCGAGTTTGATTTCTAATTTATAAAAATGTTATATTGTATTAAATATTAAATGTTTTTAAATTTATCAACATAAACGTTTTTATTGAATAAATTTTTTTTAAATTCGTATATAGTGATTTTTTTTCATTTACAAATATAAATATTTTAGTTTCTTTGAGAACCAATAATCTTGACAAGACTAATAATCTTGACAGTCTTAGTCTTGGTACTGTCTTGATAACTAATTAAAAATCTTGTCTTGATCTTGTCTTGAAATTCAAGACAAGACAAGATAATATCAAGACTAATCTTGGCATCTCGTGCAACTCTACATATCATCATGTATTTGCTGCAATGCGTGTTCGAGGGAACCGCGAAAGCGAGAAGATGCTAAGAATAACCAATCCAAGCCAACAATCGTCGCGGGAGATTAAAACCTCGATTACGATCCGAGAGATCGTCGAGATAATCGGTGCTGAGGATAACCGGTACTGGAACAATGCGTGGCGATTTCTGGACCGATCGACGGCCACAATGTATCGAAGGGCATTAATACATCAGTTCCTTTTTGCGCGAGGACCCCACCAACGAACACCAGCAACATCACCGCCGCCGCCGCCACCACCCATCCTGTTATTTTCTCCCTCGCCATCCAGAGCGATATTATTTTTCGCTATTTGGGCTTTTCGAGGCCGGGCCCTCGAGAGGCCTCGTATAACGTGAGGCCGCGGCTGCGTGAGGCACGAGACAATAATAATTCATCGCCCGGAGGCGCGCAGCACGCAGAGCTGCTCTTCCAATCCTTCGGCAATTTACACCGAGCGCCATAAAATAAAATGCAGGAAGAAGGGGGAGAGAGAAGGGGTGGATTGTCTTTTCGAATCCGGCGAGACGTTTTCGGGGAAGAGGATCCACGACGCGAAGGCGAGAGAGAAAGATAGGGATAAAAGGCCCAAAAAGATACCTCCTGCCAGATGTCTCGTGTAAGGTGGTGAGTGACGTTATACATGTGTGTGTGTGTATTTGTTAGCTTTCGATATGTGTCACGCTAAATCTAAACGAATCAACGAAATCGCGGTGCAAGCTCGATAGAAACTTTAAAATAACAATTTTAAAAATCGTTTTATAATTAAATAACGAGCACTAAGAGCCTACAAAACGCGGATGGCAATGCGTGAATTATTTCGAACATTAATTGTTCGCGAAAAATTTTTAAGACACATGCACACATGCCAAGTTACAGATTCTCTTGGTTTGAGACTTCTATAACACCCCCTTTACCCCCGTGGAGAGATGTAGACGATCGAGGCGATATTTTTCCTGTCTACATCTCTTATAAAACGTTGTTTAAATATATAGAGCCGAATTATTTACCAATTTTAATTTTAAAAATATTAGATTTGTTTAAGTGTTTATTCTTAATCTCTATTTGCTGCACGAAAAAGGAAATATATACAGTGCCTATCAAAAGTTCCGGGACGGTCGAATATTTCATAAACTATGCACTTTAGAAAGAAATGTTTCAGACAAAAGTTGTACGGCTTGAAGAGTGCCATAAGATAGTGTCATTGGTTTGACCTCGAAAAGTCGTTTGAAAGTCACGTGAAGGTCATCTTTAATTTTTTAAATAGAACTACCTACTTTTTATTACATATTCGTGTAGCTTATCTCGAAAGCTTTCCAAAACACTATAATAAAGTATTTCTTTATTGAGTACTTTTCGAATTATGAGGCTTGAAATCATTTCTTAATTTTCCATAAACCATAAAATATCTTGTAAAATATTCATTTTTCGATTATCTTACCTTAATACTTTTATGTACAAAATAATAAGAGGAATCAATTGGTGTAAAGAAAAAACATAGCTGTTTTTAAGAAAAAATATGTAATTTGCAATTAACAATTACATATTTTTCTTAAAAAAACAACTATGCGTTTTCTTTACACCAATTGACTCTTCTCATTATTTTGTACATAAAAGTATTAAGGTGAGGTAATCGAAAAATGAATATTTTACAAGATATTTACGGTTTATGCAAATTAAGAAATTATTTCAAGCCTCATAACTCGAAAAGTAGTTAATGAAAACTAACTTAATTGTAGTGTTTTGATAAGCTCTCGACGTGAGCTACCAGAATATTTAATATATAAATTTTATAAATTTTAATATATAAATTTTATAAATTTTATAAATTTTCCTAAATTGTTTCGGCTTCGACGCACGCGTGAATTATTTTCAACATCGAATCGGAATTTATTCAATCTCAATGGCGTTTGATAACTCTATCCACTTGAACCGTTATAGTACGATGCGATACATTACTCTGATGCCTCGCGTCAGATTTTGTCCAGATTTAACCGCGGCGTTTTCTCGCCGATTTATTTATTTAATCTGCAAACCGTCTCCTTTTTTCGCTCCGCGAGCGATTCGCAGTTAATGGCGCGCGACGTTTCCCGCTCGCAGCGATGATTCTAAATGCATTAGTTCGCGTTTGATTAACGAGTACGTCACGCGTATGAATACAGCCATTAGAAAACGTATTACTCAAGGATACCGAGAATGGAATTTCTACACGTGCGCGACTCCATTCTTTTCTTTTCACGTACAGCGAATCCGGTATCAGCGTATATTTCGTCATTAAAATTGAACAGGTAGTTTAACGTGCTCTTTAACCGGCGTACAAGTCCGAACATAACTAGAAGCATCCTCGTGAGAGAGAATAAATAATCGATTATCGTAGAGACATTTCCGTTCTACGAGACGACGAATGTGAAACTAGTAAGGAACGTTTCGACATCCTATCATTTATCACGTGGTAATGGCAGATAATTCAGAATTAAAATTAAGAACTCGGTCATTGAATCGTCTAGACGTGTTGAAATTTACCGTTTCGGTTGCAAACCGTTACTTTCCTCTCGCGTCACCGTGAAACATAAATATTTCATCGATATACGTCGAGAAAAATCGATATTGCACTTAATACTCAGAAATAATTCTGTAATTGTAAATTTTTGGGTCACCGATATGCGTTTGTATGAAATGGCAAGAAGAAATCAATTTTTGGCATTCATCATTGCGTATTCTTACCGAGAGAAATCACGAGTCTTTAATACAGTGTCCCAATAAAAACATTTGTAACCGGCATTTTAATAAAGAGAGATAACACTTTCGCATTCCAGACGTTAATCGACATCATGAGCAATGGCGGAGGAGAACGACGGGTTTTAAGAACATTCGATCGAATTCCTAGAGCGGTCAAAAACCCGAGAATCGTCATCCCGGTGCCTCGAGGAAGGCACACGCGCCGGGGATGAGATTGAATAAATCTTTCCTA
The DNA here is from genome assembly GCF_003227725.1 of Camponotus floridanus. NCBI lineage: Eukaryota > Metazoa > Arthropoda > Insecta > Hymenoptera > Formicidae > Camponotus > Camponotus floridanus. The sequence goes on along the minus strand of NW_020229215.1, from coordinate 3,173,721 downwards.
ATAAATGGCCATGAGCCATCACGAAAACGTCCCGGGGACGTGTTGTGCAAGGATTAAGAGGGCTCGCCGGAAGCGCGCTCTTTTAACTGGCGCTTCTCCTCGAGACTTCCATGAAGAAAAAATAAGGGGATGCCGGAGATTCAGTTAAACTGATCGATTTCGTGCCGTGTCGTTGCACTAGATCCGAAAGGTTTAAAGGTTTCGATGTAATTGACGGAGGCTGCACCAGCGTAAACAACTTAATGACAGCTTCTTCAGTCTAGTCGAAGATCCCGAGAACCGAGAAGTCGCAGAAAAATCGTTTGATTGTACCAACATATATGATTGAAGGCATTTTGGTTAAATCAAACAAGAATTTCTAGTTATTATGATAAGACTCGATTTTTTATAACTAGAACGTTCAATAGATTTTAGTATAAGGATTTGGTTAGTATTTTCTAGTTGAATCTATAAAATTTCTTGTTACATTAATTTCTTTGCTTGCTGCTGGCGACAAGCTACTCTTAATTTAACTCGTATTCAATATTTGTCATGAAATGTATATAAAGAATAAAGAACTAGTATTAACATTAAATAAAGAACTAGTATTAACATTAAATCCAAAGTATATTTTTTCTCTTACGAGCAATAGTGCCAGAAAGAGGACGCTAGCTCTCTGATTGTGTGTGTTTGAGCTGCATCCTCTTCTTGCATCACTGTTCATCAGTTTAATTTCTTTAACAAACTGAATTTAAAATAATTTATTCAATAATCTGGATTAAATTTATTTAATAATCTTGTTGGAATTTAGAATATTAAAGATTTTTGAGATTAGATGGAAAAAATTTTAGACGACTTGGTGCTGGTGAGTTTAATATTATCAACCAAAAAATTTAGTAAATTTGGCAGGACGAAATTAATCAGATTCATCTGGTAATTCCTACAAGAATTCTGGTTCACTCATTTTCCAACAGACACTGGTTGAATCTACCAGAATTCTAATTAATGCAACCAGATTTTTTTCTCAGTGTAGAAAATAACATTTTTAAATCAAAAATTATAATTTTCTTAAAGTAGAATTAAATAATTATATATTCTTGAGGTGATAATTACAATATTATAATAAGACGATAATATTGTTGAAAAAAATTATTAAATTCTTCTAAGAAGATTATAAATTGTTGGGTATATACGAAACAATGAACGCGTTAATTCCTACAAGAATTCTGGTTCGTCCATTTTCCAACAGACATACTAATTGAATCTACCAGAATTCTAATTAATGCAACCAGATTTTTTTCTCAGTGTAGAAAATAACATTTTTAAATCAAAAATTATAATTTTCTTAAAGTAAAATTAAATAATTATATATTCTTGAAGTGACAATTACAATATTATAATAAGACGATAATGTTGAAATTTAAAATTGTTAAATTCTTCTAAGAAGATTATAAATTGTTGCGTATACGAAACAATCAATGCGTATTCCTACAAGAATTCGTCCATTTTCCAACAGACATACTGATTGAATCTACCAGAATTCTAATTAATGCAACCAGATTTTTTTCTCAGTGTATGAAAAGCGAATTATATAATTCTCTCTCTTCTTTCGTCGCGAAAGGAGAGATACAGGAAGATGCTTCTCAAAATATACCGCGTATCATGAATATTTTTTATAAACGCTTTAAATCGGAAATTAATGCTAACAACCGCTCACATCGACGTAGAGAAGCTTCCGGATATCAACGTCGCATTTCTTTCCGCGTTTTCAATCAGCGAACGTAAGATCCGACTCGTCACTTTCTCGGTGAGTTCCTCTTCTCCTGGAATAGTCTCTTAAATGTTCTCGCGTAATATTTACAATTTTCTATTCTTCCTGTCCCGTATAATTCACTCGGCCTCTGATATAGACCCAGGTTATCGTTGAATCAGTTAATTACTAAACGTTGCACGTCCGAAAGTCGACGTATCAGCGGAATCAATCGGCACATATGCGCTTCAGATACTACGCTCGCAAACTTTTCACCGCTCGTTAGGCCACGAATTACTCTCGAGAATTACGCTTTCTCAATAATTTCACCGATCCCGCCGCTAATGCTGTTTTAACAACGTCTAACAATCATAATCACGTGTATTATATTTCTGATTACGTGGGTATCGCGTTAAAGGATACGCTTTTACCATCTCGTGTGACGGTAAAAGGTGTGCTGACAAAATGATTATGATATATTTATTATACAATAATTATATAATTATTATATAACATATAATTATTATGATATATAACATATAATTATTATGATATTAACGACGACATCTCCATTTCCTCTTGGGTTGCATAAGACCCAAGACAAGACAATATTCGTAAAAATATTGTATTAGTATTAAAAATTTTCAAAAATTTAAATCTTGTCTTGGTCTTGAGTGAATATTGGTAGCAAAAATCTCGTCTTGTATTGTCTTGTCTCGATTTTATTAACAATTTTTTATCTAATATTAAAAAATTATTTAAATAATATTTAACATAATTTTTGTGATATAATTTGAAATAATTATTACTATTGTATTATATTTTAATTATAATTATTACTATGTAATCAATATAAATGCCATCTATTTACTTAAAAAAACATTTACTGTTTCATGGAAAACAGAAATTAATAACTATTTATAGGCTCCAAGGAAATGTGCAGATATAAATATTTTGGAGTGGTAAAAAAATCAGGTTCATATTGTCAAACACATTCCACATTGTCAAAAATGGTTCGAGACATAAGTTCTAACTGCTTTTAACTGCCTCGTCCATGCCAGTAGAAAGACTTTTCTCAATAGAAACTCTGACTATGTCAAAAAAATAGAACCAGATTACAAAGTAAATCTTTAAAAGCATTAATGTGCATCAATTTCTGGGTGAAATGCTCTTTAATGTCTAAAATTTGCGAGTTTGATTCCTAATTTATAAAAATGTTATATTGTATTAATATTAAATGTTTTTGAATTTATCAATATAAATGTTTTTATTGAATAAAATTTTCTTAAATTCGTATATAGTGATTTTTTTTCATTTACAAATATAAATATTTTAGTTTCTTTCAGAACCAATAATCTTGACAAGGCTAATAATCTTGACAGTCTTAGTCTTGATATTGTCTTGATAACTAATTAAAAATCTTGATCTTGTCTTGAAATTCAAGACAAGACAAGACAATATCAAGACTAATCTTGGTACCTCGTGCAACCCTAATTTCCTCGTTTCTCATTGCTTCTTTTTGCGTAATCCAAAATCCCACGGACTGCTCGGGACCATATTATCCGTTCCATCTCGCGCGCGTGATGACGAGCCATCAACGCTATCTGCCATCCTGAGGAAGATAATGCACCTCGCGACAGGACAGGGTAGCTCGAGGGGGGCAAGGCGGGTTAACTAGCGTTGATCTCTAGCATCTAGGAGAGGCAATTAACCGTAGCGAGCATTTCTCTTCCTGTCCTTTTCTCTCTCTCTCTCTCTCTTCTCATTTCACCTGTGCGCGCATAACTCTCGTCTCTTTCTCTCGTCTTTTTATCGCGCGTTGAGTTATTCGCGCTCATTGTCGCCGTACCGAACTCCCGTCCCTGTCCCCGGGGTAGAAAAGCAGGGAGAGACGGGAGGAAGGGAAGCAAAGAACGAACGCAAAAGCGCTCAGAGAGAGAGGGAGGAAGAGAGAAAGAGAGTTAGAGAGCGGGTTCAACCTAGGAATTTATCACCGCTACCGACAGCCATTAATATGCCATTGTGCGCCCGCGGACACCGGCAGCGGCTCGTCCATCTTTTCGTGACGCGTTAACGACTGACCTCTGCGAACGACGGCTCCTGAAGAGTCCTGAGAGTCGAGAGCGACTAGGCGAACTAGGATCCAGATCGTAATGAGGTGGACGCGATAGAGAAGACTCTGGGAGAGGATCGTCTTTGCACATCCATCTTTGATTCGCCGTTAATCCTCTTTTCAGGTCCCAATCAATTCCGGCAAAATGGACCGTGTATATAAATATCCAGTATATATATTTATCTTATTCTCATTTTGACGCTATTGATGCTTGGAGCGTTTATTTTATTGCCGAGTCATCTAGAAGAAATGACGGCAATTTATCGCATTATTTTTTACCAGCAGACACACGCTGTTCATTCTCTCGTCTTCTCTCGTCTTTTCAAGACAAGGCAACGTCAAGCTACGATATAGAAGTCTTTGTAAGCACGACGAAAATACAGTTTTTATATCCGCTTAGTCTAGCTGCAATTACACATTAATTTATAGCAATCTCGCCGCGATCTCCCCTCTTGATCCCCCACATCGACATAATTCATTCCATTAATTATTCCACATACACGTGCACATTCGCTTAAATCGAGTCGGTCCATGTAATTATCGTAATTACACGGTAAAAAACATTTTGTATTTCTGTTAAAATTTTCTCGTGTAAAAATTTTTGTGTAAAATTTTTAACATACTCTTATGTTAATGTAACATATTATCGTTGCGTTATTTTGACATTTCCGCGAGTTAATATTCACCGTTTCCAAAAGTTGAAACAACACAATTAATATGTAAATGCATGAATTTTTGATGAAATATGTTAGATGTTAAAGTGAACAGATAAGTTGTGTTATTTTTCTCTCTATAACAGTTTCCATATGTTAGATCGACATATCTCTTCTGTTATTTATCATAAAAATGTAAGTATAACATTTTCTTTTAATTAAATTTAACATTATAAATATATTAATTTAACATAAATTTTATTTCCAGATAAAGTTTAAGTGTAACATTTTTGTGTAAATTTTTAAACATATTACTTGTGTTATTTATTTACAGACTTGCTTTCTGTTAAATTAATATTAAAATTAGAGTGGATAAATTGAGACATGTGAAATATGTTAAATTTAACACACAATTTTTTGTATAGGCGAATTTTTTTTATATTTTATTCTTTTCGCGCATCATTTGTAATAACGAATAAATATCGAGGAGACCTTTGTGGCTTTTATTCTACATTCGATAATCGCGAACTCCGCAGGTCTCAGAGTAGAATAAAATCACGCGAAATAATAACAGGCAATTAATTTAATAACGCTTAATATCAATAGAGTAATATTTACGAAGCAATAACAAAGTATTACCCATACAGCACAGAAGCTTGCATCAACATTGCTACAATGTTACAACATTGCACATAGCAGTGTAATGCTGCAGAAATATTGCAGACATTATTTTGTAATATTACTTTGGCAATGTTGCAGCAATATTTTAACATAGCGAAAATGTATAACATGTGTTTCTTTACTTGCCGCTATGAGACGATACCGAACTTAACTACTTGTATTCGAATTTTCATTTAAAATGGATATAAGACCTACAAAGGACTAATGTAGTAATTATATTTCTTGTCTTGTGTCAGTTAAATTTCTGATAAACTGACTTGATTTATTTAATGTTCTGAATCCTAATAAAGGATCTAGATTATTAAACAAATAATTTGTTTAATAATTTGGATCCCTCGTTGGGATTCAGAATATTAAACAGATTTTTCTTCATTGAATGGGTAAATGGGAAATAATAATTCATTTATTGCACGTATTAAAATATTCTGGTATCGAGTGTATATAAAATAATTGGATGCATATTATTGAGATAAATATTTAATAAGATACATTTGATAAGAAACACTAATAGATGTTTTTTTTCAAAGGCGGTAAATGTTTTTTTCCTATCTTTCTTAAACATTTCTTTATATTTTCAAAGTTTATTTATTAAATTTGAAACGGTCTGCATTTGTAGCAAAACACGTTTCAATATTGCAAATATGTTGCACCGTAATATTTCTACAATCTTACATTGTAATATTTCGGACATTTCAACGTTGCTGCAAGCTTTCAGTAATGTTGCAGAAACATTTCGCAACTTCTATGCAATATTACAATGTTTCAATGTTAGGTCTATGCAACGTTTTTGCAATCTTTCGGTGCTGCATGGGAATCTTCGACGGCGAATATTGTTGTAACATTGCAATATTGCAGCAACATTGTAATATTGCCGCCATATTGCTGCAATGTCACAACAATATCTTTGTAATAATTCAAAAAATTCTAAAATATTCTTCCTATTATCTGCATAACATGCCCTAAATAGAGACAAATATTTCGAGTAGATCGAAACCCACGGTATCCCAATGATCGGTAGCTGCCGAAAAAAGAAAGAAAAAAAGAGAGAGAGAGAGAGATCCCGGTCAGATCGCGAGAAGAACTTTGAGTCTCTTAACGCGAGCACCGATCCGCTCGTCGTCGAATGATCATTAATCATCTGGCCTGCCGCGCGGCTACTACTACTGCGACGTACCGATGATTTCACCTTGGCAATGATCCAGGAAACGGCCGGGGATCCAATCTGTGGATCCGCGCGCACCTCGATCCACAGAGACGTTTCTATTCAGTCGTTCCCTCGAGAGTTCATAAGCTAAGCATTTCCGCGTGGATCCCGCGGTACACCGTGCGCGTGCGCGCGATACACGTGCGTGAATTTATCCGCGCATGCGCATTCACGCCGAGCGATAGACCGAGGATAATAAGAGATTTATCGCGATTTCTCGCGGTCGAGCGACCGGCGAATTAGTAATTGTCGGATTTCCCAATGAAGCGCGTCTCTAAATGGTTTAAACGCTCCTTTCGAACTGCGACGGCTTAGACGGGACTAAGCGGCGCGAATTAATCTCGACTTTGGAGATGCATGCGCGAAACTAAGAGTCTCCTTTTCGCGTCTCTCTCTCGTTACATCAGGTAGCGGCCAAGACCGCCGCGAATTTCTCACGGACCTTTCGGAGAGATATTCGTTTAAGCCTACTTTAATGAACTAAACGTATGCGAGAAAAAAAATAAAAAGAAAGAAAATAATAATACAACTGGAAATTATAATAATTTGATTACAAATTATATTAATTGTGGGATTAAATTAAATTATATTTATATATAATTTAATTTAATTATATATATATGGGATTAAATTAAATTATATTTATATATAATTAAATTAAATTATATATATATGGGATTAAATTAAATTATATTTATATATAATTAAATTAAATTAAATTACATATTGACAAGATTCTAGCTTTTTAGCGTTTTTAAAAGATATTAAGATAACGAAAAATGATATTATGTGCTATTCTTCCTTCTCTTTGTACTCTTGCTCCGAAAAAGAATGCAATTTTCATATGCGCGAGTCTTCGCCGAGAGAGCAAAAATAAGCCTACTTTAATGAACTAAACGTATGCTTAAAAAAAATAAAAAGAAAGAAAATAATGTTGCAACTCAAAATTATAATTATAATAATTTGATTACAAATTATATTAATTGCGGGAATTAATTAAATTATATTTAATTTATATATAATTTAATTAAATTAAATTATATATAGGAATTTAATTAAATTAAATTATATATTGATAAGATTCTAGCTTTTTAACGTTTTTAAAATATATTAAGATAAATAAAAATGATATTATGCGCTATTCTTCCTTCTCTTTGTACTCTTTCTGCGAAAAAAATGCAATTTTCATATGCGCGAGTCTTCGCCGAGAAAGGAAAAGAAAACAACGGACGCACAGACGTACATATTACGAAAGAAACTTTTTTTTTCAAAGAGCCCTCCCTCTTTATAAATACCTCACTGTATTCGGCACATACAAAACCACCGGATATCCGGCCAATATTGCAGAACGGATGTTTCCTTGCGGTATCGCAATGCGTTTTTACCCCGATAAAATGAAAGCCGATCGACTGTCGATTCAACTATTTTTAGTTTATCTCTACTGCTCTACATCTTTAATTATTATATTAATTCTTTTAATTTTCACTTTTAAAATATTAATAATGTCCGGAATAATAATATATGTAAAATCTGCAAAATTATTTGTAAAAAAGTATATTTTTCTAAAACATAATGATAGAGAAAAATTAGCCAAATAAATGTTCCCTCATTTTCTGTTTATAAGTAACTATGACTTATTGTTAGATCAATTTAGTATACGAGTTTTTTTCTCGTCAGACTGTTTCGTGGCGAGAGGATTAATTGTCACGAATTACGTTTTCTCTTCGTTCTTGCTATTGTAAGCGAACCTTCGGTCTTTGAAAGCGAGAAGCTTTGGCCATCATGCGACAAACTCGAATGACTGCGGTCCACTTCCACGACTTCCAGTTCGGACAACGAGAGCCGTAAACAAGTACCGGAAGGATGTTGCGTAAACGGAAACGCACGCGGCCGTCTTTTTGTTTCACCGGATCTTTATTCAGGGATGCAAAGACCTGAAAACATGTCAAAGTTGCCATTGTGGGAAATGAATTGGGAAGATGAGGGAACGCAAGTCTATTTGCGTATTCTAATACGGGAAATTACAACTTTTGAAAATATTAACTTGCATTATATATTATCGATACACTCATTTTCAGTCAAAATAAAAACAAGATACTCAATAATTAACAAAATACACGATTAATTCTCAAATTAATAAATAACAAAATACACAATTTTTAAATTAACAAATAACAAAATACATAATTAATTTTCAAATTAACAAATAACAAAATACACAATTAATTTTTAAATTAACAAATAACGAAACACACAATTAATTTTCAAATTAATAAATAACAAAATACACAATTAATTTTCAAATTAACAAATAACAAAGTACACAATTAATTTTCAACTTAATAAATAACAAAATCCACAATTAATTTTCAAATTAATAAATAACAAAATATATAATTAATTTTCAAATTAACAAATAACAAAATACACAATTAATTTTCAAATTAACAAATAACAAAATACATAATTAATTTTCAGATTAATAAATAACATAGTACACAATTAATTTTCAAATTAATAAATAACAAAATACACAATTAATTCTCAAATTAATCCTTGAAGAACAAAAAAATTGATCTTATGTAATATTATATCGGATATAATTTGATGCAATATATCGATTTAGAATTATTGTCAAATCTAAAGAGTTCACATCAATCTTTATTTAATTTTATTTAAATATTCTTCATCTTTTTTATCGCGAGAAAACGAGACATTTAAACAATCAATCGCGCAGTATTTCGCACGCGAACGGGTCCGAAACAGATACGAGATGTATTTCGGGAATCAGTTTCCAGAAACGCCGCCGTAAAGTCTTACATCTTTCTCTTGTTACAATAACATAATTATCGGGGTACTTGAAGAACCCCCCGCATGCGCCATGCGTTTGGCGTGGCACGCAATATTGTCGTCCGTAGTTAAAATACGCGTGCGACCGTACTCGTAACTCTCGCTCTCTTCCTTCCTTTCTCCCTTTTTCTCTCTCCCCCATCTCCCAGAGAGAAAGAGAGAAAGATAGAGAGTCTGGTCTTTGAATCACAAATTGTCGAGATGAAACCGGTAGTCACTCAGGGCCGTACATTTATCCTAACACCTAATTATTCTCTAAAGATTCTTTTAATTTACTCTCGTGACAAGAATTTCATTTTTTATATATGCAATTAATTTACCGATAATTTATTGTAAATTTTATTTATAATAAAGATGTAGCTACAAAATTCTACAGCAAAATAGAATTTTGCAATGATTGCGAAATCATTTTTAACACTACGAGACTGCATATTAATTTAAAAAATAATTAAATATAAAATAATTAAATATAATTAAATATAATATATATTAAATATATTAAATATATTAAATATAAATAATTAAATAATTAAATATATAGTGTACAATATGTATTTTTTTATTGTACAGATAAATATTAAATATGCAGTGTATTTAATGAAAAATAAATACTTTATATATATAATATGTATAAATACTTTATATATATAATATATATATAGTTGTTTGGGCTAGTTCCGACCCTGAAAATACACATATGTGTATGCATTCAACATATATATAACATTGACGTCGGCGGTTGGCTTCCGCAAAAATCGAAAACGCCGACGTATGACGAGATTTCGGCCGGACCGTCCGCGTGGCAAATACAATGTGTCGTTTCTGTTAAAGTACAGGGTACCATAACGCGAAAACGCGCCACAAGAAGAAAGGACAGTGATTACACGCTATAGGATCGGACTCGGGCGATGGCTCCTTCCGATTCCTCTGTCCTGTCCCCCCATCGGCTGATTATTCGACACAGTATGAGAACGGAACGATTCTCGGCAATCGGTCCTCGACCGGAGAAAGGATTCGGGAAACGTCCGACAGCAATTGCCCGCGATCCCGCTCGTTAATTTTCAGCAGCATCCGACTTTGAACTTGCCGTGTTCAACAGCCGCGGCGAAGATTACGCCGAAATGATACGGGCGATTCCTCCCCCCCCGAAACAAGTGTCAGTGACTTCGCACCACATGCGTGCCTTGAAGTAACACCTGAGATTGCGTCGCGAGGCCCGAATAGCGAAACTGCACCCGTGTCATTTATTCGAGCGTCGCGAGAAAATAAGAAACTGACAATTCATTTTAAAAAAAAATCATCGTCTCCCTTTCCCCGCGTGCATAGAAAAAAAAATAAGTGTCAAATCGAAACTTATATACTTAAACTGACGCGTTTATTGTTTCGTATATACGTAACAATTTATAATCTTCTTAGAAGAATAATAATTTTAAATTTCAATATTTTATAGTCTTATTTTAATATTGTAATTGTCATCTCAAGAATATATAATTATTAAATTCTACTTAAGAAAATTATATTCTTTGATTTAAAAATGTTATTTTCTATCTAACATTGTTTCTTTTCCATTCAAGAAAATTAAATCTTAAATCATAAGAATATATTTTTCTCAATTGAACTATATAAAATGGCTTTATTCAAGCAATTATATTTTTCTTTAATTAACGCAATATAATCTCATTTCAAGATTTCCATGTTAAAACTAAATATATTTTCAAAATAAGAATGTTCTTTTTTTCTGTGTGAGAATTCTAAATTTCAACAATTTATAATCTTCTTAAAAAAATTTAATAATTTTAAATTTCAGTCTTATTTTAATATTGTAATTGTCATCTCAAGAATATATAATTATTAAATTCTACTTAAGAAAATTATAATCTTTTATTTAAACATGTTATTTTCTATCTAACATTGTTTCTTTTCCATTCAAGAAAATTAAATCTTAAATCATAAGAATATATTTTTCTCAATTGAACTATATAAAATGGCTTCATTCAAGCAATATATTTTTCTTTAATTAACGTAATATAATCTCACTTCAAGATTTCCATGTTAAAACTAAATATATTTTCAAAATAAGAATGTTCTTTTTTTCTGTGTGAGAATTCTAAATTTCAACAATTTATAATCTTCTTAGAAGAATTTAATAATTTTAAATTTCAGTCTTATTTTAATATTGTAATTGTCATCTCAAGAATATATAATTATTAAATTCTACTTAAGAAAATTATCTATATTATTTATATTAATCTTTAAAAATTATTTATATTAATCTTGAAAATTATTTATATTAATCTTTGATTTAAAAATGTTATTTTCTAACATTGTTTCTTTTCCATTCAAGAAAATTAAATCTTAAATCATAAGAATATATTTTTCTCGATTGAACTATATAAAATGGCTTCATTCAAGCAATTATAATTTTCTTTAATTAACGCAATATAATCTCACTTCAAGATTTCCATGTTAAAACTAAATATATTTTCAAAATAAGAATGTCCTTTTTTTCTGTGTGAGAATTCTAAATTTCGCTCTGAGACGCGAAGACCGCGGGATTTTTCTCAGGCACGAGAAGAAGGGAAGTTAAATCGGCGACGCACCTGGAGAGATGCTAGTCACGGCGCGATCTAGAATCGAAATCGACGTGGCGATTGCAGCGAGATGAAATAGAGGGAAGAAAGAAGAGGTAGATGAAGAGGAGAGAAAAGGGAGCCCGGCGCCGGGAGATGAAGACGTTTACACGCGAAAGCCCGACGAAAGAAAAGAGAAATACACCGGTGCGTCGAGTTCGTCATTAAAGGTCCTGGTAGGTGTTCGCGCGGTTTGAAAGGATGCTTTTTCCGGGCGAGGAGAATCCGCCATTGTCTAATGGCGCGTCCGGTGTAGGGCCATCTAAACTGTCCTAAAGGCCCGTGTAATACGCTATAGTTACACACCACCCACGTGGCGAGATGTACAAGAGAACCGATCGATCCGATAAAGGCGCGATCGAGAAAGGCGTTTCGTGTTGTGTTGCCGGCTCTCACGCGAGCCACCCCTCATCGTGCTAACATAATGACCATTCGATACGGAACCGCGATCTCTATAAAACACTTTGGACGACGCGGGAGAGGATGTGTCATGTAGTGATAGAATGTTATTCGACATCGACGTTTGAAGGATCATTCAGAGTCTCTTTGAAATACCAATATTTGCCAATATATTGCAATGACTTTACTAAACTTGACAGCACGGAGCAAAAGTGTGATGAGCGAACGGGAATTATTTTGTTTAGCGAAATAGAGCGTACGAGTAAAATGTACCGTGCGACAAATTGTAAAAAGTCTTTAAAAGAAAAATAAAAATACATCGAGAGCAGCTTGTTTTTTAATCATTTGTTTGTTTATCACACAAATCGTATTTTATAATATTTTCTTCGTGTAAAAAATATATTGCAGATCATATACATATATAATTTATTCTTTGTCCATATTTCAAACATCTTTATTATTTAAAAACTTCCGAAAGAGTTATTTGGTCGCATGAAATAAGGAATTCACTGTGCCATTTTTTAAAATTGATTAATCACCATCGTAAATTTTAACTAATTACTTTGAATCTCCATTATAATTTAAAGTGATATTTTCATGACAAATCGTAGCTCGTACATTCCTAATATGGCTACGTCCTTTGAATGATTATGCAAATGATAAAAGAATAGGTCGTTGACCGTAGTAAAGTTGCGTTCGTAAAAATAATTTTTATTTCAGGTAGGTCGATTCACGAACACACGTATAGTAAAATGTATTAAAAGTCCTCCAATGATTGATACACACCAATTTCGTCATTTACGACTAATGCAATGCACAGTGTAAATATAATTTAATAAATTTTATCGAATCACTTTATCCTCTTTTGCACTTTTTAAACATTTTTTACCGCTGTAAAATAAATTTTATCAAATTCATATTTAAATAGATAAAAAATAATACTAGAAAAATTAAATTACAGAAAATATAAATAAAAAACTCTGACATATAAATAAATTTACATAATTATGTTGTTTGATTGAAACGTATTAGCGTAGATATATGCATAGCGTGCGATTGATTCCTGAAAATAACAGTCTTTATCACCGAATTACTGGCCATATATTGTACATACATTGGCGATTCACATTAGAATAAATTTATAAAATAGTAAGCGTGACGATCGAAGCCGGAAAGAGTCCAAGGTTTTATAGAATATTTCGAGTGATTTATGCCTGTCACGTCTTCTCATTTTTACTTTTGTACCGTGCAATTAGCGATCATAGCCTTATAATTACGATAACACGCTATCATGTTTTAATTGTTTAAAAAATTTAAAAACAAGCACGAATTTAGATTGAGCACAGCTGATCTTGACAATTTTTTACAATAAAACTGTTTTCAAAATAAATCTTTCCTACAAATGCGAAAATTTAGTTTTATTATTCTTCGAGGAATTTTTTAAAACAATTATATTATTAAAACTTAATTCCAATATCTTTATCGAATTCAAAAATATTATGGATTGCAAAAATAAACTATTTTCAAAATAAATCTTTCCTACAAATGCAAAAATTTAGTTTCATTATTTTTCGATGAATTTTTTAAAACAATTTTATTATTAAAAATTAATTCGAATATCTTTATCGAAGTTAAAAATATTATGGATTTCAAAAATAAGCTGTTTTCAAAATAAATCTTTCTTACAAATGTGAAGATTTAGTTTCATTCATTATTTTTCGATGATTTTTTAAAACAATTTTATTACTAAAAAATTAATTCAAATATCTTTATCGAAGTCAAAAATATTATGGATTTCAAAAATAAGCTATTTTCAAAATAAATCTTTCCTATAAATGCGAAGATTTAGTTTCATTATTTTTCGATGATTTTTTAAAACAATTTTATTACTAAAAAATTAATTCAAATATCTTTATCGAAGTCAAAAATATTATGGATTTCAAAAATAAGCTGTTTTCAAAATAAATCTTTCCTACAAATGCGAAAATTTAGTTCCATTATTCTTCGATGAATTTTTTAAAACAATTTTATTATTAAAAATTAATTCGAATATCTTTAGCGAAGTCAAAAATATTATGGATTTCAAAAATAAATGTCGTGGTAACTTAAGTAAGAAATTACGTGTCATGTACTCCTTGAGTAAGTAAATGTAAGTCTCGCGTAACGAGTTCGGCATCGGTTTCAAATAAATTACGCGGCTGAGCGCGGCGTTTCCCTTTGTGGCTCTCTCGCACCGTGACTTCTCTCAACGGGGTGTGCCTTCGTGAGAAATTCAGGAGAAATCCGTACCGACCACCCATCGCGGCCGTGGCGAGGAAGGCGAATTAAGTCACAATGCGCCTATAAGATTTGGAAATAGCGGAAGAATGGAACGAGCCGCTCTTTCTCGCCCTCTCGCCCAGGTATCCCGCGCGCGATCGCTTTCATTTAAAAAGAAAGTTCTTGCCTTATATAGATTTGACCCGTGCTACGATCCCGAACATAATCGGAGGAGCACGTGTGCAACGGCCTGCTGCGTGATCCAATTTCCGCGAGGCTGATGGAAATATATGTTGCATCTATGAAAGGATTAATCGCGTAGAAATTGTACCGGTTCACGTACTTTTCTTTAATGTAACGGTAATGTAACATATATATAACAATATAAAGAGGATGAAACAACAGAGCTAGTGGTAATTACGTCATGGTATTTTAATAATTCCTTATTAATATGTGTTTCTAGATTTTCACGGTCGACATGATTTTACATTCATTAAATCATTCTCACTGGAATACCGTTTAACATTCGCATTCTTAGCTTTATTTGCTTAATTCAAAACTACTTGTCATATTTATGGACAGTTTTCAATGTAGTAATACGTGTAAAATCGTCGACGTAAAAGCGCGCATTGATTGTCTACAAAGAAAATAACAGCAAATATACAGAGAGAGAAGGAGAAAGAGAGAGAACTTTTAATTTATAACTTATTAAAAATTTCTCGTTGATCCTATGGTGACTCCTCGCCCGTTCGATTAACTGTCTACGCGAAGTCTTTGTCCCCGATTACCGTGTTGTGATTTATGAAGACGTATTGACAACGACACGAAGCTTGTACAGCGACTAAGAAATCTGTCAATAAACTCGGCAACGGTACATCAATGACCCCCGGAACCTCGCGAAACGTTGGCGTGACAAAGTACGTGAATATGTGCGCGAAAAATATCTTTCGATGATAAAAATTTTTCGAAATTAACCGTAGACAGAAAATGTAAAATATGTCTCTCGTGTAAATCTCTGATCCTCTGAATATAAATTATTTCCACATTTTGAGAAGAAAATTAAAAAGTAATTGATAAGTAATTGTTCCGGACATTTATTTAAAATAAAATTTAATTATTTTTAAAATAATTATTTAAAATATTTATTTAAAATAAAATTTAATTATTCTTAAAATAATTATTTAAAATATTTATTTAAAATAAAATTTAATTATTTTTAAAAATATATAAAATAAAATGGATCATAAAGCGAAATAGACTTTAAGGGATATATGTTTCTTCTTTTTTCCAAATGTGATCTCGCATAATGTAAATTATTATCCGTGCACGATGAAAACTAAATTGAAGAGAAGAAAAGCGGATGTTAAGGATCGTTTATCGCCTGTTTTCACCCTTCGTGTCCGTAGAAATGCTTTCTTGTTCGAAATTATGCGGCGATAAAGCAACGCCCGCAGAAAAGACGGCCGCCATAAAAGCATCGACGATAGAAAGGAAGCACAAGATATTAAATAAATTAAGAACAATGGTTCGTTGACGCCTATCATACATGGATACGGTCAAAATTGGGTGTCGAATAGCGCGATTAATAATATTGAATGGCGGGAAAATCATCGATGGCAATTCAATAACATCGTCGCTTTCCTTAAGAGTTATCTCTTTCTCTCTTTTTCTCTGGTTTTAAATTTTGAAAGAAAGCGGTCGTTCAATTCGATGCGCTGCAAAATGACGTGAACTCTAATATTCAAACACTCCTAAATTATTTATTGATTTTAAACGCAACCGTGATATTATTCACGCGAATATTATAATTGAAATTTTTATTTTAGCACTACTATTAATTTTCATGTCGTTCAATTCGATGCGCTGCAAAATGACGTGAACTCTAATATTCAAACATTCCTAAATTATTTATTGATTTTAAACGCAACCGTGAAATTATTAACACGAATATTACACAGAAAAAAGAACATTCTTGTTTTGAAAATATATTTAGTTTTAATATGAAAATCTTGAAATGAGATTATATTGCGTTAATTCAAAAAAATATAATTGCTTGAAGAATTGCTTACTTGAATGAAGCCATTTTATATAGTTCAATCAAGAAAAATATAAAAATATCCTATGATTTAAGATTTAATTTTCTTGAATGGAAAAGAAAGAAAATGTTAGATAGAAAATAACATTTTTAAATCAAAGATTATAATTTTCTTAAAGTAGAATTAAATAACTATATATTCTTGAGGTAACAATTACAATATTAAAATAAAGCTATAATATAGTTGAAATTTAAAATTATTAAATTCTTCTAAGGAGATTATAAATTGTTGCGCATATACGAAACAATGAACGCGTTAGTTTAAAAATGTTTTGTACCTCACCATGTATTTTCAAAATATTGAGAATTTAATGAAAATTGTACAGAATGTCCTTACATATTTTTAGAATCTTCAGTACAATTTTTAAATCGATTCACTAAAGCGTTCACAAGTTATAAGGATTTTAATTTGCCGAATTAACATGTGTTCTTATAGGAAACGTATAATCACGTCGATTCAAATGACAAAAACACAGGGAAATAATCTTCAGAATTTAAAATTTGCAAAAGTTTAGATACACAGGAAATATTTGGTCAAATAATATTATACAAGTACTAACTGGTTAAAAAGATATTAAATATAATTTAATGAAGTTAGCCATGTATCACAAGGCGAAATTCTCTGCCAAAAGTTAATCATTTTGATTAACAAATTTCCACACAATTTCTCATACTCAAAATACACTAAAAGTGGATATTCGTCAATATTGATTTTCAGCTACTTTTTGCTGGAACTGTACATACAAAACATCTTAAATATAATATATAAGTTTTGATTTGACACTTGTTTCTTTTCTGTGTATAATTGAAATTTTTATTTTAGCATTACTATTAATTTTCAATTAATTTTCATTACTATTAATATTCAAGCAAATCGATGCAAGCTGGCTTCTAGCATATAATATGCTAGAATTTTTTTCATCAATAAATATATTTATACAAGATAATCAAAAAGATTAATTCTGAATGATATTTGTTCCGAATCGCCAAATGCCAGTCTTCGACTATCAATCAACGTTCATGTAATGAAATTCACGTAATGATTTCGACTGTCCGTTCTGCTCATTATCTTTCAAAAGTAATCATCTTCGGATTCACCCATCTAGGGTGGTCTTTACGGTTTCCTAATTTTTCCCCCTACGAAAAATTCAGAGAGAATCCGGGAAAGGTCGCACAATGCACGGTAGCGTGCATTCGAATCATCGAGGACGATCAGCAGTCACACTAATTTTCTTTTTGAGGAGAAGAGAGGTCGATTGAGGAGCACCTAAGACTGTCCGTTCCCATTGTCACTCGTGGAAGTAGGAAGTTCATTATACGACCGAACTCGCCGACGATATTCCACCGACACGCTCACAATACCTGAAGAAGTTACCGAATGGCAGCATCGCGCGCGATGGCTTTCTTCCGCGGGAAAAGGAAGAATGGAGGGACGGAAACGAGACGCGCTCTATGAAAGACACTTTCCCGCCAAGTCATCCCAATCACGAGCAATGCCGCCAATCGCGCATCGTGATCGTGCACGAATCGAATCGCCGCTGCGCTGTGAAAATTAAACAATCTCGCAGTCGCCTAGACGATTAAAATTGCGCGCGAGATGTCTGAGAAATATTCAAATATTAAAATTTGCTGAAAAGCTGATATAATCCATATCCGATGTACGATATTTCGTAAAATGTTTATTATATGCATCATAAATGAAAAAAAAAAGATGAACAAAGAATAAAAACACATTTTTCTATTAAATTCAATAATAATTTTAATTGGCTATAATTAAAATTATTATTGTTCATTATAAATAGTTTATTTAATTATCCATCTTTCTCGAAATTTTAGTCGACTATAGCATAGATAGAAAAAAAGATTCGATCATGGTTTACAAACGAACTAGTGAAACCAGTCATCAGATTTCTCTCATAAGAAAGGTAGGCAAAAAAGCGGAAGACTCGATAGAACGTACACTTCCTCTATCGCTTAATAACGGTGGAATCAATCTATATAAATGAAGTGATCGGGAGAGAAGGGACGGTCAAAGGCTGACATTTAAGATCTTAATATTCAATGATCGACAAATAACAATTAAACACCTGTTGCTTGAATAACATATGGGTCGACCTCTCCTCTTTTTTGCTACCCCTTTTTCTAACATCTTCATCGAAATTTAGGTTTCCTTCCCGTTCTCGCGACTCCTCCCACGCACTCTTCCTCCCCTCCTCCTGCGAAGATCCGGTAATAATTCTACGCGCGTTCCCACAATTTACTAGGATATAATTTTTTGCTCGATGTTTTGACATCTGGGATTTTTGTTAATGAAGGCTTTTAAAAGAAATCAGATTGTAAAAAAATTTAATAAACAATCCATTGAATAATAAATAAATCATAAATAATTAATAAATAATAAATTTAATAAATCACAAAATTCAATCAGTTTATACGAGTGATATTTTATAGCTCGAATAATTTGTCCATTGAATATAAAATATTTCTCTTGCAGAATGTATCGCGTTCTCATCGTTCGACGCGCGTAATTTCTCGAAAAAAAAAGTAGAACAGACAAGAAACACGCATGTGAATATTTTTTAACTACAACCCCCTTTTAAATCACGCGGAGTGCACTCAAGGAAGACACCGCGTAATCGGCGGGAATGGACGGGGCATAAAATCTGAATAACATAAAAGTGGCGAACGGAGACGATGAAATTCGCCTGCAAAAATTGCGGCGAGATATACGACGCCGTTACCGAGATTGGAACTAATTACCACCCAGGAGTCGACGTCCGCGCGTATCCCGCACGATGATAGTGAATCAGCTGACCTCCTATCGGCGACCATAGAACCCGACCTCGGCGTCGACCTCGCCGATTTATTCGCTCGTAACGAGATAAAAAGAGAGGAAAATGGCGACGAGGGGCCCCTTGCGAGGAAGGAGGAAGGAGGGAGATGGGCAATACTCTCGCATGCGGCCCAAGGCAATATTCATAGCCGATGCCATTCGTCTACCCCTCATCATCGTCGTCGTCATCATTGTCGTGCGTCGTCGTTATTTATCGACGACAACGCGACGCTTCTCGCGATGTCCGATCGCGAAGCCATCGGCAGATGCGTCACTCATGCCGCCTCATCGATTATCCGCAAATCGAATCTCGCTTCTTTTCATATTCTTTTTTTTTATCCATCTCTCTCTCTCTCTCTCTCTTTCTGTCTACCTTTTTCTCTCTCTTTCGGGCAACGTTCGAGAGAAACGCTCGACGGATCGGCGATTAAGGATAATCGCGCGCCGAGTGCCATTCGATTTGTTCGAACGCGCGTCGCGAGTGCCGTGAATTCGCGAGATACCAATCACGTATATTTATCGTTGAATAAAACCGACAATTCTCCTCAATCGTGCGCGTCGAGCTCTTGTGCCTTTTATTTAATTATGCATGAAGCGAACATTCGCAGCTTTCAAATATACAGAGTATTTTATGGACTGAGAGCTTTCGATTTCGAATATTTTATTATTGTCCAATTAATTGCGAAGCAAATATTTAAATAGGAGCGATATGTAAAGCAAGATATATATATATATATATATATATATATATACAGGGTGTTTCTAAAACTATGTCGGAGATTTTAAGGGCGTATAAAGTTGTTAAAATGGTTAAAATAAGAAAGTTGTTAAAGAAGGAAAAGTTGTTAAAGTGGTTAAAATAAGAAAAAGTTCATATAAAAATGGTTCATATAAACATTCATATAAACAAGTTCATACAACACAAAAAAATTGTCAAAACCACATAAAAATGAAGCTCATTATTAATTATTACGCTGTGCAAAACTTTAACGTTCTATGAAAAAGTCTCCGAGAGTTACAATACATTTTTCGATTTTTTTCCTCAACTTTAGGGGGCTATAACTCGGAGGAAAAGCATTTTTAGACTCATGTTTACATGAGCTCTTTTTCTTATTTTAAACCCTAGAATACGCCCTTAAAATCTCCACATAGTTTTAGAAACACCTTGTATATATGGGGAAAGGTTCATATTTTAAGGGCGTGTTGCTGATACCTTTTAGAGTAAAAAAAGTCTAATAAACATATGTCCGCAAATGTTTCCTAACAGAAATACAAGCATTGAAAGTTGATATGAATATGTGAAACATTTTCTATTAATTTGTTATTGTTTACATTTTTATGAAAAACTGAACTTATTAACAGAACAGGGATGAACTTATTAACAGAATTAGGGATGCGGCAATACAAATCAGAAATTCTCCTGGAATGGTGGAGCAAGCTGTTAGATCACTTTTACGCAGGGCAAGGCTTTGTATTGAATCTGCAGGATGTCATTTTGAACAGAATTTGTAAATGAACAAATTAAATTAAATGTCTTTCTTTTCTTTTCTAAATGCTTTTTTTAATATTCAACTTTCAATACTTGTATTTCTGTTAGGAAGCATTTGCGGACATATGTTTATTAGACTTTTTTTACTCTAAATGTAGCAGCAATACGCCTTTAAAGTATGGACCTTCAGTTATGGGACACCCTGTATACAGAGTGTCCCAGACCACCCCTTTTAAAATTAAAATAAATGGCTTTTATCAAAAATCGCGAACAATTTTTAAGTAAATCGAGAACGCTCTATCAAATGGTGATATTTTCAATTTTTAATTCCGACCGGAAATACGTCATCCGGATCGGAAGTTGAATTTTTTTAGGGGAACACGGTACATTTTATTACAGATTCGAATTGTACGTGAAAAAATAAGAAACTTTTGTATCAAACGTTTTTTATAAAAGTGCCTCTGTCCATCTTAAAATTGACCTTGAGAGTAACTGTGATAAAATAATGAACTTTCAATTTTAAGATTGATAGAGGCACTTTGAGAAAAAATATTTGATATAAAAGTTTCTTATTGTTTTACGTACAATTCGAATCTGTAATAAAAAGTACCATGTTTCCCTAAAAAAATTCAACTTCCGGATGGCGTATTTCCGGTCGGAATCAAAAGTTGAAAATATCACCACCTTGATAGAATGTACCCGATTTACTTAAAAATTGTTCGCGATTTTTGATAAAAGCCATTTATTTTCATTTTAAAAGAAGTGTACAGTGTGTGTGTATGTGCGTGTGTATTATACATATTATGTTTGTAACAATTGTATGATTGGCTTGCGACAATTAAACATAATAACATAATTGCTTCCGTATAAATAATTACTATAATAAAGGAAAATAAGACACCAATATCTGCGAAAAAAAAAATAGTAAATCAACTGCTCGAAAATATAATAATTGACGTCTCTTAAATAAAAAAAAAAGAAAATGTCAAACTTATATTAGCGACAATTTAATCATTTCGTTGCGATCGCATGCTGTAATTTTTTGCTCTTATTAACTAGTTTTTAATAAGAGCCTAGTAATAAATTACTAGAAATGCACTATGCAACAAATTTAATTTAAAGTCGAAATAATAACAAGAATTTCAAATCAAATTAATAACAATTGCCTCGGTACGTTTACGAATTGTGAATCATTGTTAATTAATTGAGCGATCGCACAGATAATCTGTAATTTATCACATTTGACATCTTCTAATATTTGTCACGGTTTTCGGAAAATAATACGACGTACGGAGCGTCTCGCGAAGTAATCGAAATGAAGGCCACGGTACGTAAACATTAACGCGCTAATGTTTACATGACGTGGTCTTGTCATCAGTCACGTCGCTAGATTCGAGCGGAAAGGTGACGATATGAGACGAAGCGCTCCGTGTCGTTAAATTATTTTACAAAATATCCCGATAAATATTAAGAAGCATTAAACATGATCAATTACAAGTAAATTTCAGATTATTAATCCATTAATGCTACCGATTTAACACGGAAAATATCGTATTATTTAACCGAATTAAATCGATTAATTATCGTCAATTAGTTCGCTATTCCCGACAATCATTTGTATGATAAAGCTACATGAAAGTTCAAACAAAGATTTTGTTTTGACAAAAGTTGAATATCTTATATTAAAAATATTTAACGTTATGTAAATGTGTGCATCAATTTTGAAAAGTCTCGGATAATGTAATAAATTTTAGAAGTGAATTTCGCACCGACGTATCTTCGTCGAAACGTACCTGTCACTTACGTTGGCACGTGACTTCCTCGTCTCTTACTGTCACATAATATCTCGATTATCTCTCGAGAAACCTGACATTCGCTATAATCCAACGAAACAAGCGGTGTACATGAAACTTTCTACGGGAAAATTTTCTCTTTAACCAAAAAATATGAGTCAATAAACAACTTTAGATCTACATTTTCGACAATTTAATGAAGTCATAAGTGTTGAAATGTGGGTGTTTGATAATTATGTTTCGTAATTGTTCTTTACCTGCTTCGCGCGCGTTTTGTGTCGCGATATAAGTGAGTGTGTAAAAAAAGAATGAATGAAAAGGATTCAACGACATGACTAAAGGCGATGGAACAGATTCGACGATGTGATTAAAGGCGATGGAACAGAATAACAATGAGAAAACATCGTTCATGTGAGTACATTTTTTTCATCTTTTATTCGTTTACATTGCGTTTATTATTGTTAATAAGTGCGTTGCATGTAAAATTATGTATAAGATCATTGAAGTCAGTAACGCGATAAATATTCTCTCTCTCTGATAAATATGTTCTTAATCTTCTGAGATATTTTTAAGAAACGTCGAAAATTTAGAAGCATGATAAAATCATACGAAGAATTGCGCAGTTTTTCTTCTTCAACAATTTATTTCAAATGTACTGTTCCTTTTTTTGGACTTACTCAACAGTAAAATATATAATATGGGATATAATCCGGATTATATTTATTAAAATACGTTAGAAACGCATTAAATATATACATACACACTATATTTATTTTAATATATAAAGAAAATTATTTTTAATAATAAAAAACGAAGAAATTTAATAACGAAAAATACGTTGTACAAATATATCAAAATTGTCAAAATTAAAAAGCTTTTATGGTTTATTTCGATTTTGTTAAAAATATGAATGGGATCGAATAAAATAAAAACAATAAATAGAGAAAGAATAAATATTTTGCAGAGTGCTAAGTTTTATTTTAAAATCATCGGGGTTCTTGAGTGTGCAAAGCAATCTGATAAAAATGTGTCAAAGTGCCGAGTGAAATCTAAACCATTTTTATCTATTTTATAATGGTAGACTTCAATATCCATATCTATCCAGAGACCTACGAAATATATACAAAATTAATAATAAATTAAATTAATATAAATCTGTTGTAATTCATTTTTAATAAACAAATTTTTTTAAATGTTAAACTTGTTTATATATCGATAATCACATATATTTATATACTCTGTATTCTATGTATACATATATACATGTAACGCATGTGTAAATATATGTATAATATGTAATAAATATATGTATGTATAATATGTTATAAATATATGTATAATATGTGTACATTGTGATTATACTTGATTTTATGCTATATATATTGTGATGTGTATATGGATATATTTTCTCTCATGACTTATATATAAAATACTAAATGTAACGTAATGTAAACTGTCAAATATTTCATACGATATTACAGTTACTCTTGAAGTAAAAATGTAATAAGAAGCTAGATATCAACTATATAATTTTATTGTTATTAATTATTTTGTTGATAATAATTAATTATTTAATAATTATTGAAGTAAAAGCGTATAATTTTCTTAAATAGAAAGTATATACATATAACAAATAAACTATTACGCGCGACTTATAAAATTCATAAACTTATAATTCACTAATGAATCGCATTACAGTTTAAGGAATGTTTACCTAAAGAGCATAAACTATTCATTGCATGATGATTCTTATGATTCTCATGATCATTATTTGCCTGCTCCTGCTCCTCCTCCTACATTAAATTTTGGGTGAACATTTACTTTAACTTACTCAACGATTTTAATCTTGACATATGTTGTCACTACTCTGAATGACTTTTAAAAAATTTTAATCATCGATCGTTATTTATTAAAAAGTTATAAACAAAAAAGTTTCACAAATTTCATGTAATTTTGGAACATGTATGTACATTTCACAAAATAAATCTCTACCTAATTCATTCGTCTATATGTATTACGTAAAACGTGTGAGCAAAAGAGGGGCTCTGTCCCTTTCTCTCCACCCCATCGAAAAAAAGTCTCATTTCGTACAATTTGAAAGTATGATGCAAAAGATTTGAATTATATAAAGTAATCCAAACCAAAAATTTTAGTTGTGAATCAGAAATAGTAAGGTTATATCTTAAGTTATAAGGCTTAAGTAAGATTATACCTTCTGAAAATGGAGCCTCTCATAAGCGGGATTAGAACACATTTTATCTACGCATGATCTTTGCAAAAAGCGAAATTTAATCTTGATTCTTGCTGAGAATGAACTTTGCTTCGTTTTGAAAAATACATGCGTGAACACAGTAGGTTCTCTTTTCCCTACAAGGAAGGTCAACTTCCGGAAGATATAATCTAACTCAAACTTAATTTTGATTTTACATAAAAAGTAATTTTGGGTTAGATTGGTCTTTTTCAGGATGGGGATGGAGCAAAAGGAATGAAGCCACTTCATTTACTACACATGAATGAATGAATTAGGTAGAAATACATTTTATGAACGTACATGATCAAAAATTACATGAAATTTATGAAACTTTTTTTGTTTATCATTTTTTAATAAACAACGAGCGAGAAATTTTTGGAGGTCACTCAGGATAGTGGCTTTGATAAGATATGTAAAGATCAAAGTCATCGCTGGTGGGAAAGTTGAAGTAAATATTTATCAAATTTCCCTCCTATTTTCCCTCCTGTTCCCCCCATAAAATCTGGATAAATATTTTAACTTACCTAATATGGCTTTGATCTTGACATATATTGTCTAAGTCACTACTCTGAGTGGCCCCCGGAAAATTTAATCGTTGTTTTTTATTAAACAGGAAGATTTCAAGAATTTCGTAATTTTCGGACATTATGTACATTTCATAAAATGAATCTTTTTTTATCATTTTTTTAATAAACAACAAGTGAAAATTATTTGGGAGTAATGGCTTTAATAACATATGGTAAGATTAAAATCATTGCTGGTAGGTTAAAGTAAATATTTACCAAAACCTGCATTGCCGTTTACGCCAAATCCTGGGGAAATATTTATTTTAACTTATATTAATATTTATTTTAACTTATCTAACGACTTTGATCTTGACATATATTGTCATTACCCTGAGTGATCCCCAAAAACTTTTAACCATTCTTTTTTTTTAAGTTATAATCAAAGTGTTTCACGTAATTTTCGAATCTTTTGTACATTTCACAAAATGAGTCTGTATCTGATTTATTCGTTTATGTGTACTAAGTAAAACGTATGAGTAGAAAAAGGGTTCCGTCCCTTTCTTTCCTTTCGAAAAAAAATTTTTGCTTTTGTACAATTTGAAAACACGGTGCAAAAAATTTTAATTATATAAAGTAACTCAAACCAAAAATAGGATTAAGTTATATTTTACGGAAGTGAAACCCTCTGTGAGGGCTTAAACCTATTGTGTTCACGCATGTTAGTTATGAGGCAAAGCTAAGTTCACTCTACATTTAATCTTGACTCTTGCTGAAAGTAAGCTTTGCTTCGTTTTGAAAAATACATGCGTGGATACAGTAGATTTTCTTTTCCTTATGGCAGAGGTCAACTTCCGGAAAATATAATCTAACCCAAACCTAATTCCGATTTTAAATAAACTGTAGCTTTGGGTTAGATTAGTTTTTGAGGAATGGGGGGTGCGTAGGAAGAGGAGCGAAGCCCACACGGTTCACTTACTACACATGAATGAATGAATCGGGTAGAAATTTATTTTATGAAACATATATGTCCGAAAATTACGTGAAATTCGTAAAACTTTTTTTATTTATAACTTTTTAATAAATAACGAGCGAAAATTGTTTGAGAGTCACTCAGAATAGTGGTTTTGACAATATATGCCAAAATCAAAGTCAATGCTAGTAGATAAGTTAAAATAAATATTTACCTAGTCCTGCTTGTCCTCCTGCTCCTGCTGACCCTCCTGCTGACCCTCCTCCTCCTGCCATCCTTTCTAATCCCCCATAATTTTGAGATAAATATTTATTTTAACTTATCTAATGGCTTTGATCTTGACATATATTGTTAAGATCACTACCCTGAGTAACCCACAGAAAATTTCGTTATTTATTACAAAGTTATAATAAACAGAAAGATTTCATGAATTTCATGTAATCTTCGTTCATTTTGTACATTTCACAAAATGAATCTGTACCTGATTCATTCGTTTATGTGTAGTAAGTGAAACGCGTGAGTAGAGAA
Organism: Camponotus floridanus; assembly: GCF_003227725.1. NCBI lineage: Eukaryota > Metazoa > Arthropoda > Insecta > Hymenoptera > Formicidae > Camponotus > Camponotus floridanus. Next base: position 3,146,738 of record NW_020229215.1, on the reverse strand, counting down.
AGGGTTCCGTGCCTTTCTTTCCCTTCGAAAAAAAGTTTCCGTTTTGTACAATTTGAAAGCACGGTGCAAAAAATTTTAATTATATAGAGTAACTAAAACCAAAAATAGGTTTAAGTTATATTTTACGGAAGTGAAACCCTCTGTGAGGAGGGCTTAAACCTATTGTGTTCACGCATGTTTGTTACAAGGCGAAGCTAAGTTCACTCTACATTATAATCTTGACATTTTAATCTTGACTCCCGCTGAAAGGGAACTTTCCTTCGTTTTGAAAAATACATGCGTGGACACAGTAGGTTCTCTTTTCCTTATGGCAGAGATCCACTTCCGGAAAATATAATCTAACCCAAACCTAATTTCGATTTTAAATAAAAAGTAGCTTTGAGTTAGATTAACTTAATATTTTTGAGGAATGGAGGAAGAGAAGCGAAGGCCACACGGTTCACTTACTACACATGAATGAATGAATCGGATAGAAGTTTAATTTATGAAACGTATATGTCCGAAAATTACGTGAAATTCGTAAAACTTTTTTTATTTATAACTTATTAATAAATAACGAGCGAAAACATTTTGGGGATCACTCAAAATAGTGGCTTTGACAATATATGTCAAGATCAAAGTCATTGCTAGTAGGTAAGTTAAAGTAAATATTTACCCATTGCTTTCATTGCTGCTGCCATTCCTTCTTGCTCCATCATTCCTCCCGTTCCTTCTCCACAGGCATGTGCCGATCGTCGTACTAATTTCGCATGTAATCCTGTCATTGGTTTGTCCAGTGCCTTTAAATAAATATTATTTGATAATAAATATAAATCCAACAAAAATATGAAAGAAATTATTACATTGTTTTTCTGCTTGAAATTTTGTCGAATAGAAGAAAATTTTATTGAAATAAAGCATAACATTATACATACTTATATATAAGTCATTTAGACTTGCATCTTACTTACTCGTACATTTCGAAAGTTTTCTAGCGGCGACTCGGCGAACTAGCAATTAGCGAAAAGAGCAATTAAATTTTTTTATTTTACATAGATATATATTCGTCTTACAATTAAAATTTAATTGATATTAAAATATAAACAATATTAATTATTCTCTAATCCGAAAATACTAATAAATCTGAATAATCGGTACTATTTAACGTGTGATGGAATTGCATGCGTCAAGCGATACAAATGTTTCAAAAAATTATTTAAAATAAATAAAAATATTTTTAGAAATATATTATTTACATTTATTTTTTCAATAAAATAAGCCATAAAAATTTATTCTTATATATGTACTTTTTCCTTCATATTATTATTATTATTATATTTAAAAAATTCTAACTTTTTATATTTAATTTATAATATTTAAATCGACATAAAATATTAACACAATTGGCATAATTCAAACGTTACTTTGTCTTGAGATTGCAAATAAATTATTTTTGCGAAATTTCTTACCACCAGCGTCACGCAAAGTAAAGTAATGAAGAATAGTTTAATCATTGTGCTTAACTTGATGCACCATGCACAATAGTCAGCAGAAATTTTTCTTCTTCGCTTTTATATATGTCATAATCTGCGACGTGTTTATGTATACAAATGTGGAAAAATACAACAAGACCATTGTCGATAGGAAGTAACGCGATTTCGATCGTAATCGCACTTTTTGCGTAATTTGCGACAAAATTTGACGCATCAAGTTCGTCAAATAAGCAGCAGTAATGCAATTACAATGTCTCGTCTTTGCGACGATCTGCACGCTATTTTTTGAAATCGGTAGATCTTATCTTATCTCGAAATTCGACGCGCATTCGTTGTTTTTCTATCGGAAATATATTTACGATATTACCCTTTTGAAATATTCGCTTATTATTATGCTACGTTTGACTAATTCTAATAAATATCTAGATATGATCATGGAGATTTTAAAGCAATTTTTTTTAATTATTTTGACGACCGTGTCAGTCGTAGATTATTATTTTTATTTCTTATTTTTCCGACTTTGATGATATCTAGTGTTTTAATTGTCATTATGAAGGTCTATTATAAGCATAATGTGTGCATCAATTATGAAGATTCTCGGATAATGTAATTAATTTTAGAAATGAACTTCGCACCGATGTATCTTCGCCGAAACGTACCTGTCACTTACGTTTCGCGGCACGTGACTTCCTCGTCTCTTACTGTCACCTAATGTCTCGATTATCTCTCGAGAAACCTGACGGTTGGTATAATCCAACGAATGAGAATCAAGCGATGTACATGAAACTTACTACGCGAAAATTTTCTCTTTAACCAAAAAATATGAGTCAATAAACAACTTTAGATCTACATTTTCGACAATTTAATGAAGTCATAAGTGTTGAAATGTGGGTGTTTGATAATTATGTTTCGTAATTGTTCTTTACCTGCTTCGCGCGCGTTTTGTGTCGCGATATAAGTGAATGTGTAAAAAAAGAATGAATGAAAAGGATTCAACGACATGACTAAAGGCGATAGAACAGATTCAACGATTAAAGGCGATGGAACAGAATAACAATGAGAAAACATCGTTCATGTGAGTACATTTTTTTCATCTTTTATTCGTTTACATTGCGTTTATTATTGTTAATATGTGCGTTGCGTGTAAAATTATGTATAAGATCATTAAAGTCAGTAACGCAACAAATATTCTCTCTCTGAATAAATAGGTTCTTAATCTTCTGAGATTTTTTTAAGAAACGTCTTTTTAAGAAAATTTAGAAGCATGATAAAATCATACGAAGAATTGCGCAGTTTTTCTTCTTCAACAATTTATTTCAAATGTACATAAATATATACTGTTCCTTTTTTTGAACTACTTATTCAACAGTAAAATATATAATATGAGATATAATCCGGATTATATTTATTAAAATACGTTAGAAACACATTAAATATACATTACATACACTCTGTATTTATTTTAGTATATTAAAAAAATTATTTTTATTAGTAAAAAATGAAGATATTTAATAACGAAAAATACGTTATACAAATATTCGTCAAAATTAAAAAGCTTTTATGATTTATTTCGATTTTGTTAAGAATATGTAGGGGATCGAATGAAATAAAAACAATAAATAAGAATAAATATTTTGCAGAGTGCTAAGTTTTATTTTAAAATCATCGGGGTTCTTGAGTGTCCAAAGCAATCTAATAAAGACGTGTCAAAGTGCAGAGTGAAATCTAAATCATTTTTATCTATTTTATAATGATAGGCTTCAATATCCACATCCAGAGACCTACGAAATATATACAAAATTAATAATAAATTAAATTAATATAAATCTGTTGTAATTCATTTTTAATAAACATATTTTTTGTAATTCATTTTTAATAAACATATTTTTTTTTATGTTAAACTTGTTTATATATCGATAATCACATATATTTATATACTCTGTATTCTATGTATACATATACACATGTAACGCATGTGTAAATATATGTATAATATGTACACATTGTGATTATACTTGATTTATACTATATATATTGTGATGTGTATATGTATATATTTCGTCTCATGACTTATACAGCGTGTGTCAAAAGTTCCGGGACGGCTGGATAATTTGAAAAATACGCATCACAGAGGAAAATGACCAAGACAAAAGTTGTAGGATTTTTCCCGGGCAATCCGACGGTGACCTTAGATTTGACCTTGGATAGTCATTTGAAAGTCACATAAAGATTACCTTCAATTTCTTAAATAGAACCCCCTATTTTTCATTGCATATTCTTGTAGCTTATCTCGAGAGCTTTCCAAAACACTATAATTAAGTACCTTTTTATTAAGTACTTTTTGAGTTATAAGGCTTGAAATAATTTCTTAATTTTACATAAACCATAAAATATCTAGTAAACCATTCATTTTTCGATTATCTTACCTTCATACTTTTATGTACAAAATAATGAGAGGAATCAATTGGTGTAAAGAAAACATATAGTTGTTTCTAAGAAAAAATATGTAATTTGCAATTAACAATTCCATATTTTTTCTTAAAAACAACTATGTGTTTTCTTTACACCAATTGATTCCTCTCATTATTTTGTACATAAAAGTATTAAGATAAGATAATCGAAAAATGAATATTTTACTAGATATTTTATGGTTTATGTAAAATTAAGAAATTATTTCAAGCCTTATAACTCAAAAAGTACTTAATAAAAAGGTACTTAATTATAGTGTTTTGGAAAGCTCTCGAGATAAGCTACAAGAATATGCAATGAAAAATAGGGAGTTCCATTTAAGAAATTGAAGGTAATCTTTATGTGACCTTCAAATGACTATCCAAGGTCAAATCTAAGGTCACCGTCGGATTGCCCGGGAAAAATCCTACAACTTTTGTCTAGGTCATTTTCCTCTGTGATGCGTATTTTTCAAATTATCCAGCCGTCCCGGAACTTTTGACACACGCTGTATATAAATTACTAAATGTAACGTAATGTAAACTGTCAAATATTTCATACGATATTACAGTTACTCTTGAAGTAAAAATGTAATAAGAAGCTACATATCAACTATATAATTTTATTGTTATTAATTATTTTGTTGATAATAATTAATTATTAAATAATTATTGAAATAAAAGCGCATAATTTTCTTAAATAGAAAGTATATACATATAACAAATAAACTGTTAAGAGCGACTTATAAAATTCACTTTATAATCAAACTTTATAATTCACTAATGAATCACATTACAATTTAAGAAATGTTTACCTAAAGAGCATAAAATTCATTGTACGATGATCCTTATGATTCTCATGATCATTATTTGCCGCCTCCTTGTGCTCCTGCTCCCATACTTCCACCTACATTAAATTTTGAGTGAACATTTATTTTAACTTACTCAACGATTTTAATCTTGATTATGTTGTCACTACTCTGAAAGATTCTTAAAAAGTTTTAATCTATTCGTTATTTATTAAAAAGTTATAAACAAAAAAATTTTACGAATTTTATGTAATTTTCGTATATGTACATTTCACAAAATGAATCTCTACCTAATTCATTCGTTTATGTGTAGTACATAAAACGCGTGAGTAGAAAACTGGCTCTGTTCTTTTCTCTCCACCCCTTTGAAAAAAAGTTTTCGTTTTGTACAATTTGAAAGTACGATGTAAAATATTTGAACTATATAAAGTAATCGAAACCAAAAATTTTAGTTGTAAATCAGAAATAGTAAGATTATATCTTAAGTTATAAGGTTTAAGTTAGGTCATATCTTCTGAAACGGAGCCGCTCATAAGGGGAGTCGGAATTCATTTTCTACGCATGTTCTTTGCAAAAAGCGAAATTTATTCTATAATCTTGATTCTTGCTGAGAATGAACTTTGCTTCGTTTTAGAAAATACATGCGTGGACACAGTAGATTCTCTTTTCCCTATGGGAAAATCAACTTCCGTAAGATATAATCTAACCCAGACTTAATTTTGATTTTAAATAAAACGTAACTTTGAGTTAGATTAGTCTTTTTCAGGATAGGGATGGAGAGAAAGGGATGAAGCCACTTCATATTACTACACATGAATGAATGAATCAGGTAGAAATTTATTTTATAAATGTATATGATCAAAAATTACGTGAAATTCATGAAACTTTTTTTGTTTATAATTTTTTAATAAACATCGAGCGAGAACTTTTTGGAGATCACTCAGGATAGTGGCTTTGATAACATATGTAAAGATCAAAGTCATTGCTGGTGAATAAGTTAAATTATTTATCAAAATCCCCTCCTATTTGCTCTCCTACTTTCCATCCTCCTCCCCACCCTGCTTTCCCTTCTGCTCTCCCTCCTTATCCTTCATAAATTCTGGATAAATATTTATTTTAACTTACCTAATGGCTTTGATCTTGACATATATTGTTTACAATTTTTTAATAAACAACGAGCGAGAACTTTTTGGAAGTCACTCAGAATAGTGGCTTTGATAACATATGTAAAGATCAAAATCATTGCTGTGGTTAGTTAAAGTAAATATTTACCAATTTCCCCTCCTATTTGCTCTCCTGTTCCCCATCCTGCTCCCCATCCTGCTCCCCCTCCTGTTCCCAATCCTGTTCCTCTTTCTGTTCCCCATCTTGCTGTCCATCCTACTGCCCATTCTGCTCCCTTTTCTGCTTCCTCTCCTAATCTCCCCATAATTTCTGAATAAATATTTATTTTAATTTATGTAATGACTTTGATCTTGACATACATTGTCATTATCCTGAGTCCCCAAAAACTTTTAATCATTTTTTTTTAAGTTATAATCAAAGTGTTTCACGTAATTTTCAAATATTTTGTACATATAAAAAATTGATTCTGTACTTGTTTCATTTGTTTATGTATAATAAGTGAAACGCGTGAGTAGAAGAAGAGTTCTTTTTTTCTCTTCGAAAAAAAGTTTCCGTTTTGTACAATTTGAAAGCATGGTGCAAAAAATTTTAATTATATAAAGTAACTCAAACCAGAAATAGGGTTAAATTATATTTTACGAAAATGGAACCCTCTATAAGGAGGGTTGAACCTAATGTATTCACGCATGTTTTTTAAAAAACGAAGCTAAGTTCACTCTACATTTAATCTTGATTCTCGCTGAAAGTGAACTTTGCTTCGTTTTGAAAAATACATGCGTGGACACAGTAGATTCTCTATTCCCTACGAAGGAGATAAACTTTCAGAAGATATAATCTAACCCAAACTTAATTTTGATTTTAAATAAAAAGTAGTTTTGGGTTAGATTAATCTTTTTCAGGATTGGGATGGATAGAAAGGGATGAAGCCACTTGACATGAATGAATGAATCAGGTAGAAATTTATTTTATAAACGTATATGATCAAAAATTACGTGAAATTCATGAAACTTTTTTTGTTTATAATTTTTTAATAAACAACGAGCGAGAACTTTTTAGAGATCACTCAGGATAGTGGCTTTGATAACATATGTAAAGATCAAAGTCATTGCTGGTGGGTAAGTTAAAGTAAATATTTACCAAATCCCCCTCTTATTTGCCCTCCTGCTTCCCCCATAATTTCTGGATAAATATTTATTTTAACTTATCTATAGCTTTGATCTTGACATATTGTCAAAGTCATTACCCTGAGTTACCTCCGGAAAACTTAATCGTTGTTTTTTTATTAAATAGGAAGATTTCAAGAATTTTAAGTAATTTTCGGACATTATGTACATTTCATAAAATAAATCTTTTTTTATAATTTTTTGATAAGCGAGTGAAAAATTTTTGGGTGTGGTGGCTTTGATAACATATAGCAAGATTAAAATCATTGCTGGTAGGTTAAAGTAAATATTTATCAAAACCTGCTCCGCCGTTCATGCCAAATCCTGGAAAAATATTTATTTTAACTTATATTAATATTTATTTTAACTTATTGAACAACTTTGATCCTGACATTGTGTCTTTGATATTATCATTACCCTGAGTGATCCCCAAAAACTTTTAACCGTTCTTTTTTTTTAAGTTATAATCAAAGTGTTTCACGTAATTTTCAAATATTTTGTACATTTCACAAAATGAATCTGTACCTGATTTATTCGTTTATGTGTAGTAAGTAAAACGTGTGAGTAGAAAAAGGGTTCCGTCTCTTTCTTTCCCTTCGAAAAAAAGTTTTCGCTTTGTACAATTTGAAAGCACGGTGCAAAAAATTTTAATTATATAAATTAACTCAAACCAGAAATAGGTTGAAGTTATATTTTACGGAAATGAAACCCTCTGAGGAGGACTTGAATCTATTGTGTACGCATGTTTGTTATAAGGCGAAGATAAGTTCAATCTACATTTAATCTTGACTCTCGCTGAAAGTGAACTCTGCTTCGTTTTGAAAAATACATGCGTGGACACAGTAGATTCTCTTTTCCGTACGGGGGGAGACAACTTTCGGAAGATATAATCTAACCCAAATCTAATTTCGATTTTAAATAAAAAGTAAATAAAAGCTTTGCATTAGATTAGTTTTTGAGGAATGGGGGATGCGTAGGGAGAGGAGCGAAGCCCACATGGTTCACTTACTACACATAAATGAATTAATCGGGTAGAAATTTATTTTATGAAACGTATATGTCCGAAAATTACGTGAAATGCGTAAAACTTTTTTTATTTATAACTTTTTAATAAATAACGCGCGAAAATTGTTTGAGGGTCACTCAGAATAGTGTTGACAACATATGTCAAGTCATTGATAATAGATAAGTTAAAGTAAATACTTACCCATTCCACCTCCTCCTTTCCCTCCTGCTCCCGCTCCTGCTGCTCCTCCTGCTTCCCCTCCTGCTCCTGCCATAAAATCTGGATAAATATTTATTTTAATTTACCTAATGGCTTTGATCTTGACATATATTATTAAGATCACTACCCTGAGTAACCCACGAAAATTTAATCGTTGTTTATTACAAAGTTATAATAAACAGAAAGCTTTCATGAATTTCACGTAATTTTCATTATGTACATTTCACAAAATGAAACTCTACCTGATTCATTCATTTATGTATAATAAGTAAAACGCGTCAGTAGGGAAGAGGTCCATTCCTTGATCTTCACCCTTTCGAAAAAAAGTTCCGTTGTTTTGTACAATTTGAAAGCACGATGCAAAAATTTGAATTACATAAAGTAACTCAAAACAAATTTTAATTATATATCGGAAATACATTTAGGTTACATCTTCCGGAAGTGGAGTCCGCCTGTAAAAGAATTCGGAACCCAAAATGTATCTACGTATGTTCTTCGCAAAACGAAGCAAAGTTTATTCTCATATATAATCTTGATTCATGCTGCGAATGAACTTTGCTTCGTTTTGCAAAATACGAGTACATGCGTACACAATAGGTTCCTTTCTACAGGGTCATCTTTCGGAAAATATAATCTAATTCAAATCTAATTTCGATTTTAAATAAAAAATAGCTTTGTGTTAGATTAGTCTTTTTCAGGTTGAGGATGCAGAGAGAGAGGGACAGAGCCCACGTATTTCATTTACTACATATGAATGAATAAATCAGAGAATCCATAGAAATTCATTTTATGAACATATATGATCAAAAATTACGTGAAATTCATAAAACTTTTATGTCTATAATTTTTTAATAAACAACGAGCGAAAACTTTTTGGAGGTCACACAAGGTAGTGGCTTTGACATATAGCAAGATTAAAATCATTGCTGGTAGGTTAAAGTAAATATTTATCAAAACCTGCTCCGGCGTTCATGCCAAATCCTGGAAAAATATTTATTTTAACTTATATTAATATTTATTTTAACTTCTCTAACGACTTTGATCTTGACATTTATTGTCATTACCCTGAGTGATCCCCAAAAACCGTTCTTTTTTTTAAGTTATAATCAAAGTGTTTCACGTAATTTTCGAATATTCTGTACATTTCACAAAATGAATCTGTACCTGATTTATTCGTTTATGTGTACTAAGTAAAACGTGTGAGAAAAAGGATTCCGTCCTTTTTTTTCCTTTCGAAAAAAAAGTTTTCGTTTTGTACAATTTGAAAGCACGGTGCAAAAAATTTTAATTATATAAAGTAACTCAAACCAAAAATAGGATTAAGTTATATTTTACGGAAGTGACACCCTCTGTGAGGAGGGCTTAAACCTATTGTGTTCACGCATGTTATGAGGCAAAGCTAAGTTCACTCTACACTTAATCTTGACTCTCGCTGAAAGTGAACTTTGCTTTGTTTTGAAAAATACATGCACAGTAGGTTCTCTTTTCCCTACGGGGAAAATCAACTTCTGGAAGATATAATCCAAACCTAATTGCGATTTTAAATAAAAAGTAGTTTTAGGTTTAGGTTATATTAGTTTTTGAGGAATTGTATACGGAGAGAAGCGAAACCCACACGGTTCACTTACTACACATGAATGAATGAATCAGGTAGAAATTCATTTTATGAACGTATATAATCAAAAATTACGTGAAATTCATGAAACCTTTTTGTTTATAATTTTTTAATAAACGACAAGCAAAAGTTTTTTGGCAGTCACTCAAGGTAGTGGCTTTGACAGCATGTGTCAAGATTAAAGTCATGGCTGGTTAAAATAAATATTTACCAAATCCTCCTCCGGCGTTCGCACCAAATCCTGAAGAAATATTTATTTTAACTTATCTAATGACTTTGATCTTGACATATATTGTCATTACCCTGAGTGATCCCCAAAAACTTTCAACCATTCCTTTTTTTAAGTTATAATCAAAGTTTTTCACGTAATTTTCGAATATTTTGTACATTTCACAAAATGAATCTGTACCTGATTCATTCGTTCACGTGTTGCAAGTAAAACGCGTAAGTAAAGAAAGGGTTCCGTCCCTTTCTTTCCCTTCAAAAAAAAGTTTCCGTTTTGTACAATTTGAAAGCACGGTGCAAAAAATTTTAATTATATAAAATAACTCAAACTATAGGCTTAAGTTATATTTTACGAAAGTGAAATCCTTTGTGAGGAGAGCTTGAACCTATTGTATTCACCCATGTTTGTTACAAGCGAAGTTAAGTTCACTCTACACTTAATCTTGACTCTCGCTGAAAGTGAACTTTGCTTTGTTTTGAAAAATACATGCACAGTAGGTTCTCTTTTCCCTACGGGGAAAATCAACTTCTGGAAGATATAATCCAAACTTAATTGCAATTTTAAATAAAAAGTAGTTTTAAGTTATATTATATTAGTTTTTGGGGAATTGTATATGGAGAGAAGCGAAGCCCACACGGTTCACTTACTACACATGAATAAATGAATCAGGTAGAAATTAATTTTATGAACGTATATGATCAAAAATTACGTGAAATTCATGAAATCTTTTTGTTTATAATTTTTTAATAAACGACAAGCAAAATTTTTTTGGCAGTCACTCAAGGCAGTGGCTTTGACAGCATGTGTCAAGATTAAAGTCATGGCTGGTTAAAATAAATATTTACCAAATCCTCCTCCGGCGTTCGCACCAAATCCTGAAGAAATATTTATTTTAACTTATCTAACGACTTTGATCTTGACATATATTGTCATTACCCTGAGTGATCCCCAAAAACTTTCAACCGTTCCTTTTTTTAAGTTATAATCATAGTTTTTCACGTAATTTTCGGATATTTTGTACATTTCACAAAATGAATCTGTACTTAATTCATTCGTTTATGTGTAGTAAATGAAACGTGTGTAGAAAAAGGGTTTTGTCCCTTTTTTCCCTTCGAAAAAAAGTTTATTTTGTACAATTTGAAAGCACGGTGCAAAAAATTTTAATTATATAGAGTAACTCAGAAATAGGTTTAAGTTATATTTTACAGAAATGAAATCCTCTGTGAGGAGGGCTTAAACCTATTGTGTTCACGCATGTTTGTTACAAGGCGAAGCTAAGTTCACTCTACATTTAATCTTGACTTTCGTTGAAAGTAAACTTTGCTTCATTTTGAAAAATACGTGCGTGGACATAGTAGGTTCTCTTTCCCTTATGGCAGAGGTCACTTGCGGAAAATATAATCTAAACCCAAACCTAATTTCGATTTTAAATAAAAAGTAACTTTGGGTTAGATTAGTTCTTGAGGAATGGGGGGTGCATAGGGAGAGGAGCGAAGCCCACACGGTTCACTTACTACACATGAATGAATGAATCGGGTAGAAATTTATTTTATGAAACATATATGTCCGAAAATTACGTGAAATTCGTAAAACTTTTTTTATTTAGAACGTTTTAATAAATAACGAGCGAAAACTTTTTGAGAATCATTCAGAATAGTGGCTTTGACAACATATGTCAAGATCAAAGTCATTGCTAGTAGGTAAGTTAAAGTAAATATTTACCCATTCCTGCTCCCATTCCTCCTTCCCCTCCTGCTCCTCCCCCTTTTGCCGATCGTCGTACTAATTTCGCATGTAATCCTGTCATTGGTTTGTCCAGTGCCTTTAAATAAATATTATTTGATAATAAATATAAATCCAACAAAAATATGAAAGAAATTATTACATTGTTTTTATGCTTCAAATTTTGTCGAATAAAAGAAAATTTTATTGAAATAAAGCATAACATTATACATACTTATATATAAGTCATTTAGACTTGCATCTTACTTACTCGTACATTTCGAAAGTTTTCTAGCGGCGACTCGGCGAACTAGCAATTAGCGAAAAGAGCAATTAAATTTTTTTATTTTAAATAGATAAATATTCGTCTTACAATTAAAATGGAATTGATATTAAAATATAAACAATATTAATTATTCTCTAATCCTAAAATATTATTATATTATAATTATATATTACTATTATATTACTATTATATTATAATAACTCTGAATAATCGATAGTATTTAACGTGTAATGGAATTGCATGCATCAAGCGATTCAAATGTTTCAAAAAATTATTATAAAATAAATAAAAATATTTTGAGAAATATATTATTTACATTTATTTTTTCAATAATATAAGCCATAAAAATTTATTCTTATATGTGTATTTTTTCCTTCATATTATTGTTATTATTATATTTAAAAAATTCTAACTTTTTATATTTAATTTATCATATTTAAGTCGACACAAAATATCAACACAATTGGCATAATTCATACGTTACTTTGTCTTGAGATTGCAAATAAATTATTTTTGCGAAATTTCTTACCACCAGCGTCACGCAAAGTAAAGTAATGAAGAATAGTTTAATCATCGTGCTTAACTTGATGCACCATGCACAATAGTCAGCAGAAATTTTTCTTCTTCGCTTTTATATATGTCATAATCTGCGACGTGTTTATGTGTTCAAATGCGGAAAAGAACAACAAGACCATCATCGACAGGAAGTAACGCGATTTCGATCGTAATTGCGCTTTTTGCGTAATTTGCGACAGTATTTGACGCGTCAAGTTCGTCAAACAGTATAATTACAATGTCTCGTCTTTGCGACGATCTGCACGCTGCTGCATTGCTATTTTTTGCGATCGCTGGATCTTATCTTATCTCGCAATTCGACGCGCATTTGTCCTTTATTTTCTATCGGAAATATATTTACGATATTATCCTTTTGAAATATTCGCTTATTATTATGCTACGTTTGACTAATTCAAATAAATATCTAAATATGATAATGGAGATTTTAAAACATTTTTTTTTATTATTTTGATGACCTTGTCAGTCATAGATTACTATTTTTATTTCTTATTTTTCTTACTTTGATGATATCTAGTGTTTTAATTGTCAGTACGAAGGTCTATTATTACCAGTCTATTATTACCAGTCTCGTGATACGGCGAGAAATTCAAAGTCTTGTAAAGAACATTAATTAGTTCTACAACGAGTAATATAAATGATGAAAAATGTAATCAACAAATGAGTGATTAAAACTAACGATCGATAACGATCGATAATATATTTAACAATGTTAAATATATTAATACATAACTTCGTTCTTATTCTATTCAAATATAAATTATTTAAAAAATAATACATTAAGATCTTAACAACAAGAATTTATTGATAATTTATTATAAATTAATCTGCATACAAGATATTTAAAAAAAAACGATTTTCTCGCGACGTGCTAGCTTGATTTACGCATATCCAGATATATACGACAGGTTTATACGATTCATAAATCGAAAATCGATACTCTGTGTCATAATTTCCAAATACATAGTTAATTTATTCGCGAAAGCAAAGCGCTCCGTGTCGTTAAATTATTTTACAAAATATACCGATAAATATTGAGAGGCATTAAACATGATCAATTACGAGTAAATTTGAGATTATTTATCCATTAATACTATCGATTTAACACGGAAAATATCGTATTATTTAGCCGAATTAAAAAATCGATTAATTATCGTCAATTAATTCGATATTCCCGACAATCATTTGTATGATAAAGCTACATGAAAGTTCAAACAAAGATTTTGTTTTGACAAAAGTTGAATATCTTATATTAAAAATATTTAACGTTATGTAAATGTGTGCATCAATTTTGAAGATTCTCGGATAATATAATGAATTTTAGAAGTGAATTTCGCACCGACGTATCTTCGCCGAAACGTACCTGTCACTTATGTTTCGCGACACATGTCTTCCTCGTTTCTTACTGTCACATAATGTCTCGATTATCTCTCGAGAAACCTGACAGTCGATATAATCCAACGAATGAGAAACAACCGGTGTACACGAAACTTTCTACGCGAAAATTTTCTCTTTAACCAAAAAATTCGAGTCAATAAACAACTTTAGATCTACATTTTCGACAATTTAATGAAGTCATAAGTGTTGAAATGTGGGAGTTTGATAATTATGTTCCGTAATTGTTCTTTACCTGTTTCGCTCGCGTTTTGTATCGCGATATAAGTGAGTGTGTAAAAAAAGAATGAATGAAAAGGATTCAACGACATGACTAAAGGCGATGGGACGGATTCGACGATGTGACTAAAGGCGATGGAACAGATTCGACGATGTGATTAAAGGCGAAGGAACAGGATAACAATGACAAAACGTCGTTCATGTGAGTACATTTTTTTCATCTTTTATTCATTTACATTGCGTTTATTATTGTTAATATGTGCGTTGCGTGTAAAATTATGTATAAGATTATTAAAGTCAGTAACGCGACAAATATTCTCTCTCTGATAAATATGTTCTTAACCTTCTGAGATATTTTTGAGAATTGCGCAGTTTTTGTTCTTCAACAATTTATTTTAAATGTACATAAATATGTTCTGTTCCTTTTTTTGGACTACTTACTGAACAGTAAAATATATAATATGGGATATAATCCGGATTATATTTATTAAAATACGTTAGAAACACATTAAATATATACATACACTCTGTATTTATTTTAATATATAAAAAAAATTATTTTTATTAGTAAAAACGAAAAAATTTAATAACGAAAAATACGTTATACAAATATACATCAAAATTAAAAAGCTTTCATTTCAAAAAGCTATTTATTTCGATTTATTTCGTTTTATTTCGATTTTATTAAGGATATGAATGGGATAAAATGAATGGGATAAAATGAATGAAATAAAAACAATAAATACAATAAGTATTTTGCAGAGTGCTAAGTTTTATTTTAAAACCATCGGGGTTCTTGAGTGTGCAAAACAATCTAATAAAGACGTCAAAGTGCGGAGTGAAATCTAAATCATTTTTATCTATCTTATAATGATAGGCTTCAATATCCATATCTATCCAGAAACCTACAAAATATATATAAAATTAATAATAAATTAAATTAATATAAATCTGTTGTAATTCATTTTTAATAAATATATTTTTTTTAATGTTAAACTTGTTTATATATCGATAATCACATCTATTTATATACTCTGTATTCTATGTATACATATACACATGTAACGCATGTGTAAATATATGTATAATATGTATACATTGTAATTATATTTGATTTTATACTATATATATTGTGATATGTATATATATATATTTCCTCTCATGACTTATATATAAATACTAAATGTAACGTAATGTAAACTGCTAAATATTTCGATATTACATTTTTACTTCAAGAGTAAGTAATATACGATATTACAGTTACTCTTGAAGTAAAAATGTAATAAGAAGCTACATATCAACTATATAATTTTATTGTTATTAATTATTTTGTTGATAATAATTAATTATTAAATAATTATTGAAATAAAAGCGCATAATTTTCTTAAATAGAAAGTATATACATATAACAAATAAACTGTTAAGCGCGACTTATAAAATTCACTTTATAATCAAACTTTATAATTCACTAATGAATCACATTACAATTTAAGAAATGTTTACCTAAAGAGCATAAAATTCATTGTACGATGATCCTTATGATTCTCATGATCATTATTTGCGGCCTCCTTGTGCTCCTCCTCCCATACTTCCACCTACATTAAATTTTGGGTGAACATTTACTTTAACTTACTCAACGATTTTAATCTTGACTATGTTGTCACTACTCTGAAAGATTCTTAAAAAGTTTTAATCTATTCGTTATTTATTAAAAAGTTATAAACAAAAAAATTTTACGAATTTTATGTAATTTTCGTATATGTACATTTCACAAAATGAATCTCTATCTAATTCATTCGTTTATGTGTAGTACATAAAACGCGTGAGTAGAAAAGAGGCTCTGTTCCTTTCTCTCCACCCCTTCGAAAAAAAGTTTTCGTTTTGTACAATTTGAAAGTACGATGTAAAATATTTGAACTATATAAAGTAATCGAAACCAAAAATTTTAGTTGTAAATCAGAAATAGTAAGATTATATCTTAAGTTATAAGTTTAAGTTAGGTCATATCTTCTGAAACGGAGCCGCTCATAAGGGGAGTCGGAACTCATTTTCTACGCATGTTCTTTGCAAAAAGCGAAATTTACTCTATAATCTTGATTCTTGCTGAGAACTTTTCTTCGTTTTAGAAAATACATGCGTGGACACAGTATATTCTCTTTTCCCTACGGGGGAGATCAACTTCCGTAAGATATAATCTAACCCAGACTTAATTTTGATTTTAAATAAAACATAGCTTTGAGTTAGATTAGTCTTCTTCAGGATGGGGATGGAGAGAAAAGGATGAAGCCACTTCACATTACTACACATGAATGAATGAATCAGGTAGAAATTTATTTTATAAATGTATATGATCAAAAATTACGTGAAATTCATGAAACTTTTTTTGTTTATAAGTTTTTAATAAACAACGAGCGAGAACTTTTTGGAGATCACTCAGGATAGTGGCTTTGATAACATATGTAAAGATCAAAGTCATTGCTGGTCAATAAGTTAAATTATTTATCAAATTCCCCTCCTATTTGCTCTCCTACTCCCCATCCGTCTCCTCATCCTGCTCCCCCTTCTGGTCTCCCTCCTTATCCTTCATAAATTCTGGATAAATATTTATTCTAACTTACCTAATGGCTTTGATCTTGACATATATTGTTTACAATTTTTTAATAAACAACGAGCGAGAACTTTTTGGAAGTCACTCAGAATAGTGGCTTTGATAACATATGTAAAGATCAAAATCATTGCTGTGGGTAAGTTAAAGTAAATATTTACCAATTTCCCCTCCTATTTGCTCTCCTGCTCCCCATCCTGCTCCCCATCCTGCTCCCCCTCCTGTTCCCAATCCTGTTCCTCTTTCTGTTCCCCATCTTGCTGTCCATCCTACTGCCCATTCTGCTCGCTTTTCTGCTTCTTCTCCTAATCTCCCCATAATTCTGAATAAATATTTATTTTAACTTATCTAATGACTTTGATTTTGACATATATTGTCATTATCCTAAGTGATCCTCAAAAATGTTT
Organism: Camponotus floridanus; assembly: GCF_003227725.1. Taxonomy (NCBI): domain Eukaryota; kingdom Metazoa; phylum Arthropoda; class Insecta; order Hymenoptera; family Formicidae; genus Camponotus; species Camponotus floridanus. Next base: position 3,129,449 of record NW_020229215.1, on the reverse strand, counting down.
AACGATTTTTTTAAGTTATAATCAAAGTGTTTCACGTAATTTTCGGATATTTTGTACATATAACAAAATGATTCTGTACTTGATTCATTCGTTTATGTATAATAAGTGAAACGCGTGAATAGAGGAAGAATTCCGTCTCTTTTTTTCTCTTCGAAAAAAAGTTTCCGTTTTGTACAATTTGAAAGCACGGTGCAAAAAATTTTAATTATATAAAGTAATTCAAACTAGAAAGAAAGGGTTAAATTATATTTTACGAAAATGGAACCCTCTATAAGGAGGTTGAAGCCTCTATAAGGAGATTGAACCTATTGTATTCACGCATGTTTTTTAAAAAACGAAGCTAAGTTCACTCTACATTTAATCTTGATTCTCGCTGAAAGTGAACTTTGCTTCGTTTTGAAAAATACATGCGTGGACACAGTAGACTCTCTATTCCCTACGGGGGAGATCAACTTCCAGAATATATAATTTAACTCAAACTTAATTTTGATTTCAAATAAAAAGAAGTTTTGGGTTAGATTAGTCTTTTTCAGGATAGAGATGGAGGGAAAGGGATGAAGCCACTTCTTATTACTACACATGAATGAATGAATTAGGTAGAAATTCATTTTATGAACGTATATGATCAAAAATTACGTGAAATTCATAAAACTTTTTTTGTTTATAATTTTTTTAAAAACAACGAGCGAGAACTTTTTGGAGGTCACTCAGGATAGTAGCTTTGATAACATCTGTAAAGATCAAAGTCATTGCTGGTGGGTAAGTTAAAGTAAATATTTACCAAATCCCCCTCCTATTTGCCCTTCTGCTTCCCCCATAATTTCTGGATAAATATTTATTTTAACTTATCTATAGCTTTGATCTTGACATATATTGTCAAAGTCACTACCCTGAGTGACCCCCGGAAAACTTAATTGTTGTTTTTTATTAAACAGGAAGATTTCATGAATTTTATGTAATTTTCGGATATTATGTACATTTCATAAAATAAATCTATTTTTATCATTTTTTAATAAGCGAGTGAAAAATTTTTGGGTGTGGTGGCTTCAATAACATATAGCAAGATTAAAAATCATTGCTGGTAGATTAAAGTAAATATTTATCAAAACCTGCTCCGCCGTTCATGCCAAATCCTGGAAAAATATTTATTTTAACTTATATTAATATTTATTTTAACTTATCGAACGACTATGATCCTGACATTGTGTCTTTGATATTGTCATTACCCTGAGTGATCCCCAAAAAACTTTTAACCGTTCTTTTTTTTTAAGTTATAATCAAAGTGTTTCACGTAATTTTCGAATATTTTGTACATTTCACAAAATGAATCTGTACCTGATTTATTCGATTATGTATAGTAAGTGAAACGTGTCAGTAGAAAAAGCGTTCCGTCTCTTTCTTTCCCTTCGAAAAAAAGTTTCCGCTTTGTACAATTTGAAAGCACGGTGCAAAAAATTTTAATTATATAAAGTAACTCAAACCAGAAATAGGTTTAAGTTATATTTTACGGAAGTGAAACCCTCTGAGGAGGACTTGAACCTATTGTGTTCACACATGTTTGTTACAAGGCGAAGCTAAGTTCACTCTACGTTTAATCTTGGCACTCGCTGAAAGTGAACTTTGCTTCGTTTTGAAAAATACATGCGTGGACACAGTATGTTCTCTTTTCCCTACGGGGGAAGTCAACTTTCGGAAGATATAATCTAACCCAAACCTAATTTCGATTTTAAATAAAAAGTAGCTTTGGATTAGATTAGTTTTTGAGGAATGGGGTGTGTGTAAGGAGAGGAGCGAAGCCCACACGGTTCACTTACTGCACATGAATGAATGAATCGGGTAGAAATTTATTTTATGAAACGTATATGTCCGAAAATTACGTGAAATGCGTAAAACTTTTTTTATTTATAACTTTTTAATAAATAACGAGCGAAAATTGTTTGAGGGTCACTCAGAATAGTGGTTTTGACAACATATGTCAAGATCAAAGTCATTGATAGTAGATAAGTTAAAGTAAATACTTACCAAATCCAGCTTCTGCTCCCCCTTCTACTCCTCCTCCTGCTTCCCCTCCTGCTCCCGCCATAAAATATGGATAAATATTTAATTTAATTCATCTAATGGCTTTGATATTGACATATATTATGAAGATCACTACCCTGAGTAACCCACAGAAAATTTAATCGTTGTTTATTACAAAAATACGAGTACATGCGTACACAATAGGTTCCTACAGGGTCATCTTTCGGAAAATATAATCTAATTCAAACTTAATTTAGATTTTAAATAAAAAATAGCTTTGTGTTAGATCTTTTTCAGGTTGGGGATGCGGAGAGAGAGGGACAAAGCCCACGTATTTCATTTACTACATATGAATGAATAAATCAGAGAATCCATAAAAATTCATTTTATCAACGTATATGATTAAAAATAACGTGAAATTCATAAAACTTTTATCTTTATAATTTTTTAATAAACAACGAGCGAAAACGTTTTGGAGGTCACACAAGGTAGTGGCTTTGACAACATGTGTCAAGATTAAAGTCATTGCTGGTAGATTAAAGTAAACATTTATCAAATCTTGCTCCAGCGTCCATACCAAATCCTAGGGAAATATTTATTTTAACTTGTATTAATATTTATTTTAACTTATCTAACGACTTTGATCTTGACATATATTTTCATTACTATGAGTGATCCCCAAAAACTTATAACCGTTTTTTTTTTTAAGTTATAATCAAAGTGTTTCACCTAATTTTCGAATATTTTGTACATTTCACAAAATGAATCTATACCCAAACATGGGTGAATACAATAAGTTCAAGCTCTCTTCACAGAGGGTTTCACTTCCGTAAAATATAACTTAAACCTATATAGTTTGAGTTACTTTATATAATTAAAATTTTTTGCACCGTGCTTTCAAATTGTACAAAACAGAAACTTTTTTTCAAAGGGAAAGAACGAGCCGGAACCCTTTCTTTACTCACGCGTTTCACTTACTACACGTGAACGAATAAATGAGGTAGAAATTCATTTTATGAACGTATATGATAAAAAATTACGTGAAATTCATGAAACTTTTTTGTTTATAATTTTTTAATAAACAACGAGCGAAAATTTTTTGGCAGTCACTCAAGGTAGTGGCTTTGACAGCATGTGTCAAGATTAAAGTCATTGCTGGTTAGAATAAATATTTACCTAATCCTGCTCCGGCTTTCGCACCAAGTTCTGGAGAAATATTTATTATAACTTATCTAACGACTTTGATATTGACATATATTGTCATTAACCTGAGTGATCCCCAAAAACTTTTAACCGTTCTTTTTTTAAGTTATAATCAAAGTTTTTCACGTAATTTTCGGATATTTTGTACATTTCACAAAATGAATCTGTACTTGATTCATTCATTTATGTGTAGTAAATGAAACGTGTGAATAGAAAAAAGGATTCCGTCCCTTTTTCCCCTTTTTTTCCCCAAAAAAAAGTTTCTATTTTGTACAATTTGAAAGCACGGTGCAAAAAATTTTAATTATATAGAGTAACTCAAACCAGAAATAGGTTTAAGTTATATTTTACGAAAATGAAACCCTCTGTGAGGAGGGCTTAAACCTATTGTGTTCACGCATGTTTGTTACAAGGCGAAGCTAAGTTCACTCTACATTTAATCTTGACTTTCGCTGAAAGTAAACTTTGCTTCGTTTTGAATAATACGTGCGTNGATTTGAGAAATCTTAAACCGCATCGTTCTGCACAAGACGCATCTTCTGCGACTCTTGACCCAAACCACGTACATTTACGGGAATTGAGATTATTTCTATAAGAGTTGGTTTAATCTCGCAAATGCGATCGTGGATGGGTTTAAACACGCCTTCATCGTCGACTTTACAAACATGGCGTAAAAACACGAAATTTCGCATTGCTGCCGGTTCTGGTGGTTAGCGCGAACGTGGAGAAATCACAAATAAAATAAGAGGAATTCAATTATGTTGAGGAATATTAATAGTAGCCCGGCCTAACGCGATTAATCAGCCAAAGTGCCGCCACATTTTTACAACGAACTCACATTTCCTCTTAAGTGTTGTTTGCTTTTTTTGCAATGACGCTAGCATTGTACGATAAAAAGAATAGTAGGTGGAAACAAACATAATTATATAAAATGAATTAAATAAAGACGAAAAAGAAATGGTACTGTATGTAAACTTATTTTTTATTTTCAACAATAAAAATACTTTGTATAATATCTCCATGTACTTCATTATATACGTTTTTTACGTGATTTTATTAAGGAGAAATTTTTAGAGAAATTTATTTATGTTAAATCACAAAAAATATTTAAAAAAATTATGCGTGACGATGAAATAAATATTGATGAATTGTTACGATTTATTAGCACCTTGCTTTATGCATTTCGCTTAACTTAAATATGACGTCGAGGTGGATTCTGAATATGGCATACTACGATAAAAAAACATTTGTATTGTCTGTTAAATTTTACCTGTAAAAAATTTTTGTTGTTAAATTTTTAACATACTCTTATGTTCATATTATCGTGTGTTATTTTACATTTCTGCGTTGAGTTAATATTTACCGTTTCTAGAGAGTTAAAACAACATAATTAATATGTAAATGCACGAATTTTTGCATGAAATATGTTATATGTTAAAATGAACAGATAAATTGTGTTATTTTTCTCTCTATAACAGTTTCCATATTTAAGTCGACATATCTCTTCTGTTATTTATCATAAAAATGTAAAAATAACATTTCTTTTAATTAAATTTAACATTATAAATATGTTAATTTAACATAAACTTTATTTCCAGATAAAGTTTAAGTGTTACACTTCGTGTTAATTTTTAAAACCTATTACTTGAGTTATTTATTTACATACTTGCCTTCTGTTAATTAACATTAAAATTAGAGTGGATAAATTGGGACATGTGAAATATGTTAAATTTAACACAAAATTTTTTACTGTGTAAAAATTTGAGCGGAAGGAATCGAAAAGTAATGACTCATAAATTAAATTAAATTGAAACTTAATTAACAAGATCGGGAAGGAGTTATGCGATTTATTTTAAGTGACACTCGGATTGGTAGCCATTAGTAGGCGAGTTCACGCCAAACTTCTCTCGGATGGGCACGTAATTAAGTGTCCCAGAAAGGCACTGCGGCTTATCATTTACGATCGCGTAAGAGTCAGGCGAGAGGATTATGAATCATTATATCCTTTCGCGTTCCTAACAATGGTGATCGTAGGAATCATTAGTTCTATTTTTCGATTCCGGGATTTTAATTAATCAGTCTCAAGGGTATCATACGAAGGTTCGCTTAACCATGCCACTTTTGAAACAATTTAATTAAATCTCCGTAACGAGCACGGTCGTCTTTCGTCTCCCTTACTGCTACTGTTCGCGTCCTTTTTTGCGTCTCCTCCAAGTCTTTTTTCGAGGACTGATTCTAAAACAGATGTAATTCATTCCATCCTTCGTCGTAGCGACGTAAACGACTACCTCGGAAATTTATTTAACGTCCACTAACGTCACCGAAATAAACGAGCATCATCGTTCTTCTCATAAATATGTAGCTTCTTTCGGCGCGCAAGTAAGTTAAGTTAACTTGCGCAACTATGTTTTTCTTGTTTTACAAACAAGAAAATTTATTCCTCCCTCAGGTGGATGTCGTGTATAATGTATATTAAAGAAAAACCACATTCTAATTTGAAATAATCTCCCAAATTTATAAGCATTGAAGTGATAACAAAATACATCGAAAATCGAGATAACCTTTTTGAGTAATAATAATTATATCATGTATGTGTATTATTAATGTGATTTGCAAAATAATTATTATATTTATGTGTCTGTGAAGAGTTTCCGATAGTTCTGTTCAAGTTCAACCTACATATGCAAATATCAAACCGATATTTCAATAATTAATAATTTTAAATAATTTAATCGACCAGCAGCACGACACTTATAATTAGTGAAAATGTGTCGTGCTGATGATTTTCCGTAGTTTCTACGCCAGTTCTCGACAATTGTATACAAGTTCTCTCCTTTAGAAACATTTTTACGTAAAGTTCCATTAGTATTTTTTTAAATAATTTTTTAATTTTAGTAATTTTAATTTTAATAATTTTAGTAATTATTTAAATAATTTTTTACAAATATCCAGCACGACACTCTAAAATATTAAAACGCGTTGAAAATTATTAGGCCGCTGAAATTCGTAACATTTATTATTTAATTACTTTTATGTTTCATTATTTAAATGTTAAGATAGATAATGTTGTCATTACTGTCTCGTCGAGTAAAAATAAAAATAATTGAATTGAATAATAATTACCCAAACTAATGACTCCGCTGCAAATGTTAAGAATTTTTTGCTTGTATCAATATAATCTAATTATTTGCGTTTGAGAATCTGCATAATATAAACGAATCTATTATTCTCCTACCTATTTTCGTTCAAAGCTTGATTTTTCAAAGCGAAAACAAGACATAAAACAAATTAAAAATAAAATGTAACAAAAATGTTATCAAAGTTTACAAAGATATGCTTTATAAAAATATGAACATTGTTTTTTTTATTGTATATTTGAGAATATAAAACATGACAACGTAGAATATCAGAAAACTCTTAATTTAAAAAAAAAATAACTTTTATAAAAACAAATATATTTTTAAACAAAATACGACATTTTCGTGATTTTTAATATCGAAAAACTATCGAAACAATCAATTTTAATTTCCAAAAATTAATTTGCTTGACTTTTGAACTTTTATCAAAACGAAGATAGTCTGATACATATTCAATAATAACTATAATAGCAATATTTTTTCATTTGTTTTTCTTTTATTTCTTTTTCTTTGTGCAAAAGAATATCGTTTCGTTGGATGAACAGGTTGGATGAACAACTTTATCTCGTAATGCATTTGAATAAATACGATATAACAGTATTTATAGAATAATATATATATATATATATATATATATATATATATGTAATAGATACGCAAATATTGTTGAAAATAGGGAGAAAACAAACAATAAAATCATATGAGATAATTGAAAATAATTATTTATATATCTATATAGTTTCATTGTGTTGTAACAATTCTCTCAGAAGGAAAGAAGAGAAAGTGATGCATCCTTGAACTCCTTGAATTCTTCCCCTATTAATATCTCACTTTTAAAATTTTTCTTTTTAGAATCCCAATATATGACAAAAAAAATAAAAAACATTGAAATTTGTACGTATTTTTAAGAATTCTTTTGTGCAAAGTTAAGAGTTCAACGAACTTTCCTTATTACTCTCATCTAATTGTAAAAATTATCGCAACTTTCAAAATTAAGCATAGTACTGAAATACAATAGATCAATAAAATTATAATATGAGCGTTACGTTATGCGTAATAAAATGAATCTCCATCACATACTAACAATAAGAAATCAAGTGAACGCATCAGTTTGTTTCTTCTTGCCTTTCTTTATAATTGATTACTCCTATCATCGAATTTTAAATGATTAGAGCGATGAGAGTAAAATCTTATTAATCCAATTATTACATATATATTTCCGTTGTTAATCAAAACTTTATTTAAAATAGAGACTCGCAAATTTTTGCATGATCGATTATTTCATTGTTTAAAAAAAATTTAAAGCACTTTCACGTAATTTTGTTAAAGGAATAATCAGATAACTTTGCTTATAATTAAAACTTAGGGATATATAAATATGTACACCGATATATGTGAGGATCAAAAAATATATTTTACAATATTATTTAGTTACAAAATTCATATAAAAATAGTCAAAAAATATATTTTACGATATTATTTAATTACAAAATTCTTATGAAAATAGTTATCACAAATATATATATATATATATATCGTTTGATATCACAAATATATATACAGGGTCTACCAAAAGTGTGGAAACCCCTAAATATCTCGGAAAATATACGTTTTACAGAAAAGTGTTTCCAACAAAAGTTGTAGGGTTTAAGAAGATCTATATACTGATTCTATCAGTTTGACCTTGGATGGCGTCGTCAAGGTCAGGTCAAGGTCACATTGACTTTTTTAAATGACACCCCCTACATTTGATTGCATATTCTTATAGCTTAATTCAAGAGCTTTCCAAAACACTATAATAATGTTCATTTTTATTAAGTACTTTGCGAGTTATGAGGGTTGAAATAATTTCTTAATTTTACATAAACCATAAAATATCTAGTAAACCATTCATTTTTCGATTATCTTACCTTCATACTTTTATGTACAAAATAATGAAAGGAATCAATTGGTGTAAAGAAAACATACAGTTGTTTTTAAGAAAAAATATGGAATTGTTAATTGCAAATTACATATTTTTTCTTAGAAACAACTGTATGTTTTCTTTACACCAATTGATTCCTTTCATTATTTTGTACATAAAAGTATGAAGTAAGATAATCGAAAAATGAATGGTTTACTAGATATTTTATGGTTTATGTAAAATTAAGAAATTATTTCAACCCTCATAACTCGCAAAGTACTTAATAAAAATGAACATTATTATAGTGTTTTGGAAAGCTCTTGAATTAAGCTATAAGAATATGCAATCAAATGTAGGGGGTGTCATTTAAAAAAGTCAATGTGACCTTGACCTGACCTTGACGACGCCATCCAAGGTCAAACTGATAGAATCAGTATATAGATCTTCTTAAACCTTACAACTTTTGTTGGAAACACTTTTCTGTAAAACGTATATTTTCCGAGATATTTAGGGGTTTCCACACTTTTGGTAGACCCTGTATATATTATTTAATTACAAAATTCTTATGAAAATAGTTATCACAAATATATATATAATGCAATAATATAAAACATAAATATACAGGGTGGCCCCGAACGTTCCAACCAGATTTTGAGATCTTATAGGAAATTTAATTCTGAACAAAAAATTTCCCATAAATATGGATCGAAAAATGCTTCCTTAAGAAGTTATCGCTCAAAAACCTTTGACGAAGGAAGAGCGAAGGTAAAAAGAAAATGAAATAAAAAGGAAATGAAACTAAATAAATTTTTTGAAAAAAACGATAAAAATAAAAAATAAAAATCTTTTTCTTTCATAAAAATAAAATAAAAGTTAATTAAAAAAAAATATTTTATTTGGTCAGCGACCGACCTTTCAGGGATCCTCCATGGCAATCGGCATTGCATCCATCGAGGGAGATACCAACATCGCTCTGGAGCATATTACTGTGTTAAAAAGCAGCATTAGGTGAGGTCTAGATAGCTCAGTGGTGTAGAGCAGGTGCCCGGAAAGCGAAAGACTCGGATTCAATTCCCGATCCAGCCACTCACGTATTTTTCTAGTTTACGAATATTGTTTTTTAGCAATTATTCGTTAGGCTGAGAAATGTGAATGCTCTCTTCACAGGATATGCGTCAATGCCGTTGTCACGAATAGATTCTGTCGCTCATTGAACAAATCAGCGTAAAGACACGTCCTCTGACCTCCTCCCACATTTATCCCTATCTTTCTCTGGCGTTTTATCAAGAGACACGGTAGTGTCTTGTGCTAAGTCCCGCGTAAGCAACAAGACGCGCCGTGTATTATTACGCGAGTCGGATAGTTGGAGATGTTCGAGATTATCATATTGAAATAATCGCTGAACGGATCGAGTTCTTATTAGGCTTAATGGATAGCTTGAGGTTGATTTACATAAGAAAAGTGTTTTTATTTTTGCTCTACGTGCATCGTGAACAGCAATATTATGATCCAAAGTCGAAATATGAAAAATTTTCATTAAGAAACGTCTCCTTGGTCATCGTCGCCCAAGTCCCCAATGCGCAAGCGTAAAAAGTTGTACGTTTGCCGCATTCGACGTAAGATTGCGCTAGCGGCGCTCCGTGATGTTAAGACTATTATACATATACAGGGTGTCTCATTTTAATCGATGGATCCAAATTTCTCCTAAACTACATCAGCTACAAAAAAATGTTTCAGATAAAAGTTGTATGGCTTGAAGGGGAACATAAGGTGGTGTCATTGGTTTGACATTGAAAAGTCACCTGAAGGTTACGTGAAGATCACATCCAACTTTTTAAATGGGATTTCCTATATGCTTTTGCATATTTTTTTAGTTCATCTCGAGAGCTTTCCGAAATACTATAATTAAGTTAATTTTCATTAAGTAGTTTTCAAGTTATGAGACTTGAAATCATTTTTTAATTTTACATAAGTCGTAAAATATCTAGTAAAATATTCATTTTTCGATTATCTTATCTTAATACTTTTATACTTAATACTTTTATCTTAATACTTTTACGTACAAAATAATAAGCAGAATCAAATGGTGTAAAGAAAACATACAATTGTTTAAGAAAAAATATGGAATTGTTAATTGCAAATTACATATTTTTTTCCTCGGAACAGTTATATGTTTTTTTTACACCCCAATTGATTCCTCTTATTATTTTGTACACAAAAGCATTAAGATAAGTTAAACAAAAAATGAATATTTTACTAGATATTTTACGATTTATGTAAAATTAAGAAATGATTTCAAGCCTCATAACTCGAAAACTACTTAATGAAAACTAACTTAATTATAGTGTTTTGGAAAGCTCTCGAGATGAACTATAAGAATATGTAAAAGCATATAGGGTGTCCTATTTAAAAAATTGGATGTGATCTTCACGTAACCTTTAGGTGACTCTTCAATGTCAAACCAATGACACCACCTTATGTCCCCCTTACGTCATACAACTTTTGTCTGAAACATTTTTTTGTAGCTGGCATAGTTTAGGAGAAATTTGGATCCATCGATTAAAATGGGACACCTTGTATACAGGGTGTCCTAGACCACCCGTACACCCCTTTTCTTTCAAAAACTAAGCATTTTAGAGAAAAACGTTTTAGACAAAAATTGTATGATTTTGAGGGGAACATAAGATGGTGTCATTGGTTTGACCTCGGATGGCATCGTTAAGGTCAGGTCAAGGACACCTTTAATTTCTTAAATGGAATCACCTATTTTTTATTGCATATTCTTATAGCTTATGTCGAGAGCTTTCCAAAACACTATAATAAAGTATTTTTTCGTTGAATACTTTTCGATTTATAAGGTTTAAAATAATATCTTAATTTTACATAAACTATAAAATATCTAGTAAAATATTTATTTTTCGATTATCTTATCTTAATACTTTTATGTACAAAATAATGAGAGGAATCAATTGGTCTAAAAAAGAACACATAATTGTTCCGAAGAAAAAATATGTAATTTGCAATTAACAATTACATATTTTTTCTTAAAAACAACTGTGTTTTCTTTTACATTAATTGATTCCTCTCATTATTTTGTACATAAAAGTATTAAGGTAAGATAATCGAGAAATAAATATTTTACTAGATATTTTATAGTTTATGTAAAATTAAGATTTTATTTTAAGTTTTATAAATCGAAAAGTACTCAATGAAAAAATACTTTATTATAGTGTTTTGGAAAGCTCTCGACATAAGCTATAAGAATATGCAATAAAAAATAGGTGATTCCATTTAAGAAATTAAAGATGTCCTTGACCTGACCTTAACGATGCCATCCGAGGTCAAACCAATGACACCATCTTATGTTCCCCTCAAAATCATACAATTTTTGTCAAAAATGTTTTTCTCTAAAATGCTTAGTTTTTGAATGAAAAGAGGTGTACGGTTTCTAATGACATATTAATTTGTAGTTATCCGTTATTTTTGCAATAAGAGTAGCAAAGAAGTTTGAAGGATCTGAATATTTATATAGTAAGCAAAGAGGACCGTCTAATTTTAATGAAATATGACAAGGGTGATGGCGGGTTCTTTGCTCATTTATTTAGAGATGTTTAACATATTGTACAAAAAAGAGTGATATCCCTAAAAAATTACCCTTTAAAAAAAAAGGTAAAAAAAGGTGCTAAGTCCGCGTAAAAAACAGTATATGTATTTGCAAAATAGTGTATTATTAACTGTAAAAAAACTACTGTATTGTATATCCTACAAAAATAATGATATAAAAAAAGTTTCGCTAAGTGAAAATAAAAGCTTATAAATATACTTTAACCAAAAAAAGTTATACAAAATAGCTGATTTAATTTTCTACATTATATCCTAGAAAAATAATGATATCCAAAAATTACGCTAATTGAAAATAAAAACTTAAGATAATTTAACTAAAAAAAATTGTACAAAATAATTGTTTTAATTTCATATAAATAATATTAAAAAGTTGCGCCAACTGAATAAAAATTTTTACTATAAAATAGACATATTTCTTTTTTATTTTCAATATTAAAAGAAAAATGATATTAAATGAATTGTAATATATCTATTATAAAAAATCGAATTGAAAATATGAACAATCATATACATTGCAATAATCATATGCATATATCCTGAAAAGTTTAATTAAAAAAAAAAAGAAAATGATAATACAAAATACAAAATTAAAAATTATTAAAAAAATTAAAAATTAGAAATTAATAAATAAAAAATAAAAATTTATATAAAAATTAAAAATTAATACATATAAAAAAATTTTAGTTAAAAAACTTAGCGCTGCTAATTTCATTAGCACATTGTTCAGCGTAGCAGCGCTAAGTTTTTTAACTAAAATTTTTTTATATGTATTAATTTTTAATTTTTATATAAATTTTTATTTTTTATTTATTAATTTCTAATTTTTAATTTTTTTAATAATTTTTAATTTTGTATTTTGTATTATCATTTTCTTTTTTTTTTTTAATTAAACTTTTCAGGATATATGCATATGATTATTGCAATGTATATGATTGTTCATATTTTCAATTCGATTTTTTATAATAGATATATTACAATTCATTTAATATCATTTTTCTTTTAATATTAAAAATAAAAAAGAAATATGTCTATTTTATAGTAAAAATTTTTATTCAGTTGGCGCAACTTTTTAATATTATTTATATGAAATTAAAACAATTATTTTGTACAATTTTTTTTAGTTAAATTATCTTAAGTTTTTATTTTCAATTAGCGTAATTTTTGGATATCATTATTTTTCTAGGATATAATGTAGAAAATTAAATCAGCTATTTTGTATAACTTTTTTTGGTTAAAGTATATTTATAAGCTTTTATTTTCACTTAGCGAAACTTTTTTTATATCATTATTTTTGTAGGATATACAATACAGTAGTTTTTTTACAGTTAATAATACACTATTTTGCAAATACATATACTGTTTTTTACGCGGACTTAGCACCTTTTTTTACCTTTTTTTTTAAAGGGTAATTTTTTAGGGATATTCCTGACTCGCAACCGGTCGAAAATTGCAATCCCTTGCAACAAGTCCAATATTGTCTATTCATCTCACCGTTGGTCCTTCCATTGAATAATTTGCCCCAATAGATAGACGCAATGCTGTTTAATATTACAAGTTTAGAAATGATCGAGAATCTTATATATTTATTCGATAACTTTAAATAAATATAAACACATTTAATTAAACATCATATCATTTGATTGTAAAATCAAAACATTATATCAATTGATTGTAAAAATTATATTTCAGGTGTCTGTGAAGTTGACACGATAATTTGCACTAAATCTTGTGTTGTAGTCCAAGATTTCGGTGTTACAAAATCATTGCATTGTTGGAAGTCTGTATATCACAAAGAAAAACAAATGTAATAAGTTTATTAGGTTGAATTTTTTTATTGCTAAAGTTGTTCATACACTACACGTGCATGCAAATCTAGTCTTCTTTCTATCCTTCTTTCTTTCATTTCTTTTATTACTATATCATTTAACTAATGAAAAGGACTAGATTTTTTTATATTCAGCGTATATATATATAACTAAATGAGGGAAAGATTAAAATTTTCTTTATATACATTTTAATAATTTATTATGAAAGAAATGAATTCTCGCGTGAAATTTCTCGCGTAAAAATTAAAAGTTAAAATCGATAAACTATCTTTATATTTTTAATTTTTTCGAGACGAGGTGAGAGACAAAAAAATCGTGAAAAATTTATTCATACGCTAATAACATTTTTATGAAAGTTTTCAATAAAAGAGAAAGAGTTGGTCACAAGGCATAATTACATCTTTTCGAGACAGAATAATAAAATATAAAATATAAAAGTAAAGTCAAGTCAATAAGTGGCTTACTTTCGTTAACGCTAGCGACAAAAAACGAATGCGATATATTTTTTTTTATCAACCGCTTCGGTCCCGCTTTCGCCATAAACATTTATCTATCACACTATCAGAACTCTTAGTATTTTTGTGAAATTTCTAGATTATCGTGCCAACTTTACAGACACCTGAAATATAATTTTTACAATCAATTGATATAATTTTGATTTTACAATCAAATGATATATATATATATATATATATATATATATATCTTGGTAAATGCACCAAGTAAAATATATACATATGCCTTCTTCTCGTTTAAATTTTCGCGTATAATTAAAGAATTTTTAGGCATTACCATCCGCTGTGGCTCGGAGACACTAGTTTTCTTATCTTGTTGTTTAATACATAACGAGCCTAATTCCGTTCGATTTAGTTTAATTCACGCGTAGCTGAAAAGATCGCGTTTCATTTTCCATAGTTATAAACAAATAGGCGAGAGTGATATCGGTGTGGGGCTGAAAAGCTCAATGGTAAGAGCAGTCGCCAGCAAGCGAAAGACTCGGGTTCGATTCCCGATTCAGCGACTTCGCCCCGATATTTTTCTCGTCTACGTCTCTTCAAGAGAGTAAAGATGGTTTTATAGAATTCTCAAAAATGAGAATCTATATATCTTGGTAAATGCACCAAGTAAAATATATGCATATGCCTTGTTCTCGTTTAAATTTTCGCGTACAATTAAAGAATTTTTTAATAATTGAGTATACAAATTAGGCAGAAAAAAACCACACAATATAGATGTCAAAATTATAATAATGTTTGAAATGATAGCGGTACAATATTGAATAATAATTCTCAAAACACATAACTGAGTCAGAAATTAAATGGTAGAGACGGTAACAGAGAGAGATTCACGAAAATTAAGTTACAAATAATTGTCATAAAAAGAGTTTAAATACAAGAGATTAATTTCGCAAGATTAAATTCGCAAACGTTTCGATCTAATCCAGATCCTTTTCAATAAAGAATTTTTACTATCCGCTGTGGCTCGGAGACGCTAGTTTTCTTATCTTGTTGTTTAAATGATATAATGTTTAATTAAATGTGTTTATATTTAAAGTTATCGAATAAATATATAAGGTTCTCGATAAGATCATTTCTAAACTTGAAATATTCTGCGAATCTGAAAAATTCTGCAATTAACAATTAGATATTTTTTCAATAAAAAATATTTTATTATATTGTTTTGGAAAGCTCTCAAAATAAGCTACAGGAATATGTAATAAAATATTATAATTAAATGTTTTTTTATTAAGTAATTCTCGAGTTTGAGGCTCGAAATAATTTTTTAATTTTACATAAACCGTAAAATATTCATTTTTCGATTTTTCATCTCAATACTGTTATTCACAAAATAATGTGAGGAATCAATTGATAGAAAAAACAATTACTTACTTTTAAAAAAAAATAATGTAATCGTTAATTGCAAATTACATGAATTGCTCGATGACAAATATTAATGCGAATTAAGTTTTATCACGTATTTTATTAACGTATTATAAAAGGATCGCCTTTCATATAAAAATTCAAGAAGACGTTGAAATACTTAAATAAACGGGAAAACGCACGCGATGTGAAGTATCTCGTAATTAAAAAAATATATATAATTGAAAAATAGTGTTAAAAATCAGCAAATTATTTTTTTCTAAAAGGAATCTTTATTATCAGAAGATAATATTCATTAATATAGAGATTAAATTCTAAATTTATGAGACATTTAAAATAATATTACGTTCTAAAAATATTTCATTGCTTTCCTCGAAATATGCGTATTTTAACGATAGTTAAAATATGATTAGTATTAGCAAATTATGATTATATATGTCATTACGTTTAAAGAGAGACTCAACAAATTGTCTTTTAACGATGGTTTCTATCACGCATTATCTATATCATTATCCCTAAAGAGAGATTCAACAAATCACATCATTTACTATTAATTGTTAGGTAAACTGATATGTATTGTAATTATCTGATTTTAATGTACTCACTAAGATAAAGAGAGAGAGAAGGATATTTGGAGTTTAAGGATTATTTCGATCAAAATCCTATTAATTTAATCATTAATTAACTCAACCAACAGAATTGCTAACATAGCTAATCAAACATATTTTAGAACGAGAATATTATAAAGAGAAAGAAAGAAAACCTGATATATCGGCAAAAATATTGTTAGTAACATTGAAAGTTAATCATCGATTAATCGGCGTTCGATTGAGATGACTCTAAGATTTAAGTTAAAACTAAACTGAGAGTCATTATCGAATTCATTTTTTACTCTAATATATCTTTGTTAATTTCTCATAAATATTTGAATAACTGTTTCGGAAGCAAAAAAGTATAATCAATTTGTTTCAATACAACAC
Source organism: Camponotus floridanus (assembly GCF_003227725.1). Classification (NCBI taxonomy): domain Eukaryota; kingdom Metazoa; phylum Arthropoda; class Insecta; order Hymenoptera; family Formicidae; genus Camponotus; species Camponotus floridanus. The sequence continues at coordinate 3,112,877 of NW_020229215.1, read as the reverse complement.
CGAGCAGAATAATGCAAACTATTAGGTTCCGTTCAGAATTGTTCGACAGATATGCATGTGCTACAAATGCACAAATATGTTATACAAATATGCATTATCTTCAAATTGCATACATATTGCATACGTATCTTTCAAATTACAATATAAAATTTCATCTGTGTGTTAGATATATTTATTGACGGATACATGACTAACTAAAATAAATTTTAAAACAGCTAATATCATAAATAATTTACAATTTTTGCCAAAAATTGTTATCAATATTTCGAATATACAGAGTGTCCCGGATTCTTCCGTTCAAACTTTGGAAGTTTATTCTACAAGTTGAAATAAGAAGAAATGCTATGTGAAGTTTATTTGAAAGCTTTATTACGAAGTTATGACAAATAACATAATATTGTCTTAAACAATACTCTTGGTGTTTACTCAAGATCACCTACTTCATAAATGGATTTTTAATGGATTTTTATCTATGGGGAACTATGAGGAATTTACGGAATTTTAAAAGATAAGGTTTATTGTACAGAGGTGACTTCATTTGAAGAACTAATGCAAGGAATTATAAACGCAGTTGCTAAAATTCGAGAAAACGCTCAGGAAATTTATGATGTAATAAGTTTCATAAAACATCGATGAGATGCTTGTATCAACGTACGAGAACAACACTTCGAAAAGAGAGAAAAAACATTTAACTCATTATTTTTAGTTTGTGAACATTTTTTTCATAATTTCATAATAAAGCGTTTCCAAACAAACTTCATATAACATTTTTTTCTCATTTCAACTTGTAGAATAAGCTCCCAAACGAAAAAATCCGGGACACCCTGTATATAATAAATATAAATGTATAAATATATAATAATAAAATATGTATAATAAAAACTTATATTTTAATCGTGTGAGTATTACAAAAAAAAACTTCCGAAACAATATTTTATCTCTTTCGTGCCTGCGGTTTTGCCAAAAGAGAAAGTTTGATATGAAGTTTTATAGATAGATGAGGGTGTTGATATCAAATTTATTATCAAAATTTACATTCAAAATGGCCGATTCACGAAAAGCTGAAATATCGATATTTGAAATATGAACTTGGATTTAATTTTTTTAACTTTATATTATATTTTTTTCTAAATATTTTTAACTTTATATTATATTTTTTTCTAAATATTACACACATACACTCGACTCGCAGCATTGTTATACACGTACTTTGTAATATAAGTTGCGTTAAATGATTTGTCAAATATTTCAATATGTCTCTAAAATGAGCAGGCTTGATAATTCTCCCTCTCTCTCTCTCTCCTCCCTCTCCCTCTCTGTCTTGTCGACGGATCGAACACCTTGAGCAGGTACGCGGTGGAAATTAATTTCCTACGTCTCATGGCAGCGCAAGCTTGGAATCTGTTTAATCAGTACCAGTAACCTCGCTTGATAAGGCATTAAGAGCTGTAGACCAAATTAAGCTATTATGTTTGTTAATTAAGGGTTTCGCTGTCTCAGAAAGCTTCGGAAAATGGTGAGTCTCTGAGATACTATCGGCTTCTATTACAGCCGCGGGAATTACTCCTGTTCGGGGCGTCAAATAATCTCAATAAATCAATCTTTTATTTTACATCGCGTAATTTTTTTATTTTCCAACGATATCTTTAATCCTTGATGATTTTCCGGTTCATATTTGTTACGAAAAAAAAAAGAGAGAGAGAAAAATCACTCTGAAATTCATACGCAATGATGCGTTTTAAAATCTGTTTTGAAATCTCTAATTTGGAATGACATAAAATTTGTTGTGTGTGCGCACTTTTTTATCCGGTAGACAGGGCATAAATTAAACTCGAACAATTCCCTACCGTCGAGATTAAATTAAATCACGTGAAATTTATGCGTACGCATATCACGTAATCGAATACATATATTTTTGGATTACGATCTTCCGTCCTTCTCCTCGTCATACATCCGGAAGGTATCCTTGGGATAAAACTCGACGCGAGAAGAAAATCCTTCATATAAAAATTCATTGCTTCGTTGTAGAGACGAAACTAAGTGACGAGGTGGGAGGTGGATTCTGAACAGCGCGGTGATAGAAGTCGAAAAACGTAATTTCTTGCCTCCGAAATTGCCGAGAAAGGGGGGAAAAAGTAGGACATGAATTTATGTATATACTCTACACCTCGGGAGAGAAGGAGTTTACTCTATTCAGACACTATACTACTTTTTTGTTTGTCCCCAAACTTTCTCATTCGCTCTATTGCACTTGAGGTAAATATCTAGAAAATTACGTCTTTGACTTTTATGCATGTGACACGTACTACTTTCTCGCAACAAACATGATAATTACATTGATAACTTGACACGATAATATAATGTATCGTGAATGCAGATTTAAAATATACATAAGCAGAATGAACGAACTAGAAGTTCTAAAAACTGAATAATTAACACAGGCAGATGCGAAATGTACGTGAAATTGTTTAAGTGAAACAAGAATTTATTAGAATTAAATTATCATGTTTAATGTAAACTATAGTATATATATATATATATATATATATATATATATATATATATATGCGAATAAATCAATATAAAAAATTTATATTTTATAAGGGTTTTATAACTGGAATCACACAAGAGACAAGACAATGTGCGGTAAAAAAATTGGAAATTTTCGAAAACTTAAAACCTTATCTTCATCTCGAGTGAATCATTGTAGTAAAAATCTCATCTTATATCGTCCTGCATTATTTTATTAATAATTTTTATCTAATATTGAACAGCTGTTTAAAATGAAAAAAATTTGATATATTCTTTATAATATAATATAAAATATTTTTACTATTTACGTTACTCGTTCATTTTCCACAAAACACGATGTATTAAATTAAATCGCAATTTATTTTACGAAAAGGCAATTGCGTACAATAATAGAGGACGTAAACGCAGCTCATATGCACAATCAGAGAACTGCATAAATGTTGTATGTGCAAAGTTTCGTACAATTAAATAATTGTAAAATTTTATATTGTTTATTTTGTTTACTGTTAAATTTACTGTATCAATTCACGTTAAATGTTTTTATTTATTAAATAAAATTGTTTAAATTTGTATATAATTTGTATTTTTTATTTTTTCTCATCTAATTTGTTAATATACTTATTTTATTTCAGTTTTTTTAATCAATAATCTTGACAAGACCAATAATCTCTTTCTTGATAATTTTAATCTTGTTATTACCTTGATAATTAATTAAAAATTTAATCTTGTCTTCGAAGTTTCGAGACAAAACAATGTCAAGACTTATTGTTAGTATCTCGTGCAATCCTATTCATAATTTTTTATAACAAAACGTAAGAGAATTTGTAGCATCAATGGCAATAAAGCTTCTGATACTAACTTCTATTCATAATTATAATAAAATCAACAAAATTGAAAACTTGATGAGGCTCTGAATATTACTAAATAAAACAATAAAACTGGGTAAAAGTCGAGCACGAGAATAAAAGTAGCGCGGAAATCAAATAAATTCTGAATGGTTATCAGGAAAATTTATATTAATAATATGACATAAAATCAGCATAAATCCTTAAAGAAAAATTAAAAAATGACTTTTTAATTTATATTTATAAACAAAAAATATAAAAATATCAGCTCAAGTATAGAGTTGTTACTTATTTAGCATTTGTCTAGTAATGCAGGCTTTTTTCGCACCGTTTTCGCATTTTTCTCACGACTATTGGACGTTCCATAAAATGCAATAGCTCTTTGTCGTTGCACCCACGTCCAACTTAAATTTATCCGCAAAGACAAGCGTCGAGACGTGCTATCGACTACTCCGTTCGCTGTGCATGTTAACGTCATCCCGGTAGAATCTCTCTCATATAACGCCACGGAATAAACGCCGCGTCTTACATTCGCTTTAGCGTAAAATACAACGGGTACGGACAATCTCGTTACTTGGTTCCGCGCGAAGAGTTATTCTTCGTTGACGATCAAACGTCTGTGTAAACCCGGATGCATATTTAATCAGGTATGGAATTCACCTAACTCTCGGCCGAGTACGCGACGCGACGTTAATTACATATCCGCAAGGTCTTCAGAAAGTTTAAATCACATGATTATCTACACCCGTGGTGTATTAAATGTTAACGATTTAGCTCTTATGTGAACGTGCGTAAACTATTGTCGAGTCAATTTCTCGTCGCAGATTGGACTTTCTCGAAGGTCGTAAAGTAAATTAGTCATTTCTTAAATTATGTACATAAAGTGAATAACTTTAATTAAATTTCTTGTTGAATTAAGATGATTAGATTCCTATGTACATCCGTGGGTCGTCATTTCATTAGAGATGTGGAAGTAAAAAATAATAGCAATGTTGTGAAATTAAGTTTGCACGAGATATCATGGCAAGTCTTGATATTGTTTTGGCCTGAAATTCGAGACAAGATCAAGACAAGATTTTTAATTAGTTCTCATGTAAATTTATAATTTGTGTGTTATCAAGATTAAGATTGTGAAGTTTATTGGCTCTGTAAAGAATAGTTTTTAAAAAAAGTTAATATATACAGGGTGTCCCGGATCACCCGTACGTCCCTTTTAAAATGAAAATAAATGGCTTTTATAAAAAAAATCGTGAATTTCAAGTAAATCGAGTACGCTCTATCAAATGGTGATATTTTCAACTTTTGATTCCGACCGGAAATACGCAATCCGAATCGAAAGTTGAATTTTTTTAGGGGAACATGGTACTTTTTATTACAGATTCGAATTGTACGTGAAAAAATAAGAAATTTTTGTATCAAACTTTTTTTCTGAAAGTGCCTCTGTCAATCTTAAAATTGAAGTTCATTATTTCATCACAGTTACTTTCAAGGTCAATTTTAAGATTGATAGAGGTACTTTTGAAAAAACATTTGATACAAAAGTTTCTTATTTTTTCACGTAAAATTCGAATCTGTAATAAAAAGTAACATGTTCCCCTAAAAAAATACAACTTCCGATCCGGATGGCGTATTTCGGAATCAAAAGTTGAAAATATCACCATTTGATAGAGCGTACCCGATTTACTTAAAAATTGTTCGCGATTTTTGAGAAAAGCCATTTATTTTCATTTTAAAACGGATGTACGGGTGGTCTGGAACACCCTGTATATACATATATAATATATAATGAATGACACGAATGACACAAGTAATAATTTAAAAAATTATTATATATTATAAAGATTATAAATATTATTTTATAAATAATTGTCAAGTTAGATAAAAATTGTTAGTAAAATCGAGAAAATATAAAAAGAGATTTCTGCTTATTGATATCGAAAATTTTCGAAAACTTAAATCTTGTCTTGATTTTTTTGTATCCAAGATACAAAAAAATCAAGACAAGATTTAAGTTTTCGAAAATTTTTGATATCAATGCAATATTATATACATAACTTAACGCACTCGTTTAATAAATATTTGCGGAAAAGTATCTCGTACCTCTCGTACGAAAAATTTCCGGAAAAGTTCTTTGCCAGATACTCAATTTCGTTTTATAGACTTGCAGTAAAATGTTGGGCGTCGTCTCGGCCGCTCTGTTCGCGAATCGCTCCACGTTCTTATGCACGATTTCACGGCGGGAAGAATCGTAAATTGTTCGTGCGCGGTACAAAATGATCGATTTTTCCGCACGATCGATCCGAATTCGAGAAAGCGCCTAAGACGCGGCCGGATAATCCAGTTTCCGCCAGTTTCGGGAGATGGATCGCGCGAGTACATCGCCCATCTACATATCCCGGACGTAGAAACGGGAAGAAGGATAAAAGGATTCTCTCGAGGGTACGAAAATTCTGCCCTGTAATAATCGCGAATCGTCGATAGCGATCTGCGGATCGTTCTCGAGATGCTTTCCGCGAAAATTTCCGCGAGCGTTTTCTCCCCGAGTCGGATTATGGCCGAAAAGCATGTCGGGCGAAGCGCCAGAAAGTCGACGATTAAGCAAATACGTTGTTTCTTCTGGATTCGTATCGTGCATTACAAATGAATTGTCCTCAACGACAAAGTACAGCGTTCAAAGTAACACCGAATTAAAAAAAAAATTAATATTTTGTCGCATCGTATTAAAAAAAAAATTCTTCACTTTGCAAGTAACGTTTATCGATTATAAATTATTATCATTTATAAATTATTTATAGTTTATCGTTTATAAATTATTTTTTATTATCAATATCTGTCGCAAGATGAGTCTTCTCTCTCGATTATATATATACTCGAAAAGATATAATTATTAATTAAAATTTAAATTTGTTATTCTTGAATTTGATGCAAAATTTGCTTTTGGCATTTTATCGATAAATTTCATCGCAGGTTTTAACGGGGTCTCTCTTTTGTGTGCTCTTCTTCTCAAAGATAAAGCTTCAAAAGGGATTTGCTAATTTCTAAAAGCTTTCTACGGTGCACGACGTAAGCCTGATCAAAGCTCTCGCCATTTTGAGTCCTATCGACAATTTAGTGTCGTGGTCGCTCGATGCGCCGCCACCTGAATATTTTAGGGCCCGTTCGATCTACATACAGCAAACTAACGTAAACTAAGTATAGTAAACGTTTCAACCCTCACCGTGTGTCAGAAGTTTAATCAACATGATCGTATGCTATTGCTTGAAGGCAGATTGACTCGAAAATCACGCAAAAGTGATTTTAATTTTAAGTGATGTTAAGTGCACTTACAAAACTTGACGGTTTATCGAAAATTGATATGAATTTTTCATACATTATTTCGTTCTTATTTTTTGTTTTCCTTTAATAAAGAGATTCGAATTTGATTTATTTTAATTGATTAACGTTATTATTATTATTATTATTATTATTATTATTATTATTATTATATGAATCTGCAACAAGCAATTAAATATTTTTTCTTAAAAATTACGATTGTGTTTTTTTTATACCAATTGATTTCTTTCATAAATATTGAAATAAGATGATCGAGAAATGAATATAAATTAACGAAATGTTTCATAGTTTATAAAATTTTGTTAAATTAAAATATAAAATATTTCATAAATTATTCAATTTTTGGTCATCCTACTCTAATAATTTCTTACGCTGTTTTAACATTTTAAAAAGTCGATTTATATAAAAAAATATTAAAGTGTTTAAAAAATAAAGATAATCATGAAATCTCTGCAGCGCCTTCATTCATAGAAAAATTATTACACTAGCGTATTATGACTTTTTTACAGTACAATTTTCGTAATTACAATATTTTTATATCTCTAAAAATAACGATGATATTCCAAGTGGACAAAGTTATTACTTTAAGAGCATGAATTTTATCAATAAAATTATCAATAAAATTTTATCAATAAAATTATTATCAATAAAAAATAATGATTATAATGCATAATTATTATAGTGAGTCTTATCTAATTTTTGATCTTGCATTTCTTTATTGTCTTGCATCTTTTTATTTTTCAAATTTATTGAAGTTTCTTGCGGCGATGAACACATTTGATATTATTGCGCCAAGAATTAATAAATAATCATGGAAATAAGCGCGAGATCGCGATGGTCGCGTTTTCGCGAAAGTAATCGTGTGAAAAAGTGCCGGAGAAAAATAACCTTTCCAGTTTATTCTCGACGATCTGAGCTTGCAGTTTTTCAGCATCCCCATTTCCGTGTTGCTTGGTTACATTCTCTACCAACCATGCAAACTATTACAGTTAGTTGAGTCTGACAAAGAACTTGATGGATCGTGCGTAATTGAAATTACTGCATTACTCGCTCGGGAAAGGGTGAACGGGTAACGCGATTAGCCCTCTTTTTTAATCTAACTCACAATACTTTGAAGAATCGAAATGCTTAAAGTTTATTATGCAACGCGGAATTTCAGATATTCCCCCGTTTGTTCAGCTTATTCCCGTAGTTGATCTCTTGCCTTCATTTTTCCAGTCGAACTTTCGACGTTTGATGCATCGGATGGATCGGAGAGAAAAGTCGTAGAAGTCGAGAAGTAACCGAGTACAAAGAAAATTTTACATTTATATTATGATATAAAGCGTAATGTGTATATATGAGCGCGTTTGTGAATGCGAGAGCCAATGTGAATCGAATGGATGCGCGAGGGAAAACGAGGCAACACGAGTCGGTCCTCCCTCTTGTGTACCTCTGCGCGTGCAACACAAATTTCCCACCCTATCCGCTATGTAAATTTACGCGAGTTTGTTATCGCGAGTCGTTCGACTTTGCGTCCATTCCCTCGTTGGTTTTCCCTACTTTCCTTCCCTTTGACTTCCCTCCTCCTTTCATTTTACAGAGCTTGAGCTTTTAATGTACCAGGCGACCCGAATAGAAGGCACACGAAGCTACTTCGTCGTAAATACAGCGAGTAGCGTGCTTTCCATGAGAGAACCAGTAGCATGTACCTCTCGCTTTAACAATCGAAACGGCACTTTGTCTGGCACTTTGAGCGAAAATTAACTACATACGTGACAATTCGACTCCGACCTCCAACGAATTGCTAGCCACGGACGTGAATCGGCCAGTGATATTTGAAAGAATAGTCGCGATAAAGCTTAGGATTAACTTGTAGGATGAATGGAACCTTGTCGCTGGAAACATTTTATTTTTCCATACCATCTTGGGACAAAAAAAAGAGTAACCAACCGAGGAATTCCGATGATCTGGAGATTGTAATGGAAATTAACCAGTATTAATTCTCCTCTTTAATTGTCCTCGAACAGGATGTTACCTAGTAGTTAGTGCAGTAATTCCCATTTAAGCAATGTTCGTTAATCTTTTGGTTCACCGCGAAACTTTGCGAATACCTAGACCTTATAGGGGAAAAACCCCCGGAGTATTTGGCGTACGAATAATATTATTTAGTTAAGTCAGCTACACGAGATGAACATTAGTGATTCGACGATTTGTTTAATTTGTATATATAATTAAGCGAATAAATATTTAATATTCAACCAAGAGATGCTCGGTTCATTAGCAGGTATAAATATCACGTGTATACACCCGATACGTTACGATAGAACGATCATTGTTAAGCAAATATTACGTTGCTATGTAATTATGAAAACCTTTCGTGACGTAATGTATTAATATTAATGTGGAAACCCCTAACAAGTAAATTTGATCCTCGATTTCTCGTTCGCCGGTCACTGTTACATTTACTCCGAAAGTTTCATCCCATTGTCGTGAATTTATCTTGGATCGAGCGCACCTTACACACTTGTGATAATATTATCTCAGGCTCACATTCTCGAAATCATTATTAATGACTTTACCCGCTGGTAGACGCCTTTTTACGTAGCCCTAGGAGCGAAAATAGCGCGGACGGGCAATATCCGCGCCATGCTCGCGCACATTTTAATGAAAGCTTGCTAGATAAAAAAAAGGAGGGGGAGAACTTCCCCCCGGGGGTACACGTCGAGTCATCGATAAGTTGAAGGTTTACTTTATTTTCGACTCTCCAGTAGCGTGCTTAAAAGCTTTTTTATTCCCGAGTGAATAATTGATCGTGTATTGATCCCCCTTCGCTACGAGGGAGGTATTAAACGGGACGCATGCAAGAGCGAATGAAAGACGCGAGGAGTCTGCTGGAAGCATACACAGTGTTAAAAAGCGCCGGGACCTTTTTTTACACAATTCTGTACCGACCGGAAAGTAAAACGACGGCTCTTATGTCGAGGCGTATTTCTCTTTGTAAGTGGATGGGAAGTGCCTCCTGCAGCGGACTCTCTCGGCGCGAATCGCTTCTTCCTCTTGTCGCCGGGAAATACTGTGCATCGTAATACTCGGGAAGACGCGTACCATCGTGAGAAAATGTTATTTCAAATCGAAAACGTCAACGCTACATCGGTCGCGCTGATTCTCTTACATTCCTTTGCGCTGAATAGGGCGGGAAGATTTCTCTCGGGCTGCAGTTCTTTAGTGACACCGGTCGTGCATTTTTCCTGACAAAGATACATTTTTATCTGCTGCACAGGGCGTAAATATGAATCCATTTCATCTCTCTTTTTAATGCTTTACATATATCCGCCATCCATCAAATTGGACATTTTGAGACACTTGTGTTTATTCACGACTTGAATTGTATATTTATCTTAGCCAGAAGTTAAGGATTTGTTTTGTACCTATTTTCAAAATATTGAGAATTTAATGAAAATTGTACAGAATGTCCTTACATATGTTTGGATACTTCAGTACAATTTTTAAATCGATTCACTAAAGCGTTCACAAGTTAAGGACTTTAATTTGCACCAAATTAACATGTGTTCTTATGGGAAACGTATAATCACGTCGATTTAATTGACAAAAACACATGGAAATAATATTTAGAATTGGTTTAAAATTTGCAAATGTTATTTTCCATCTAACATTGTCTTTTTTCCATTCAAGAAAATTAAATCTTAAGTCATAAGAATATATTTTTCTCGATTGAATTATATAAAATGGCTTCATTCAAGTAAGCAATTATTTAAGCAATTATATTTTTCTTTAATTAACGCAATATAATCTCATTTCAAGATTTCCATGTTAAACCTAAATATATTTTCAAAACAAGAATATCCTTTTTTTCTGTGTGTTTACTTTTCTCGGAAAATTTTTTGAGATATCGAAAAGTGTTTTATATAGAAGTTTCGTGATTAAAAGAGCTCTATTTGATCACGTTAAGGATGTTTTGTACCTATTTTCAAAATATTAAAAATTTAATGAAAATTGTACAGAATGTCCTTACATATCTTTAGAATCTTTAGTACAATTTTTAAATCGATTCACTAAAGCGTTCACAAGTTATAAGGACTTTAATTTGCACCGAATTAATGTGTTTTTATGGGAAACGTATAATCACGTCGATTCAAATAACAAAAACACATGGAAATAATATTCAGAATTTGTTTAAAATTTGCAAGAGTTTAGATATAGAGGAAATATTTGGTCAAATAATATTATACAAGTACTAACTGGTTAAAAAGATATTAAATATAATTCAATGAAGTTAGCCATGTATCTGTCACAAGATGAAATTTTTTGTCAAAAGTTAATAATTTCGATTAACAAAATTCGGAATATTTCAATAAAAACGCAATACTATTTTTATTGCGTTTTTAAAATGTACATCTAATTAAAAATATACATCTCTATTAAAATATACATCTCTGCGCTGTAGCTAAGATCAAATTGTAAGATTCCACACAATTTCTTACTCAAAATACACTAAAAGTGAATATTCGTCAATATTGATTTTCAGCTACTTTTTGCTGGGATCGTACATACAAAACATCCTTAATAATATTATAAGTTGTAAACATGAAAATTTTTATACTTTCGAGGGAGAAATAAAAGTTATACATTTCGATATTTTCCACATATAGATATAGATTTTTTACCTCATTTTACATGTTTTCTCTTGTGCTATCGTCCAAGTGGCACACAAAAAATCAGAATGCACTCGAATTAGAATATTGAATGAGATTTTCTGTTTATCTCGCCGGAAATGTTGGTATATCGTGTAAAGTAGAATTTAAAAATTATGTACCATCGTCTATCTTCTTAAAATTCCGAAGCGTTACACAAGATCTGTAACAAATGCACTCGATATTTCCTTCTTCATAAAGAAACGAAGGAATTTTGACAGAGCGTTTTCTTCGTGCACGTCTACATAAAACATGTTTACTTTTCCCGATATGCTTTCAGTGAAATGCGTCTAATGTCAGTGGCAGACGCGCGCGTTACTTCGATAATATATTGATATAGATAAGATTCAAACTAAACCAAATGAAAATATATTAGTATAGATAAGATTCAAACTAAACCAAATGAAAAATAAAATCAAAATTCCTATGTCGTTGGATTTCGTAATTTCTCTTTTCTCTGCTGATTTAGAATTTATAATTATAAATAACGCATTAATTATTCTTTTTGGCGATTTGTAATATTAGAATTTTTCTCTGTAGTTTTGCACAATTGCGTGCAAATCGAGTAACACTTACGAATGTATTGTATGAACCGAGTAACACTTACGAATGTATTGTATTCTAATTTATTTTCTATTATATTTCTATTATTTCTATTATTTTCTATTATTCTTTTCTATTATTTCTTTCTTTATAGTATATTTTCTATTTATTTATTTTGTATATTTTATGATGTTGCATGAAAAAATATATATGTATATTTTTCGTATTTTTTCCGAGCTTTCAAGAAAATAAACTGTAAAAGTTTAGTATCAAAATAGAAATAGAAACTTACAATATTTTTTTACTATTATATTCCTAGGAAATTTCATTTCGTATAATACACGTTTAATTGTGCTAGCAATTCTCGTTACGTACTCTCTACGTTCTATATTTATATCAATTAGAGAATAAACCTCTTTATTTTTTAATTATATTGCAAAGCCTGTTATTCAGCCTCGTATATTTTTATCGTATTTTTTCGTATATTTTTATCATATTTTTTATCGTATTCATATATTTTAACAATTTTCCTCTCTCTCGAGGCGGTTTGTTTTGACTTTCGATAGAGTGTAAGAAGCTGCATTGAAAAAAAAATGGGTATCCAATAACTACGAAAGAGAGAGCATTCTATCTTTTTGAAAGATATTGAAGGATAAGAGAAACACAATTTCAAAAGCGCTGTGCATTTTGACGCGACAGCACGTCGCATTGTTTCGCGCCGCGCTTTTTTGACATGCCTCGCGTCCCGAACGCGATGAAACGATGCCGCTGCTCGTTCCTCTGTTTAATCCATCCGGGGCGCGCGCAGGAAAATTGAACTACGCATGAGAGGAAATCATTGACGCGAACGTCGAGAGAAATTACTTCCGTGCCGTCAACGCGTGAAATGACGAAGGAAACGAGAGTTCGTCGATCGACTCGGGCCGCCAATAAAAATAGAATATCGCTTTTTATTCCTTCCTCGCGATTAATAATCGGTCGCGCACGCATTCGACGGGGGTTGATTGGGGGTGGGGGTGTGGTCCTGATTAAATCCGTTGGGAGGAGTGTGTCGTTATCCGGCGGATAATAAGTGATAACAATTTGTGCGCGCTGTCAGGTCGAGTCTATCAATTTTAAATGCGGTCTGCTACTGACAAGAGAATAGCTGTGTCGGCGATTGCGCAGCAATTAACTCGATCTTTAGATCGATGTATATGTGTATGAATAATAGGTCATATCAAGTGTAATATATTCGATCGCAATCTGGTAAAATGTATTAATTAATTTCGCTGCAGATTAATTTAACAAATATTCTAGCCGATGGGGATGTTTACAATAGTTGATTTCATATGTATACATGTTGGTATAGATGATTGGCTGTGCATTTTAGCGATATTTGGTTAGATATTATAACATTTGCAATATTTGAAGATTAAAATTTGTTTGTCGAAGCTGATATCATTTTGAATATTAATTGCCGATTGTGTGTATATGGTAAAGGTTTTTAATTGTGGGGAAATTACTATGCAGAAATAAACTCTATCGTATTTACAAGACATTAAACGTGTGAAAGTATTTCTCTAGATGCGTGCAAAGTTTCATGTTTCGAGAATTTTTTATGTGACACACATATTATTTGCAATATATTTTAATTAGCAAATTCATTACATTTCATTAATTTCAAGAATGTGTGGTCTTTGTTCATTAGCATAATAAATGTAATAATTATTTAATTGTCTACAACAAAAGTTTTATTAGAGCTTTGATGATATCAACAAATTAAAGAACAAAAATCCGATATTAAATTATATCGATGAGTTTCAGCAGAATGATTGTTCGAGAAATTTTGAATTTTTCTTAAAAAATCTTTTTTATTAAAGAAGAATCTTCAATTATCTACGTAATATAATAAATATTTAGAAAATTGTTTTACACATACACTTGCCAATTTTTGTAAATATATAAATATTCAATTAATTATATTTTATTTGTACAATATATTTTAATCTGCAAATTTCATTAATTTCAGAATCCATGTACCTTTATTTGTTAGTATAATAAATACAATAATCATTTAATATACGCATAATAAATATAACAATCATTTAATTATCCAAAGAAAATTTTTTATTAAAGCTTTAATAACAGCAAATTAGAAAAGAAAAATCCGACTGTATTCAAAATATATTCAATAAGCTTTAGCGGAATTATACTGTTGGAAAAATTTAAAAGAAGAGATTATAATTAGAATCTTCTATTATGTACGCCTATCATATCTAGAAAATTGTTTTCATACATTTATCTCCCTCTTGTAGATACAGCGCGGCTTTTCTTAATGAAGAAATATGTAATACAAGTTTTTTTATATATATTTTTTACTATATAACTCGACGATTAATATTTAAAACTATATATATCAGATTCTAGAAATAATAATATTGAGGGGAAATTAAATTATATCGGAGCATGTAGAGTGTACTCATACTTTTCGACGCGTTCATTATTATACTCGGCTGGAAAATATCCATTAACCCCGACTATGTAGATAATGATCAATAACAATTTATACGCGCGTTGTCCCGACGTATCAAGCTTAACTCGTGCTGTCGATAAAGTACGTTTATATAGGCGCTTATTTTCAATTAGTTCGTAAATTGCGCGCGCGTTCCGCGTGATGTTACTATTTTTCTGCGACTACAGGCAATTATTATGCCATCATTTGCCACGAAATCGCGTTACACCAGCAGAGACGAGTTGCTCGTTGAAAATACAGAAGTATAGATTGAGATATACGTATATATAAGCGCTGAATCGATCGGGCGTTACTTCTTTTTTGGGGAATATCCATTAATTCCTAACAATGTATAAATGATAATCGATAATTATTCACGCGTATGTTTCCTCTCTCTCGGATAATATTCGGATGCGTCTCGTCTTGAATTTTAAATGCAACGCGTCACATATGAACGCGCACAAAACGCATCGTCGAAATCCATGAATAAATATCTTTCGGTTAATTGTTGCATGAATAAAACGGAATATTAGTTTACTGCGCCGCGAAATTTCAATCATTAATACTTTGCGTATAAATATTGCGGTACGTTTCGCAGAATTTATTAATACTCATTTTACACGAGAGAACAGTAGTAAAAATATCTTTCAGAAACGCGCGCTAAAAATACCAAAATTGTAAATTGATTGACGTTTTTATGTTTTGAGCGCAAAAGAGGGAGGTAACTTTTGGTGGAGTAGCAATGTTTCCATTACATTAGCTTCATAATCTGACTTCACTTTTAGCTGCAAAGGGAAGTTTGGTCTCGTTACACGAATTTTAATCGATTCGTAAACAAGGCTTATAAAGTTTGAGATGGTTTTCTTTTTCTATAATCTACTTAGGGGAATAATAAAATAATAAATCAATTATTTAGAATCATTATTATCTTGATATGTAACATTAATTATCCTCAAAATTTTCACTTTTCTCTCAAAATAAGAATAATAAAATTACTTGATGAATAAAAACTTGCGTATATAAAATATGCATATATTACAACAACATTAATAGTAATTTATATTTTTATTTTGATTGCACTTTCGTGTTATCTTCTAAGATTTGATTTTTTTTATTCTACTTTTTATAAAATTCGATTTATCAAATTTCTTTCTTTATATTATTTATTTTTATTCTATTTTGTGTAAAATTTTTATTATTTATTAATTTATTTATTATTTATTTATTAATTATATTAATTTTTATTATTTATTTTTTATTCTATTTTCTGTAAAATTTGATTTTTTATAAAATTGCGACCGATAATCGTGACGATTGCTTAATGTTGCCAAGTGCAAAGAGCTAAAAATCCGAATGATCCGTACTCATGCAACGGCAATAAGCGAGAGAGAAGGGAAATGACTGTACGACGCCCTGGCCGGTCGAGTTCTGAAAAGTTGGCATCGTTTCCAGATTTCAGTTGTTCTACAGAACGAGCGCTACGGGGCGAGTTTCGTACAAGCTGCCTCGTAAGCAGCTCGAGCAGCACGTCTTCCGGTTTCCGTTACACTGGGAACCAGGACGAACATTGATCGAATCTAGCTGCAAATCTCAACTAGCCATTGGCCCTCTCGTCGACGCGAATGCGGCCAATTCAGCTTAAATTTCCTATTTCAATAGAAAATCTTATGCGATTTTGTACCTCGAGGAAAACATGATGAGTATCGGTAGCTTTGTACGTATTTTTTTTTTTTTAAAGCTGTCTAATAATGCTATAAACGCTGCGTATCTGTCACGGAAAATTGACAGCGAAATAGAAGCAGAATATTTAATATCGAGAATTTTTCTTCGCGGTACCTGTCAATTGCATAATTCAACTCCCCGTGAACTGTATATTATATTTAAAAATTTTGTTTGACTTGTCGAAATATAAGTAATTTTTAGAATGTGAATATCACATGTGTATTTAACATTAATGTCGGATAATTCGGCTACGCGTTTATCAGAAGCTACAGTCTTTCGGTATAATTGAACGTTAAATTAATCTCGAACATCGTAAATCGTGCTTCATGCGGTTTCGTAAACGCACATTAATGTACAATTAGATTCGGGAGAAGTTTCGTACGAACACAGTAGTTGCGAAACGTAATCATTCGCATGTGTCATGAAAGTTGGGATGATTTAATTAGTGTGGCAATCAAATGGACATTATTGTAATTGTTATTGCGAGGAAACGAAATATTCCTGCGTGTATTTCAATGTAAAATCGTCTTTTGCAATAAATAACAAGGATATTTCTCGTATTCCTGTTTACTTCAACTCATTATCTTTTAATGATTTCTAATCGTTATATCCGCAATAGACAATATTATATATTTTTAACAAAATAGCATATTTTATACTAATATTTATCTGCTAATATTTAATTTATATTTTTATATAATATTTGTTCTTATTTATTTTAATTATATTTTTAATATTAATAAGCCATCGCTTATACGAGATTTTATTAGTCGTGGTAACCTTTTTGTGCGTGATACGCGCAATTGAGATTATCTATCGTTATTTTTATAAAAGTAAAGATTTATTAAATATATTTTTATTTTACATATTTATTATTGTTTTATTTTTATTTACATATTTATTATTGTTAGATTTCCAATTAATATATAGAAAAACGAGCCAATTTTGATTTAGTAAATTTTTTTTATTGATACATGATCAAGTATTCAAGATGTTTCGTACTTACTTTCAAAATATTGAGAATTTAATGAAAATTGTACAGAATATCCTTACATATGTTTAGAATCTTCAGTACAATTTTTAAATCGATTCACTTAAGCGTTCACAAGTTATAAGGATTTTAATTTGCATCGAATTAATATATGTTATTATTTTCAAATAAGCAATTATTCAAGCAATTATATTTTTCGTTAACGCAATATAATCTCAAGATTTCCATGTTAAAACTAAATATATTTTTAAAACAAGAATGTCCTTTTTTTCTGTGTGTTTACTTTTCTTGGAAAATTTTTCAAGATATCGAAAAGTGTTTTATATAAATGTTTCGAGATTAAAACAGCTCTATTTGATCAAAGTGTTTTATATAGAAGTTTCGTGATTAAAACAGCTCTATTTGATCACGTTAAGGATATTTTGCACCCATTTTAAAAATATTGAGAATTTAATGAAAATTGTACAGGATGTTCTTACATATGTTTGGAATCTTCAATACAATTTTTAAATCGATTTACTAAAGCGTTCACAAGTTATAAGGATTTTAATTTGTACCGAATTAACATGTGTTTCTGGGAAACGTATAACTAGGTCGATTCAAATGACACCACATGGAACCACATGGAAATAATATTCAGAATTTGTTTAAAATTTGCAAAAGTTTAAATACAGAGGAAATATTTGGTCAAATAATATTATAGAAGTACTAACTGATTAAAAAGATATTAAATATAATTTAATGAAATTAGTCATATATCTGTCACAAGGTGAAATTCTCTGCCAAAAGTTAATCATTTTGATTAACAAAATTCGGAATATTTCAGTAAAAACGCAATAAATATTAAAAAATACATCTCTGCACTGTAGCTAAGATCAAATTGTAATATTTCACAAAATTTCTTACTCAAAATACACTAAAAGTGGATATTCGTCAATATTGATTTTCAGCTACTTTTTGCTGGGATCATACATACAAAACATCCTTAAAAAATTTCAGACATTTTAAATATAAGGATAACAAAATTTTTAATAAATTCAACGACATTGCGCATATTTTAGAGTCACTATAATTGTTGCAAACAGTCATTATTCTCCAACTTCCCCGGTGAACTTCGGTATGTTTACACTGTCTCATGGTATTCGTTCCATCGGAGCAGCGATACTTTAATCCCCAGGTAAGCTTCCGTCTCGAGGAACCTTAAACCTTGGATTAGAACTGGACGAATTAAGTCCAACTATCTCTACGCGCTCGTTCGATTTAGGTTAATCTTTCAACGCAAATATCTAGTAAAAATGTCGCTGCTGTCGGGCTAAAAATTTATCAGTCATTTTCCATTCACTATAAAAGGTAGAAACCTATATTTTGAATTAAAAAAAATGAAACGGGTGTCTCATTATCTTTATTTAAAGTCAATCGAAAGAATTAGTGAACGATATAATTATACATTATTATTGTAACATAACAATAATGAGCTTCCTTTTAAAGGTAAATACGTGATGAAGTGTCACTCGGGATGCGAATCATATAAAGCCACGTGTCGAGAGGAAAGATAGAAAGCGACCTGCCGTTTCATGTCAGGCTACGAATTTACAAGTTGTTTTTCAGCTCTTGTCCTCTCTCCATCTCGATTCGATGTACGATCCGCCAGATAAATGAGCCTTTTAAATAATGCGCTCCCCTCGGAAGTCACGCTCGTGAGGTTACAACTGAATAAACATTCGAATTCACTACGTTCTACTTCCGCTGTGTTCATCCTTTACCAGCGCAACAATTTACTTCCGCTGCCGTGAGTTATTCTGCAGCTTGTCGCCATAAAAGTGCGAGGGCGATGTTCGTGCGGCGAGAAGTAGGATGAGAGCGAAATTGAATGTCTCGGGAAAAGAGTGTTCGGCAAAAACGGAATCGTCTTGGGTGCAACATCTGCTCTGTTTATGCATTAAAGAGAAAAGTGCCTGCGCTTTCGAAAATGTCGGATAAATAATGCCGAGTAATTATATCCCGTTTTCTTCTAGTGGGACGACAGCTACAGATTAGCTACGATTCTCTCGAAGGAAATATCTTTCCTCCTCGCAAGACATAACATCTTTAAATAATTTAATTATAATTTAATTATTAAAAAGCTGTGTGATAAAATTAAGTAAATACGTATTAACAATTTTGATATATTTAAACATTATTATCTCTCCTTCTCTCGCATGATGTATACATATAATGTTGAGATTTTTATAAATATATAAATTTTATGAGACATTTTTGACTTTTTAATGAATGTTTTGAATAATTTTAATAAATAACTATGCGATTTATATGCGTATTTATCATCTGCATGCAATCTGGAATGCAATAATCATACGCAAATGTCATTAAGTTTGATTAATCCGTGATATTCTGGCGTTTAATTTCCGTGCAAGCTCTCGTCATAATTATAGGAGATAAATCAGAATAAGCTGTTGTTCGAGATAGCCATTAACCCAGTTTGGATAATAAAAGCATGTCTTGAATTTTCATACTTTTATTTATCTATTTGTATATACATGCTTGAATAGACATTGATTAAGTGTATTAGAACAGCGAGTGGCGATAGAAATAATATTTTGTACGAGACGTCTTTATTTTTTTCAACAAGATACAACAAATTATGCCGCAAGTTATTACAGTGAAAATAATCGATAGTAATAATCTTAAGAGAGAATAACGTATCAAATAAAATCAATGAAACGAATCGTGATCTTTTAGGAAATTTAATTCTGAACAAAAAATTTCCTATAAACATGAGTCAAAAAATGCTTCCTGAAGAAGTTATCGCTCAAAAACCTCTGAAGGAAGAGCAAAAGGTGAAAAGAAAATGAAATAAAAAGAAAATGAAACTAAATAAATTTCTTCAAAAACGTCTTTATTCATTTTCTACTATTACGTGCTATTACTAAAATATTAGTTAAAAAAAATTATTTTATCTTCATAAAAGAAAAAGATTTTTATTTTTATCCTTTTTTTCAAGAAATTTATTTAGTTTTATTTTCTTTTTATTTCATTTTTTTTTCACCTTTTGCTCTTCCTTCATCAGAGGTTTTTGAGCGATAACTTCTTAAGGAAGCATTTTTCGACCCATATTTATAGGAAATTTTTTCAGAATTAAATTTCCTATAAGATCTCAAAGTCTGGCTGGAACGTTCGGGGCCACCCTGTATATATTTCCCCAAAGCTGTCTGAAAGTTTCGATTTCAATGTTTCATATAAAAACTGTTTTTTTAACTCGATTAATGGATATTAAACACCTGATAAAATTCTTCAGTATTTTTTCAAATATTATATTATTATTCATATTATTATTATATATTCAAATATCATATTATTCAAGTATTTCTTTAAATATTTTGAAATGCAACCGAGCTTCCTGTCGCGGTCCCATGTATTTTCCTTCTCCTTTTTAATTTATATAAATGGTGATCGCTCTACGCTGGACGAAAAAAAAAAAAAAAAAAAAAAAACTCGGATATTCGACATATGCGAGAACGTGGGAAACTTGGCCGATTAAATCTAATCAGATCGCGACGCGAAACTTTGTGCATTCTTAGCCTCTGAATAGTACAGGCGCATTCCTCGGAGGTCAGGGAGGAAGAAAGGGGCATCCATCGAATCGCTCGGTCATTCCAATCACGTAGTCGAGTTACAACGGTCCTCCCCCGCGAAGAAGAAGATTCCGAGTGGTTGGCGTTGCCGGTGCTGCAGTTCAGCGCTTTACAGTTTGCATACTGGTTGATTTACGGACGTGCGCTATACAAGGAATGTAATAGCGGACCTCTCGGGTTTGTTATTGCCGGTGCAACAATCGTTTGTATGCATTACTCTTTGCGGTGCCTGGCTTTATGCATATAATCTAGACGCCGGGATTCACAAGACGGGGATCGTTGCACACCAAGACGATGCGCCGGAAAACGCCTCTTGTCGTGTCTCGACACTTATTGCGTATCCTCGATGGAGGAGACGACGAATTACATAACGTCACAAATTATACAACATCCTTTGCGTTTAACACTTGATCGCACTCTGTGAGAAAACTTGTAACGTTACGCCTTTCGCGACAATTTAAATTATTTCTCGTTAAACGACTTGCTCCTATATTTTATTAAGCAGAATGCTCAAAAAATATTTATATTTATTAATATAAATTATAATATAATTTATTAATATAAATATTTATTTACATAAATTTATTTACAATAATCGTTATTTTTATAAGAATATTGTTATTATTAATTTTATGTTGATATTATGAATTTTACTCCAATATTTCACTTTTTATTTTTTATTAAGTAAAATTTATTTTTAGTTTTTTTATTATTTTTTATTATTTGCATTTTTTGAAACATTTTTTGAATTAATTAAATTTCTGCTCTCGAATAAATACAAAATTATATCAATAATAAAATTACTAATATTTGCAAAACATAAAAAACAAAAGATCGTATGTTTAATGACGATTTTTAGAAGCGTCAAAAAATTGGAAGAACCGATAAATTATATAATATCACAAATTATACCGTGTTTATTAACGCACAATTATATTCTATAGAAAAACCTTTCTATAACATTTTGGTGCAAATTTAAATTATTTTCTACTAATTGCTTTTATCATAATAAATGCGGAGCGGAATATTTCGGAAATATTTATTTACACATATGATAATCATCTTAAAATTAGTTTATTTTTATACATTAACAATGATATTATTAATTTTATTAATCCAATTTTACACTCTTATTTTCCGTAGGATTTATTTTGAAATTAATTAATTCCTCGAATGAAAAACTATATCAATAATAAAATTAATAAAACTTAAAAAAACAAGATTATAGAATATAACAAATATCGCGTGTTTAACGACATTTTTAAAAGTATTAAAAATTTGGAGGAGATGAAGATTCGTAAAAATTTAAATTAATTTCTATATTGAATGACTTGCTCTTATATTAATAATAATAAAACGAACAGAAAAAGAACATGTAAAAAATATTTATTTACATGTATGGTAAACATCTTATAATTAGTTTATTTATATATATATATATATATATATATATATATATATATATATATACACAGGGTGTCTCAGGTTTGTCCGGACAAACTTTGAGAGCTTATTTTACAAGTTGAAATAAGAAAAAAATGTTATATGAAATTTGTTTAGAAACGCTTTATTATGAAGTTATGACAGAAAATGTTCACAAACCAAAAATAATGAGACAAACGTGTTTATCCTCTCATTTCGAAGTGTTGTCCTTGTTGATAGAATAAGCTCCCAAAGTTTGTCCGGAAAAATTCGGGACATCCTGTATATATATATATATATATATATATATATATATATATATATATTTAACAATGATATTATTAATTTTAATATTCCGATACGTACGTATTGCTTTTCGTAAAATTGATTCAAACATTTTGAATTAATTACTATTTCTGCTCGATCAAATACAAAACTGTGTCAATAATGAAATTAATAATATTCGAAAGAATAGAAGATGTAAGATAAGAGGTGTCATATCTTTAAAGAAATCTTGAAAACCGTCAATATTTGCGAGAGAGCGCAGTACAATCGCGGGTATATACGAGAATAATCGAAATGGGGTTTCGCACCCTCTTCTTTGGTTCTACAAATTTACTCAACAGAATTGAAAGGCGTATCCCGCACTTTACCCGCACGAATGTCTCGTCGCAGAAGGAACTACTCGATATCGGGTCAGACGTTCCTTCATCGCCGCGTGAACTTCATCGACTTTTGCCCCTTCGCGCGCGAAGGCTCCCGGAAAATATCGAGGAATTTGCATATTTCGCGTCTCCCTCGAACGTGACTTGCTCACGATGTAACTAACAGACGTCATTATCTGTTTTATTTTTCATGTCTCCCATCGGGACGTCGGGCTGGCTGCGCTCATCCACGACTGCTGATAACTCTCCTCTCCTCTGTTTCTCTCTCTACTGGATGATGGTGACTGCGATGGTGACACATTAACGTACTGGTGATGGTGGCACGAATATACGCATGCATTTTAATATTTTCGCCTCATTTATTTCGCTTGGAAAAATATTAAAATTTGCAAACCGTTGTTACTCTTCCCCCTTTCGTTAATCATTCATTAATGCTCGAATTGCTAATATTAACAACGTTCGAAATCGCTCGTTATCGATCGCCGCGAACTTGACATGTATATCGCGGAACAATACGGATACTCCCGCGTCCCGATATCACGCACTATTGCAATCGTTTCGCCATTTCCTCGGAAACTTCTGCGACCGTGCCGTGTCCCTTTATTGGCCCCCGCACGCGAAATTATCGCACGAATCTGCATTTACATGCTGGAACGTCTGCGGTCCCGTCCGCAAACTCCATCGTCACAAACGATCTCCGCGTTAAATTCCGCAAATGTTGGCCGCTTCCCCTCCCCTTGCCCCCTTGCCCCCCTTTGCCCCCTCCCTCCCCCTCGTCTCCCTTGCCACGGCATGTTAAACCGTGTATCGTGTGTAAACGAAACGACGCCGCTTTCGCTGCTGGCGAAATTGTTACCATTGACAACCAACTGTGCCCGCTCCACCGAACCCAATCCACTTTGCCTGATCCACTCATTAATTACTCCCGATCCCCCTTAAATTGATCACTGTTGCGGCGGCGACGTCATTACGGCTCATTGATCGATTCTCGATATCCGATCGTCCCGAACTTGCCGCGCGTCTTTTCTCCCATCCTCGGATAATTAATGCACGCTAATCTCCCTAAATTAATCGTAACGCGCGTCTTGCGTCATCTGTCTCTTGAATATTTAATATTTCCATTTTTTTTTACGTCGCTCGTGGCTTTGTTTCGTGTTTTTTTAACTGGACAGCCTTGTTGTCAGGCACCCTGAAGACCTATCAACGTGCGGCCTGCGACGAGGAAACGATGACGTTGAAGTGCCCACCCGGCACGACCATCCTCGTCGAACACGCTCAGTACGGAAGAACGGGAATGTATGGTATCAGCAAATGCAACTCATCCGTTCCCCCGATAATTGCGGGGGACGAGCCGACGAATCACACATGCATCTGGCCGCAATCAGTGCAGGTATGTGCCAATGAAATTCTCTCGTTTCGCACAAGCGGATGCCGATTGAGCGCCTAGGATTTTCGAGTTCATTGAAAATTGCCGTGAACGCATTAATAGTTTTCATTGATTCGGAAGAGAAAATTGAGAGTAAAATCTTAAGAATGCTTTGTACTTATTTTCAAAATATTGAGAATTTAATGAAAATTGTACAGAATGTCCTTACATATTTAGAATATTCAGTACAATTTTTAAATCGATTCACTAAAGCGTTCAAGTTATAAGGATTTTAATTTGCACCGAATTAACATGTGTTCTTATAGGAAACGTATAACCACATCGATTCAAATGACAAAAACACATGGAAATAATATTCAGAATTTGTTTAAAATTTGCAAAAGTTTGGATACAGAGGAAATATTTGGTCAAATAATATTATACAAGTACTAACTGGTTAAAAAGATATTAAATATAATTCAATGAAGTTAGCCATGTATCTGTCACAAGGTGAAATTCTCTGCCAAAAGTTAATCATTTCGATTAACAAAATTCGGAATATTTCAGTAAAAACGCAATAAATATTAAAAAATACATCTCTGCACAATTTCTCATACTCAAAAGTAGATATTTGTCAATATTGATTTTCAGCTTTTTTTGCTGGGATTGTACATGCAAAACATCCTTAAGGATGTATTGGACGGACCGTCTATCTCAAAAGTTAATCCAAAGTACCAAAAAATTAAAGTTGGGCAGAATACGAATTCTAATTGATCAAAAATTTTTTAAAAATCACGAAATCATACTTTAAAGTATTCTTTAATATAAATAGGTCTTAATTTCCAAGAAAATGTTGCCACGTTTTATCATCAATATTACGTCAAATCGATAATCACAGTTATTTTTTAATAATAATTTCAAAACGAGCAAGTAAATCGTTTTAAAACTTTGTGGGAACATTTTTACATGTATGAAGAATATAATATTACAAAATGAAATTTTTATCATTGTTTTTTTGTAGTTTGTGAATAATTGATTACCTGTCTCTTGAACGTTTACATAAGATCCTATGTTAAAATCGCAAAATTTAAAAATTAATAACTTTTAAAGGACCAAGTAAAAAAATTTGATATAATTCATGACGATTTAGAATGTTATTAAGAATGTTAAATTAAAAATTCACGGTGATTGATTGTAATATATCTTCAATGCATCCTTAAGACGATTGCACGATTTTCCTCGAAATATATTTTTATTTGCGAAAAGAGAGGACTTTAATTTTCTCATTTATATTTCACTTCTTTGTTTTTTGAAGGGGGATTAAAACTTTTTGAGGACGAAATATTCACCGAGTGTCCGACCCTAATAAAATAATTTGATTAATTTTCTTTTAATTAAGGATATCATTAACTGTATATAATTTTAATGTCAAGAGTACTAAATAATTTTGTCAATCTTGACATGTAATTGACGTTTAAAGTGATACGTTTCTTCTTACGTTCCTATTAATTAATGACATCATTAACATATATCATTTTAACATCAGGTATCAAATAATTTCGTCAGTTTTTGAAATGTAATTAGTGTTTAATACGACATGTTTCTTCTGTAATAAGCCAAAAGCTTGATTACACACACACAAATTCTCGTGTATTTCTCGTGTAATAACGTAGCGTACGAACTTGGCAAATTTGCAAGACTTGGTAAGACATGATCCCACCCTTTCGCGGAAAGTTTAATATTTGGACGTACTTTAGATTCCGATTATCTTCCAATTCTGCCTCTTCAGCATCCAAAAGGAAGTTTTGCGGAGTCTAAACTCCCGATTGCCTAAACTCGAAAGTTTCAAAGAATCCGAACGTCGATCAAATATATAGGATACGTCATATCCGTTTTATTATAACCGACATTACACGATTGTACCTTGATATATAGCTGACAAGGGATCTTCGCGAGCTGGAAAATTCTGGTTTCGATAAACCGCATATAACAATTATTATCTAAAAATGTTTTATACAAAAGTTTTATTGTAAAAATGCCTCTATTTAACCACATTAATAAAAATTTTTTTAAAAATAATTCTTAAAAAAATTATTTTTTAAAAATTTTATTAATGCGATTAAAAAGATTAAAGATACCTTTATGGCAAATCTTTTATATGAGAAACATTTTTTGATATCTCGAATAGTTTTGAAGATTATTAAGATTAATAAGAAAAGCAAAAGGCTATTCTTCATATGAAAGATTTCATCTCCTAGAATCGTTTTTGAGCAGCAACTGAAAATTTTTAAATTCATCTATTTATTCTCCCTGCCCTCTTTCATCAAAAGCAAAATTTTCCTTTTCGAGGCTTCACATTTACACGACAATATTTTATTTATTTTTCGATTTCGCTTTCGAAACTTCAAAATATTCAACGTCTTACTTTTATTGGTTCCTCGTTTCTAATCTAAGAAAAGGACATAGATGATTTATTCTTCTCGCGCATTCTCGTTTTCCCTTCTACTTCGCATGGTTACCAAACCGGAAAGAATCGTAAACCGGATCCACCCTTCCTGGGGGGGTTAACCTCCGTACGCTTCAAGCCTCGTAAACTTTGTTCGGATGCGTGACCTCGTGCATGAATTGCAGTACATTCTTATCTTTTGGAAGATTTCACGTAGACTCGAGATTGCCGCAATCTTTCCTATCACGATTATATTCCCCTATTTACGTATTGTTAGATGTAACACGAAAAATGCGACAATTTAAGAATATTCTTGCTACAAAATTAATAATTACGAATTAACTGATTATTAGTAATTTAATGTTTCACAATCTCTCAAATACGTGTTTTCTTTTTTAATTTTTATTTTATGTTTTACAAAAAAGATACTACATTTATTTCTGCTTGACATACAATGTGAGATGAGTATAAATTAAATAAATTCGAATGTTTGGTGTGGCTGAAAAATAATATGGTAACTTTGAAAATTATAATTTTCTCAAAAAAGGAAATAAAAAAATTATTACATGTAAATGAATAAATCTACGCAAATTCGTTTTTTTTTCGTTTATGCAAAAGCAAGCCAATTTTCCTGCATAGAGAAAGCTGCCGCGCGATGATTTGTATAATCACTTTTGACACTTCACAACAATGTTACATTTAATTTTATCTATTCACATCATCATAATAAAAACATCCAACAATAGTTTTTTAAAATATATCTTATATTATTTTTGAATTTTTTAATAATATTTATATAATTTTTTTATAATATTTTTTTATATATGTCGTAACAAGTGTGAGAGATTTATTTCACAACGTTGCATTTAATTTTGTCTGTTCGTGTCATCATAATAAAAACGTCTGACAATATTTTTTTTCTTTATATATTATTTCTAAATTTCTTTACATACTTTATAATATTGTAACAAGTGTAAAAGATTTACGCTCACACGTCCAAGTATCCTTAAATGGTGCTACACAAGTTTATAGATCTACGGCAAAGTGGAGATATTTTATGCTCTCGCTTCCTTCCCCGCGTTTCCTTCCGGATGGTTTCAAAATTGCCGGTGAGTTCGCTTTAAGCGCGTCGAAAGGCGAGAGCCTTCGTCAAAGGCGATGAAAGTGCAGCAACTAAACTAAAATGCAACTGTAAACACCTTCAAAGAAGATTGCGCGAAATTTTCGCGAGGGTGATGATCGAACAAATCAGAAAGCCCGGGGAGAATCTCCCTCTCTCTTCGTCCACGCGCGATTTACTATCTCAACAGGGATACACGGCACCGCGGGGAGAATGTGCCCGCACGAAAAGTTGCTTTCTTTGAGCTTAATTCACTGGCAATTACTTGGATCCCTCGCGCGAGGGCGGAAGGGGAGAGATACGTCCCGCGTCGGGTTAAAATCTTGGTTTGCGGAATAATGGCAACTGACCTGAAAACGGCGCATCCCTGTGTTTCGCGAAGCATGCGACTGACAAATTCGTTTGAGCTAAAAAGAGACGGAGGAAAGAAGAGAGAGCAAGAAGGAGGGATAGAGGAAGCGATGTAACGAGGTTGTCGGTGGCTGAATAACGTGTTCTTAGAGACACACGCGACCCTTCACATATATATATATATATATATATATATATATATATATATATATATATGTACCTTCTTTCGATATTAAATTATCCATTTACGGAGCTTGCAATTTGATTTCGGCCAAGCGGAAATCGAATATAGGATTAGCACATTTTCGCTGTCGCATTTCGCGGTTGAAATCCTTTCCTCTCTACGGGATTTTTAAATATAGGGTACCTGGGAAAATGTGAGAAATAGATTTCTGAAGGATTTCTTTCGTACCTGGAGAAATCAGGGAATTCTCGTGGAATTTTATTGGGCCTCGGGGAGTTTTTTCAATCATTCTCTCTTTGATAATTTTGCTCTCAGAATGTCTACTTCCTAAAAAGACATGAGAAGCCTGGAATTCTCAAGAATTCCCTTTTGTATTTGGCAAAATCAGCCAATTCTCATGGTATTTTATTTTATTGAGAATCTCTCTTTCTCAGGGAATTTCTTTAAATAATCTTCTCTTTGATAATTTTGCGCTTATTGTAAATAGTCTTGAGAGGTTTTTCCTTTGTACGAGTGAAAAACGCTAGAAAATATATGTATATAATAAAAAAATTATTTTAGAGCGTTGCACTAAAAAATCTTTGAAATATTTTCTTTACTTGAAATTTTGAATAAAAATATCTGAAAGATCAGAGAAATTTTTTTAAGGAACTTTTTTACAAAATTGCTCATATTGTAAACAGTCGGCAAACCAAGTGAATTATGCAAATATATTATAAATATACATCCATCACTGTTTATATATTCAATGTCTCGATAAAATATTGAATCTGCAGAAAATATTTTTTCTTGTAATTTTTAGTGATGAAAAAATGAAAATATTTTCCTAGTAAAAAATGTTTATCTTACGACAGCTTTCGCAGCTTTTTTAGTACATTTGCAAATATAACACTTGAAGCTTAAGTGGCTCTGTGTTTGTCCCGTGTTTGAGTGAACGTTAGAAAATGCATGCAAAAGCTTATTTAAGAAAGTTGCAAAAGATTTTTAAAGTATTCTCTTTACTTTGAATTTGAAAAATATAACAAATCTGAAAAATCAGGGAACTTTTCTTAGCAAAATTTGCATAGACATCCTGCATTACAAACGTTTAACTGTACTACTAGTGAAGAAAATATTTTTAGATTTATGTCATCGAAGGATCTCGGGAACTCATTTCTTGACGAGAAATCCAAAAGGATCTCCGCTTTCCTTTCTCTGAGAAAAGGGAAAAAAAGGTGGCGTTATTCGCGCAGCATTGCGGTATAATAACTTACCCTCGGTACGTACAATAAAAATCTCCCACCGTTGCCCATCGGTTTGCGGTTTTCACAAGTCCACGTATCGATTTCATATTTCATATTCCATTCGGGAAATCGATCCATCGCTTTTCATGCGATGGAGTAACTCTTTTATTTCGTCGACGATCTTATCCTCCTCCGCGGATCTTGCTTTTCACGAGGGATCCTGTGCGCTTTCGCTCCCACGTTTCCTGCTTTTTAGCCACTGGATATACGTACGATCTCCGAACTTCTCAAATACACTTCACAAAAAATGATTGTATACCGTATTTAAATCTTTTCCTCGCTTGGATACATTGTGTATGTGTGTATTATTGCTGGGATTGTTAAAAAGAATAGAATTTACCGATGGTTTTTTTTAACAGGAGAGAGGTCGAGTCGAAAATATTGTTTCCCGATGCATTCAACAAGTCGAAACGTTAGAAATCACACCATTCGTAATTGTTTTCAATTGAATTTATGGTATTTTATTCTCATAAACAGGTTGTAACGTATATATCGTAGAACGAATCAATGATCGATAAAATCTAAAAGGTCGGACATCGCGGAGAAATCTTTCTGTCCGAGCGATTTATTTGGTCTCTTAACAAAAGGTCGACCCATAAAACAAGTCCATAAGTGCGCGTAATTTATTTACTATTCTCATATCGGATCAACTTCGCAATCGCAGTTAGCTACGAACGATTTATAGAGTTCTAAAGCACTTTCATCTCCCATTTGTCGCTTTTTACTTTGAAACGAAAGTTTAGATGGAGTTTAAATCAACTCGGTTCAACATAAATTCAACAAATGGGAGTTGGAGGTGGTTGGAAGTCG
This sequence comes from Camponotus floridanus, assembly GCF_003227725.1. Lineage (NCBI taxonomy): Eukaryota > Metazoa > Arthropoda > Insecta > Hymenoptera > Formicidae > Camponotus > Camponotus floridanus. The sequence continues at coordinate 3,082,444 of NW_020229215.1, read as the reverse complement.
CATTAACGTGATTATTTGAAAACCATACCAAGAAAAATATCTAATCTTTCTGCATGTTACATCTTATATTTACACATATGTCATAAGGAGAAACAAATAATATGTTGAGAAATTTTTTTTCATAAAGAAAGCCTGACAAGGGAACCTCGCGAACTGGAAAATTCTGATTTTGATGAAACTTTGTACTTCGGGAGGACAAATAGATGAATTTAGAAATTTACTGTACAAAAGGGATCTTAAAAAAAGATTTTAAAATGTGAAATCATCCCTATCCTAAAAGAAAATGAAATTATTACTATAGAGCAAATTTTGTATTTTTCTCGATATGTCGTAAAATTGTGCGATATGCGTAAAATTGTTCGAAATATTGAAAAATGTTTTATATACCAAAGTTTCATGGTTAAAACACCTCTATTTAACCAATATATTAATAAAATTCCCCAAAATATTAATAAAATTTTGGGGAAATTCACAATTTCTTTCGCAGATATTTTCAAAAATTATTTGTTTAAAGTTTCATAAGAATGTTTTGTATGTCCCAGCAATCCCAGCAAAAAGTAGCTGAAAATCAATATTGATGAATATCCACTTTTGAATATGAGAAATTGTGCGGAATTACAATTTGATCTTAGCTACAGTGCAGAGATGTATTTTTTAATATTTATTGCGTTTTTACTGAAATATTCCGAATTTTGTTAATCGAAATGATTAACTTTTGGCAGAGAATTTCGCCTTGTGATAGACACATGACTAACTTCATTGAATTATATTTAATATCTTTTTAATCAGTTAGTACTTGTATAATATTATTTGACCAAATATTTCCTCTGTATCTACACTTTTGCAAATTTTACACAAATTCTGAATATTATTTCCATATGTTTTTGTTATTTGAATTGACGTGGTTTCCCATAAGAATGCATGTTAATTCGGTGCAGATTAAAATCCTTATAACTTGTGAACGCTTTGGTGAATCGATTTAAAAATTGTACTGAAGATTCTAAACATATATAAGGACATTATGTACAATTTTCATTAAATTCTCAATATTTTGAAAATAAGTACAAAACATCTTTAACGTGATCAAATAGAGCTGTTTTAATCACGAAACTTTTATATAAAACACTTTTCGATATCTCGAAAAATTTTCCGAGAAAAGTAACACACAGAAAAAAAGGACATTCTTGTTTTGAAAATATATTTAGTTTTAACATGGAAATCTTGAAATGAGATTATATTGCGTTAATTAAAGAAAAATATAATTACTTGAATAATTGCTTACTTGAAACCATTGAAGCCATTTTATATAATTCAATCGAGAAAAATATATTCTTATGACTTAATTTTCTTGAATGGAAAAGAAACAATGTTATGTAATAGATAGAAAATAACATTTTTAATCAGAGGTTATAATTTATATTTTTATCAGAGATTATAATAACATATTAAATCACGGATTATAGTTTTTCTTAAAGTAGAATTAAAAAATATATATTCTTGAGGTTACATTTACAATATTAAAGTAAGACTACAATATTGTTAAAATTTAAAATTATTAAATTCTTCTAAGAAAATTATAAATTATTGCATATATACGAAACAATGAACGTGGTAGTTTAAGTATAAAAATTTTGATTTGACACTTGTTTTTTTTCTGTGCAGTCGCTCCACATATGAGGGGTGATTTCACCCGTTAGAATCGCTTTTGAGCCAATGAAAATTTCTACATTCATCTATTTGCTCTCCGCCTCTTCCTACATGTGTCTGAATAATGTTTCAACAACATCAGAATTTCAGAGTTCGCGAGGTTTCCTTGTGAGTGAACTATATCGTTTTTAAAATAAATTCTTCCCCTCCTCCCCTCTCTCTCTCTCTCTCTCTCTCTCTCTCTCTCTCTCTCTTTAAAATGCGATTTAAGATATTCGATTCTGAAGCGATATGAAGAGCATTCAGCACTCTATATCGGCGTACCTAGCATGAGGGAATCGACGGTATAATTCGCAGGAGAACGCGATCGCTCGCGTCATTGCTTCCGACGCACGTGAGGAATGCCTTCGTCGCTGCTGCTGTTTCCGGTGCACGCGTAGGAATCACGGGTACGCGGCTACGAGGATACTTTACCCGGGGGCGCGGATTCTCCGCGCCGGGAATTCTCAAAGCGGTGAGAGAGAGACGCGTATCCGGATGAAAGCGTATTTTCTCCGTAGAAGGGTTCGCGCCCCGAAAGTGGCTTCGTGGAAACCCCCCGCTGGAACGATTCGGATCTCGCGAAAAGGCTTTTCCGCGCGAACGCTTATTTCCCACCTCCTCGATTCTCCTCCTCTCCGTGAGCAACTCTTCTCGGAGACATACGTCGCTGCCTCCATAAAGAGGAAGGAATTTAAAGTCCCGACTTATGTCGGAATAAAAGTGTCGCGCCTGTAGACGCCGATAGACGCGCGCTCGCCTTCCCTCTTTCCCCCCCTGGCCCCTCCGAGAAACGTGCGGGTAAATCGCGATGACTAAAAGAGAAGAGAAGCAGGAATAAAGCAAAGAGAATTCACGGAGGAGTGTATTTATATATAAAGAGCAGTCTGTCCTAATCGTTGGAAAAATTGATAATTTTTGGAATTTTTTTTTATGAAGGATAGTGAAAGTTGATTTTTTTTGACGTTTTGACGTATGTTCTTATCGATATTTGAACAGTACGTCAGCATTTTGGAATATTAGATATTTAGTTTTTTTTTTGTTTATTTTATACGAGCTTCTGCGTGTTCAAAGATACATAGTTCGATCATGCAACATGTTGTTCCTCGTGTAATCATCTAAAATTAAAAATCTCAGTCTAGCTTTATTTTGTAGAATATTTTTGGGATATTGAACCGAATTTCTCTCTCTCTCTCTCTCTCTCGCTCGCTTTCTCATTTAAAAAAACTGAAAAATAACAAAATAGTCTTTTTTTAAATTAGATATTTCACAATTTGGCTGAACTTTTTAATTTCTTGAAGGTCAGGAAAATATATTAAAAATTAATCTTTTAAATTCTAATTAGATTTAATATCCCAAAAATATCCTACGGAATAAAACTAAATTGAATTTTTTCATTTCAGACAATTGCACGAGAGACAAAATATCACATTGTTTAGCAACAAAATATCACATTGTTGGGCAACATATGTTTTTATTGATATTTAAACAATATGTCAGTATTTTAAAATCTTGAATATTCATCTTTTTTATATTCAATACAAGTTTCTGCGCATAATAGCGTACTCAAAAATGCATGATTCGACAGTATATGTTGCTCGTGTAATTGTTTGAAAAAACTCGGACTAATTTTTCTTTTGTTTTTATTCCGATTATTTTTGAAATATTAAACTTAATTTCATTTTTAAAAAATTGAAACATAACAAAATGTAATACGTTATAAAACATCATGATTTAAAACATTAGGTATTCCAATTTTATTGAAATTTTTTTATTTCACGAAAATCAGAAAAATATTAAAAATATTATTCTTTTAAATTTTAATTAAATTCAGAATCCCATAAATATCTTACAAAATGAAACTAGACCGAATTTTTTCATCTCAAAAAATTATACAAGGAGCAGCGTGTCATGCAGTGACTTTTGAACATACACATTACGTACACAGGCTGTATTGAACGTAGAAAAAAAACTAAATATTCAAGATTAAAGAATACTGACGTACTCTAAGCATCGGTAAAAACATATGTAAAACATGAAAAATATCAATTTCTAACATTTTTCATATTAAGAATAGACTGAGCCTTTGAACAAGCGGGAATGAATAAAGGATCCGCGGACAAATCAAGATCGAGTGACGAATAAAGCGGATTAAGGGAACCTGATTTATTTTACGACTCGGGCTTTGTTGCGAGATACATGTACCTTTCTAAAGATTGAGACGCGATATGCTTCTTCTTCTTCGGTTTATTGTTTAATCCTTCATACATCGTACAAGAAATGATTTTGTGGCGCTTTCTATATATTTTATATGTATATTATGCATCCTTTTCTCGCTCTCTTTCTCTCTTTCTCTTTCTCTCTGAGAGAAAAACATATTTTTATCGAGGCGCGGATATAACAAGCGACTGTTCTACATAAAATAAAACCCCCCGAAGATGCTCCATAAACGCATCTCGATAATCTTGCTGTTGTTCGCGAATTAAATCGGAATTAATTCGACTGATATTCCATCCCGCATGATTGGAAACAACACGGTTCCACCTCATTCGCGCCGAGATTAGCTGTTGTTAGTCGACGATATCGCTTCGCTTACGAGAGAGTCGAGAGAAACGGTACAATGGTCGACGGGAATTACACGTCCTGACTTCGCCCTCTCCGAAGGACGAACTTGCACAACGGGGTTGCACGGTAAACGTTTACGTATTGTGACGGACGACACGGATGTATCGATACAATACGCGCGGAAAATCGATTTCTCCCTCGGGAGGGGAGACCCGGGCGCGTGGGCGGGGGCGGAAGGGGAGAGGGAGGGGGCGAACTCGGATAATTAGATGGATATCGTACGCGGGTCGCGCACGTGGGGAATCCCAACGTGTGTCGGTGGCAGCTTGAACCCCGGAAATGTAATTTCCACATTTCTCTCGCAGGCAAAACGGCGCAAACGCCTCTCGAAAGGATCCTCCCTCGCATCCTCGTGCGCGAAATATTACAATCGGCGAACACGAATTCTTTTTTTTTTCCCCCTCGCATTTCCCAACCTCTCACCTAGAGCGGGTCTATCGATTTTCAATTACCGCACATGTCGCATGAGCGAGCTTAATGTAACCGGGAGCTCGTATTAATGTAACTCGTATTCAATATTTGCCATGAAATGTATATAAAGAACTAGTATTAACATTAAATCCAAAGTATATTTTTTTTCTCTTACAAGCAGTAGTTCCAGAAAGAAGACGCTAGCTCTCTGATTGTGTGTGTTTGAACTGCATCCTCTTCTTGCATCACTGTTTAACAGTTTAATTTCTAACAAACTGAATTTAAAATAATTTATTCAATAATCTGGATTGAATTTATCCAATAATCTTGTTGAAATTCAAAATATTAAACAGACTTTTGAGATTAGATGGAAAAAATTTTAGACGACTTGGTGGTGGCGAATTTAGTATTATTAACCAGAAAATTTGGTAAATTTAACAGGAAGAAATTAATCAGATTCATCTGGTAATTCCTACAAGAATTTTGGTTCGTCCATCTTCCAACAGACATACTGGTTGAATCTACTAGAATTCTAATTAATGCAACTAGATTTTTTTCTCAGTGCACAGAAAAAAGGGCATTCTTGTTTCAAAAATATATTTATTTTTAACATGGAAATCTTGAAATGAGATTATATCACGTTAATTAAAGAAAAATATAATTGCTTGAATAATAGCTTACTTGAATGAAGCCATTTTATATAGTTCAATCGAGAAAAATATATTCTTACGATTTAAGATTTAATTTTCTTGAATGGAAAAGAAACAATGTTAGATAGAAAATAACATTTTTGAATCGAAGATTATAATTTTCTTAAAGTAGAATTAAATAATTATATATTCTTGAGATGACAATTATAATATTAAAATAAGACTATAATATTGTTGAAATTTAAAATTATTAAATTCTTCTAAGAATTATAAATTATATCTAATAAATTGTCTTATAAATTGTTGTGTATATATGAAACATTAAACGCGTTAATTTAAGTATATAAGTTTTGATTTGACACTTATTTTTTTTCTGTGTGCGTAACTGGATCGTTTCCTTGTTTTTCATATTCATGTGTGTATTTGTATGACTACATCGTAGCAGTTAAAATTACCGCTCGCTTCATTAAAAGATACACGTCCGTGTAACATCGTCAGATTCCGTTTAACGTAATTAAGCACGGACGGAGTCTCTGTAACTCGAGTTCTTGCACACAATTAGCCGATTGAAAGCGGAATCCTCGGAATTTACGACAACGTGCGGCTATCATTAACGACGATGTTTGGATGAACCGATGATCCTCGAAGAACGCGAAATTCGGACCCCGATATACTTGCCGTTCCAGTGAAAGTTTTCTCAAATTAAAAAGTCCCGGCGTCTCCTTTTTCTTTACGTTTGTTTGCGTTAAATTCGTCGCTTCCGTCTCGGCTTCCGCAGAATCCAGTCGCCGCATTTCCGGATAAACGTCGAAAACGCATTCCCGTGGAAGCTGAAACACGATTTTTCCTTTAATCTTTTTGTCAAGGGATCGTTGCAGCTGACGTTTATCGTATATCCTTATTTTAGGACTCTCCACTCATCCATTCGAGGTCTCGTGTAATCATCTGCACTGTTTGCGATATTTAAAATGCGAAAGTTTCAGAAACTAATGTCCCTTTTTTTTCAGGCGTATTTTCATGAGAGCGGTTTTGCTCATTTCACCGATTTATTCTCGTGTTGCAAATATTGGTACATGTCATACAATTTCATATACAGTTTAATCTCGACGATATTAGTTTTACTCGCGTATTCAAGGGCTTTTTTTTATAAAAAGACAAAATTAATCTCATTTCAAACTCGTACTCGCGTCTGTCAAAAGGATCAGCCGTAAAATTAAGTCGCTGTAAAAACGATGCGCTTCAGTTGCAGTTATCATCATTTGTCTACCTTTGTAGATAATCTTTTTGAGCCTATACCTTTCATAGCAATTGCAATATCTGCGATAAAAGGCTCTTTAATTCCCAACTTCGACTTTAAAGTGTCATCGGGCTTAAATTGTTGGCATATCCGTTTGCTTCCGTTATTAAGTCCCTGTCCAATACGTCTTTTTTCGTCTCTCTCGCTTATTTTTATAATTAATTAATGTTATATTTTTATTATACATTTTAATATAATACTTTATAATTAATATTTTATATTTAATATAATTAATATTTTCTAATTAATATTTGATATAATATTTTAGAAATTTAACAAACAATTCAATATGACAATTCAATATATCCGAATTATTCGTGATGACATGGAATTGTTCATTTGTCCTCGAAATTTATCAGAAATTGAAGATAATTTTATCGAAAATAGTTTTTTTTAATAACAGAGAGTTTAATATAAATATCGTTTAATTAAATAAAAAATACGTAAGCTAAAGTTTTCATAATTTATTACATTCAAAAAAGAATGATTTATTGGAGTTCGATTTGACATTCTCGATAAGAAAGAAAACTTATCGGTTCCCATCGCAAAGTGAGCGGATCTTCTCAATGACGCGTTAGCACTCACTGTTGCAGATGGTGGTCGGGGTCTGTCAGAAAAAGCGGCAATGCAAGTTTAACACCAACCCGCAGACCTTCCAGGGCGACCCTTGTCCCGGGCTGCAAAAGTACATCGAGGTCGCCTACAAATGCCGTCCCTGTAAGTATTCTCTCCCTCCCTCATCTGTATGTACACCTAGATTTATGTACGGATCCATACGGATGTATCCGCGAACGTGCGCGAGCAAATGCGAGATTGAACCTTCGAGGAGATTCTCCGAGACAACCGATTCCTTTTCACACGAACCAGGTCGATTCATGCCTGCATAAGAGCAGATGAAAATTTCTCGCGCGATGATTCGACGAGAGAAGCTGGCAGAAAATATCAAAATTTTCTGACAAAATTATGGTTTTGTTAATGTTACTAAAAATATGAATAATTTTTTAATATAATTATTTATAATTATATTATATAATTATTCATAATATAATTATTCTTTTTTTCCAAAAATAATTATAAATATAAGAATTAAAACTCGTAATTTTAATATTAATAAATAAAATTAATAAAAATTGCAATCAAAAATATCAAACTAATACCTGCTCAAATTTCATTATCTTTAAATAATATCTTATAATAATTTAATAATTTTTAGATATAAATTTAAATAAGAAACATAACTTGAAATAATAAACAAGTATAAATAAAATTTAATAAATTTGAAAAAAAATTCTTTCTAAAAAATTTTTGAAAAAATTACTTCATTAATGTAATTAAATAAAGATATTAAAGATATGAAATTTTTATATAAAAAACATTTTTTAATATCTCGAATAATTTTGGAGCTATAAATATATAAAAAAACCGCTCTGCATAAAAGGAGTAGTTTTACTTTTTAAAATCTTTTTTGAGCGGCAATTAAAAATTCATCTATTTATCCCTCTCCTCCCTACATGTGTGTAAAGTTTCATCAATCAGAATTTTTCAGTTTTTTTGTGAAAACATACACTAGAACATTTAACTTTGACAACTGGTTTGTATTTCTTCTGGAGTAGGATTAATTTTGGTAAAGCCTCTTGCTCTAAGCGAAGTTTGTAAATTCCGGTCTTGTCTAGAAAATACGAAGAATTATGAGATGGTGGTGCCAAGATAGGATTCCGTTGCAGTTACTGTGCTTTACCTGCTTATCGCAAATAACAAACACTGTTGGTTTGAGCCCGTATAACGGTGATACCCGAGATATAAACATACGCGGCCGCATAGAGCACAATGACAACAACCTGTTGCAGTAACGAGCTCTAGTAAGTAATTTTTGCTACGAACTCTACCGCGTTTTAGGATAGGTCCATAGCTAGTTTCTACAACCGCGTTTAAGCCACAGTCATCTCATTGTTTGTTGCGCGCACGATAAATCCAGGTGCTTTTTCGCGAAGCAAAAGCCGTTGGCAGCGTTAAATCACTCTCCTGAACAAAGGTGTATCATGGTTTGGCGTGTTGAAAAACGCCACCAGTAGAGCGCAAGAACTACAGTTTCGGTAACTTACAGTAACTGGTCCATTTTAACTCAATACGATACGAGAATATTGAATAATGGATGTCGGATTTGTTCGTTTTTCTCTTCGTTACCTCAAGAATTTTAGGCACGTTTGACTGTACAAGAGATAGTTTTTATTTGAAAAATGTATTGTGCACGTGTATGTAAATTTATTCTTTTTTATTGTTCAGAAAAAAATTTCGCGAAAAATAAGATGCAGTTCTTTTAATGCGATTTGGTTATTTATGAGGACGGAAGCCTTATGGCGCTTTAAATCGCAGATTTTGCTCGCTTCGTGTTTAAAAATATCGACTATGTTTTTTTTACGCTATTTGCATCATCGAATACACATCTGATAAAATTGAAGTACAGTATCGGTAAAAAGTATTGCATCATCCCCTTCCCAAAAATACAGGAAATGTGAATAAATGAAATTTTTTTTTTTTTCTCTATTTATATCTATTTTCCTCATAAAATTAAAGCATAAAAAATAGCAATTAAATTGCAATAATTTGATAATATTTATATCTATCATATATATTCATGTTAAAGTAACGATTTTCCTGTTTTTTGCAAGTGATGCAATAAAATTTTGGCTCAGTGTATATTAAATACACTGTTACCTATATTCTGTTTTTATGTAACAATATATCGTTAACAAGAGTCGCCAAATAAAAGTTTTCGATTTTTAAAAAATGTCATATTTGATGCTCGTGCGCTTTGAAACGAGCGTAAAAACGTTTCTTTTTTTTTTTGTTTTTTTTTCTCTCTTCTCTACAAGTTAAAAATAGTAAAATAGAAACTGTTACATTTCTGCAGCGTGACGGATCAATTTTCGAAATGATTCGTGCAGTACTTTTTACCACCGGTAGTTATCAGATTTTTATTGACTATGTGTAGTATCAAGCATCAGTAGTTTTCAATTGCTCTCTCTATTCGAATATTCACCTCCAATTGTATGTCTCTATTAATATATAAATCTATTATATAAATAATAATTAAATATGTAATGTATATAAATTCATATATAAATTTATATGATATCAATTAATATTAATATTAATGAATATGAACTAATTATATAATGTCTTGCAAGTACATAATGTTGAAAATTCTTTTATAAAAAAACATATTGATACTCGAAAGTATATAAAATGTATTCCGTATATTCTTTCCGTAATGCTGATTGGTTAAAGCTATAACTCTTGTGCGTTGTTTTACTCGTGTTATTTGCAGCTATCATAAATCATGCTAATTTTAATAATTTGAAAAAAATAACATTAAAGAAAGTTAAAAAAATAGTTAAAGACAGAAAGATGAAAGATATTATTCTCATGTTTGCTTCATGAGCTATTTTCTGCTTTTTTCGTCACTAAAATCGCGTATAGCTTCACATTTCAATAATAATAAATTAAATTTGCTTATAATTAACTTTCTTTTTGCTTCATTGACAAAGATTCTTCGTTTCTTTTTTAATATATTCCCAAGATTTTTTTAAATAAAAACGTACAAGTTTTTTTGTATAAAATGTATAAGTTTGAATATTTATAGTATTTATAGTATTAATTTTTAATTTATAGTATTTAATATTTAGAAATAAACTATATATTAAATAAGAATATTATATTTTATTTTTAATGATGAATCGTTGTGATAAGGACCATCACGTCGTGATGGCGGTGACATTGGCGTTGGCGTTGGCGGTGGTGATGTGTGATTAATATGTAATATTAACAATAGCAAGAGAGAGAGAAAGAAGAAGATAAATTATAATATTATATATTTAATATTAAATATGATAAATTACTTTATTTAATATATTATTTGTATATATAATTAATAACTTATAATTATTGTATAATTAATTATTAAGAATTATATTTTATCGAGTATTTTAAAAATGATACATTTTTTTATAGAAGAACAAAGATAGTTTACATACATTTGCATGACTTTATCAGAATATATTATCTTTCCTGTTCTCTTTTTACATATTTATGTAGATCATTTTAAAATTATCGTTTGTTTGTTTTAATAGTAGATTCATAAAATCATATTGCGAAGAGAGAGAGATAATTTTTTTTAAACAAAAATGTCAAGTAATATTGGAATAAAATTAATTATTTTTTTATATTTTAACAATTATGATGTTCAAATATCTAGAGATAAATAAATATAGAGATAAATAGTATTTTTTTGTGCAATGGTGCTAGGTTTTTTAAAATTAAGTGTGAAGAAAAAAAGAAAAAAAATTAATATATATATACTAGTTAAATATAATATATTATACTCATATATATTTTTTTCTCAGGTTATATTAAACAGCAAAAGAAGCTAAATCACATACTTTGTAATGTTCTAGTAATCAAAAATAAGAATTCAAGCTCTCCAAATTAACACAGGTGTGATTATTAACACTTGGCAAAAAATATTATTTTTGTTTTTGTAAAGAATAACAGATTACATCTATTTTATTAAGAAAACTAATATATATATTTTTATCAAATAATATATATGATTAAATGCAACAGTAAATTGTTATTACAGATGTATATTTTCAATTTTCATATTACGTTGCACTAATTTTTAGTGTATTTACAATATTTCGTTTTACTTACACATTTAACGAAGGGTAAATTAATGTGACACACTCCATGAGAATGCGCAGATTAACATCCAGTAAATAAAAAGAAAAATACAGCTTGTTCTAATACGCCCCACTCTTATCTTATCATAGACCAACTTAAAGGATAGTTTTTGCTTAACAAGCTTTGCAATCAGCCCGCGAGATCGTTCTTTCAGAAGAACAGGAACGAGTGCAGGAACGTGAAACACTTCAACGGATACGAGGAAAAGTTCGGCAAACGAGAGTACATATTATGGCGGGGGTTGAGAAGTTTTCCCGGCGTATTTGCGCCGTGTAATATAGAAGACAATGGCTTTGGGTACCGCCTCGAGAGCTTTCCTGTCTTAAGATCTTTGAGAATAATCTTTAATGTCTATAAAAAGATTTCGATTCAATACAAAGAGCATTCGAAAAGGAAGAACCATTTTACATTAGGATAATTTATTCAAAGAATGAATCTAATGAGAGGGATACATTTAAGGCCGAATGAATATTGTTAACTTAAAAATTTTTTAAAACGATTTAATATGACATTATTAAAATCGATCGCAGGTAAACAAGTAGTACAGGTCAGTATCATATCAGACCGCCATTAGTAGATAGATTTAAATAGTTTTTCAATATTTGTATTGAGTTCTGAAAGTATCGTCTCCTGAGCAAACATTGCATCATTTAATAATAACTTTATTTATTTATTATTATTTTTATAATATATAAAATAATATAATAATATAATAATAATATAATATATATATATATACAGGGTGCTCCTAAATTCGCGCCCACAGAGTACAAGTCGTGATATTTTAGGCTAAAAGAAATAACTTTTTCCTTTAGCAAAATTGCGTACGATAAGTAGTTTTTGAAGAAGAGCAGGTTGAAGTAAACCAATAGGCGTTCTGGAGTAAGCTCAGTTAATCAGCCCGTTAATTATTCACTTTTTAAAGAATATAATATGGAAAAAGATCACGGTTCAATATTCAAGTTGATTCTTATTATTTGAGTGTTAAGTATAATCTAACTAATTATATGTATAATTAAAATAAAATCATAACTAAGATAAAAATAAATTCATAGTAAACTAATTATAACAAAGCATTAATGTTTTAACATTACTTGTAAATACTAGTCAAGAATTTGATACAAGTGAGCGAAGCGCGCGCGCCGGCCCTGAGCGCCACTTACACCAGAACGCCTATTGGTTTACTTCAACCTACTCTCCTTCAAAAACTACTTATCGCATGCAATTTTGCTAAAGGAAAAAGTTATTTCTTTTAGCCTAAAGTATCACGCCTTGTACTCCGTGGGCGCGAATTTAGGGACACCCTGTATATATATATATATATATACCGGGTGTTTCAGACCACCCGTACACCCCATTTTAAAGCAAAGGAAGTGGTTATTTTGAAAAATGTTTCAGACAAAAGTTGTTGAAGATAAAGTAATGCATTACATGGGTAAATTTGATTGACCTTGGGTGGCGTCGTGAAGGTCATGTCAAGGTCGACTTGAATTTTTTAAATGGGAACCCCTATTTTTCATTGCATATTCTTGTAGCTTATCTCGAGAGCTTTCCAAAACACTATAATTAAGTACCTTTTTATTAAGTACTTTTTGAGTTATAAGGCTTGAAATAATTTCTTAATTTTACATAAACCATAAAATATCTAGTAAACCATTCATTTTTCGATTATCTTACCTTCATACTTTTATGTACAAAATAATGAGAGGAATCAATTGGTGTAAAGAAAACACATAGTTGTTTCTAAGAAAAAATATGGAATTGTTAATTGCAAATTACATATTTTTTCTTAGAAACAACTATGTGTTTTCTTTACACCAATTGATTCCTCTCATTATTTTGTACATAAAAGTATGAAGGTAAGATAATCGAAAAATGAATGGTTTACTAGATATTTTATGGTTTATGTAAAATTAAGAAATTATTTCAAGCCTTATAACTCAAAAAGTACTTAATAAAAAGGTACTTAATTATAGTGTTTTGGAAAGCTCTCGAGATAAGCTACAAGAATATGCAATGAAAAATAGGGGTTCCCATTTAAAAAATTCAAGTCGACCTTGACATGACCTTCACGACGCCACCCAAGGTCAATCAAATTTACCCATGTAATGCATTACTTTATCTTCAACAACTTTTGTCTGAAACATTTTTCAAAATAACCACTTCCTTTGCTTTAAAATGGGGTGTACGGGTGGTCTGAAACACCCGGTATATATATATATATATAATATATATAATAACAATATAATAATAATGTATAGTAATAATATATAATAATAATAATAATAATAATATAATAATATAATATAATAATAACGCAAATATTTGATTAATTTCTCTATTTATATAAAAGCAAATGAAATCTTGCATCGCGCATTTGTGAATCTCTGTTTCTCTCGGAAAGAAATTATCTGAAACACGATACGAGTTAATTTGTTCCTCGTTTTTTGCGTTAATAGTTATGCAGGCTTAACTATGCGCGTATTTTCCGGTTGTAAAATAATGAGTGTCGGAAACTATAAATGGAAAAACCCAAATGTTGTCCGCTGAAGCACTCATTTCGCAAAACTTTTATCTCAGTATCTCTCTCTCTCTCTTTTTGTTTTTTTTTAAATTTTTTTGTGAAAATATGGTGTCACATGCAGTGGCGAAATAAAGACCATACGCAGCTGTTTAGAAAGCATGCGCTTGCACTTTGCAGTTCGCTAACAGACGCGAAGGAAATATGACGATAATGGCGATATTTTAAACGAGATTGTCACGGTTTATTTTTGCCTCAGTTTTGTTTCATTATTCGAAGCAAACACCCACATATGCGTTCTCATTCCAATTGCATCGTGATACTTTTATCTCGTTTAAATTTGTCGCGAAATGCAGAATTTACATTTCTATACTTTTATTTTAATTATTATGGCACTTTTAGGTAAGCCGGAAATGTTTACATTATTCTCTGACACTGAGAGTAATGTATATATAGTATATACAAATTTAAATATAAATTAATTAATATGCAGTTATATATTCCCGGTCGAAATTTCCCGTTTAGAGTGCGTTTAGAGTGCATTTAGTAAAATTGACGACGTGTTCGGTGACTTTGTAATGGCATAGTTTCATCGAAGTGGAGGAAGGAATGCGTGTGCATTACATCTTGTGTATATTTTATTCACGCAAATCTATGAAAAAAAAAGAAAAAATATATATATTCGCGTATTTACCTGAAAACGAACCCTCCCTCTCCTCTCCGCGCTGGGATGACACCCTTGTACGTGGCTCAACGCGGTTGTCCTGTGTAATACATCAGCTAGACGATTACATATTACACGTGTCGCGTTACGTGCCAAAGCCAGCCGACACCTCACGCGCCGCCCGCAAATCTATCCGACGACAACACGTGCCACTTATTGCGCCGCTTGTACACGCACAATAAGCCGCGTGTACGTACGTGCTTAATCTGTCTAATTAGTTTTTGCCTCGTTCATTCGACCGATGATCGATGTAATGACGAGTAAACGAGATCGCCTCGTGTTTCGTCGCATCGCGATGGGATCCGCGACGCGTATAAATGGACAGCCGGATTGCAATCGGATAGTATTCATACGTACCTCAATACGAATCTGATAGACGAATATCAACACATTTTTCGGTATCTAGTTTCTCGATTTCTCTTTTCGTGCGTTGAAATTTTGAAAAAATATATTATTGCAAAGATATAAATTAGTCCAATTAATTCCGTCAATAAGTCAAGTGAATTATGTCTATTTAAAATATATATTAAAAAATTGTTAAATAATATGTATAGGGATCTGGATTTTTAGGAATTTTATTAGAATTTGAGGAATTTTTATAAAAATTTCAAGATTGAAGAATTCTTTTCTCTCTTTGACAATTTTTTGTGTTGAAACTTTGGAAAAAAAATATTTTTGCAAACATATAAATTAGCGAATCTTATATCTTGCGTTGAACAATAAGATCGTTTATTATTAATGAGTTAATGCAGAGTGTCTGTTCTCGGAAAAAACATGAGAAATTTCTGGAATTTCTAGGAATTTTATTGGGACTCGGAAATTTTTTTAAATTCTTTTTTTTAGTAATTTTGCTCTCATATGAACAATCGATAATCCATCAATAAATCAAGTCAATTATGTCTATTTAAAATATATATTAAAAAATTGTTAAATAATATGTATAGGGATCTGGAATTTTTAGGAATTTTATTAGAATTTGAGGAATTTTTATAAAAATTTCAAGATTGAAGAATTCTTTTCTCTCTTTGACAATTTTTTGTGTTGAAACTTTGAAAAAAAAAATATTATTGCAAAGATATAAATTAGCGAATCTTATATCTTACGTTGAACAGTAAGATTGTTTATTATTAATGAGTTAATGCAGAATGTCTGTTCTCGGGAAAAACATGAGAAATCTGGAATTTCTAGGAATTTTATTGGGACTCGGAGAATTTTTTTAAAAATTCTTTCTTTAGTAATTTTTCTCTCATATGAGCAATGGACAATCTATCAATAAGTCAAGTGAATATGTCTATGTAAAATATATATTAAAATATTGTTTTTTATATATTAAAATTTGTTAAATAATATGTATTGAGGGATCTGGAATTTTCAGGGATTTTATTGGAATTTTTAAAAAAAATTTCAAGAATTTTTTTCTCTATTTGACAATTTTTCTCATACTGTGAGCAGTTGATAATTGAAATATCCAACAAGTCAAGTGCTGAATTGTATATTTAAAATATATATAATATATATTAATAAATTTTTTAATATTAATATTATATATACTAAATAATATATATTAAAACATATATATATATATATATATATATATATATATATTTGTCATATATTCATTATCTCAACAAAATGTTGAATATCCAATAAAAATTCTTTATTTTATTGATGAAAAAATGAAAAAATACTTTACAAGTAAACAAAGGTCTATTTTGTAAACGCTATTCAATTTTCTTAATACATTTACAAATATAACACTTAAAACATAAATGATTTGCATGAATGAAGAGCGTTAAATTGCATCTGAAAAAATCTTTAAAATATTTCGAAATTTTATAGTAATTTTATAATAAAAACCTAGGAAGATCCGAAAGTTTTCAAGGAATCTTTTTACAAAATTCGAGTGGACACCCTGTTAATATGAGTTTCAATAATTCTTAACGCGCAACACAATCGTGCAAATCATTATTTATACGCTTTCCCGTCTCAAAATCCTTCAAGACCATTCATTATCGACTCTTTAAGTTTGTGGCTTATCTTTGACACATATCCTTCATCCGCGTTATTCACGCCCATGCTCTATCGACAGAGCATTCAGGAAGGGAGTCGGACAAACCTTGAAAAGAATTCCATTCGTCGGCTTTACACCCATCTCGGAGAAGAGAAGGGCACGTATTCGCTCTTACGCTGTTCCCCTCTTTTCCTTCTTTTTCCTTCCACAACGTGCATAGGCGGTTGAAGGGGTGGGAAGGGGGGGGACATACATACGTGGAAACTGTAGATTTCATCGAACGGGGGGGGGAGGGGGAGGGGTGGTAGAACGGAGCAAAAAGTAGGTCGATCGAAGCCCCGGCCTTTTGCTGAAAAAGCTCCATTGTCGCTTCGAGTGGACCGCCGTCGAGGGAATTACCTTCTTCCCCTCTTCACACTTCCCCTCCCCTTGTCCGCAACGTCATCCCTTCGCGTTACGGTGATGCTTTCTTTTTTTTTTGCCAATTAAAGCCTCAAACGTCTTCCTCCTTCTCTCTCTCTCTCTCTCTCTCTCTCTCTCTCCCCCCCTTCTCTCCCCTCTTTTTCTATCTCTCGCTGTCTTTCTCTTTCCTCCCTTTCTTTTGCTCTCGTATCCCACGGGGAGTTCACGGCAATAAGGAAGTTCCGCGAGTTCTCTTACCCATACTATGAATCCGTTCTTCCGAGCGAAATTTCACGGGCCATTGACGCTCCGGTCTTTGATATGCCGGTTGGAGAACAAGCCGGGTCCCTCCTAAGTGGATACAAGTCTCGAGAGAGAGAAAGAGCTCCGGACAGGTATCGCATGGCGATTTTTGCTTTGCACGTAACGTGACCGTAATAGCGCGATTCTACGTATAGGGAAATCTCGGGGACGAGTGTACGAGTCGGGGTAATTTTATGCTGATAACGCGGAAGATTGTATGCGTTAAAGGGGATAGACCTTTCTCCACTTCGTAAAATCGCCTCTTATTTTAATACCGCGATATCTCGCGATATTATCCTTCGTTATAACCGGTCATTTCTCTCTCTTTTGTACCTGGGGATGGTTAATTTCAATTTCGCTCGAATTTTGCGTTTGAACAATCCGTAGCCGGAAGAATTAGATGTACGGATTTTACGCCGACGATTGCGACGTTTTAATTGCCGGATAAAAAGAACGTTGTACTCCGGAAGGATTCTCGTTGTAATAAAATAACGCTAGTGTATTCACAAGACGTATTTTATCATTTCCATTTATTAAGAGAAAAAACAATTTTCATTTTTACTTTATACCCCTGGTTATAAGATCGTGGCCGGATTATATCGGTACATCTGCTCTCGTTAGTTAAAACTCCCCGTTAGTTGTATACACGCGAAAAGTAAAAATATATAAATCCAGGAGAGAAAACGCACCACATTTTTTTGCTAGGGGAGCAAAAATATAGGAATAGGAAAAAAAGAGCGAGAGACCGAAAAATGGGTCGGCCGATGGTAACGCGGATTTATGGTAGCGACTCTGGAACTGACGGACACGCGGCTGGATCTGTCTCCGACGTCGTTACACGTCATCTTGATACACGCCAGCTTAACATTTGCGGATGATGCTTGCGCGCAATTGTAATTTTGCCTTGAATCCGGGAGTGGCCGTTGGCCTCCCCGGAGGAGGAAAGTTCGAGGAGGCGAACCATCGTAAATCGCCAACTCAATAAAGCAGGGCATAACACTTTATCTCAAGCATAAGTGCACCCGCCGACTTCCGTGCGTGGGTGAGAAACATGGTCGCGGTATGAAAAGATGTTGCCGGGTCCGCGGGTTATGGTCAAAGTTGTTCTTCCGCAACAAAATCCACCATATATCAACGTGTTACCAGTTCGCGGGGGTGAATTTGCATCACCCCCTTCGGGGGGAGGGGGAGGGAGAGGGTTTACGTCGCGCATCTAGAATTTTTATTGCCGCATATCGTTCCGTAACGGGTCCGTGAGTTAATAAAACGTTTAATTGCGAGTTTACGAGGATGGGATAAGGAGATAAAAGGGAATTCTCTTTTGTTTTCGAGAAGAGGAGAGGAAAGAATTCTTATTATCCGCGTCTTTTCGACTGAAGAAGAGAGGCGATGACGGACGTTACGATTCTTATTGGCTGAAGCCATATGTGAGATTTGCGGAAATTGTTTATTAAATTTATGCAAATTTAGTTTGATGATACAGGGTGTTTTCTCCTCTTGAAAAGTATGAAAAATCTGGAATTCTTAGACATTTCTCTCTCTTTTGTACCTGGAGAAAACGTGGAATTCTCATGAAATTTTATTGGGACTCGGGGAATTTTTCAAAATATTCTCCTTTTGATATTTTACTCTTACAGTGGCAATCGTTGATAAACCGAGTTATGTATTATGTGTTTAACATAAATATATATCTATCTCTATTTATATATTATATAAAAAATAAATAAATAAAAAAATATATAAAGTATATAAATTAATAAATATATAAAAAAATAAATATAAATGTAAGCATATACAAGAAAATAAATTAAATATATTACAAATATATCTGTCTTTTTATTCAATATCTTAATAAAGTATTGAATGTACAATACTTATTTTTATTGTAAATTTTAATGATAAGAAATGAAAATGTTATACAGATAATATTTACTTTACGAAAGCTATAATTTTTTTCACATTTAGCATTTGAAGCTTAAGTGTTTTTTCTTCGTACAAGTGAAGAGCATTAGAAAACACATACAATAAAAAAATTTATCTTAAAAGACATCAAGTAATCTCTTAAAATATTCTCTTTACTTAGAAGAATTTTAAAGAAAAATAGAGGTCAGGAATCTTTTGTATACATTCAAATAATAGAATTTCTTTCGAGAGTTTCAAGCAATAAATATCGCGCCTTTGGCAATCGGGAATTTTATTTTTTCGCGCTAATCGGTGCTCAAGCTTCTACATTGTCGGAACATACACAGTAAAAAATTTTGTGTTAAATTTTTTAACATATTTCACATGTCCTAATTTATCCACTCTAATTTTAACGTTAATTTACCAGAAGGCAAGTATGTAAATAAATAACACAAGTAATATGTTTAAAAAAATAACACAAAAGTGTAACACTTAAACTTTATCTAGAAATAAAGTTTATGTTAAATTAACATATTTATAATGTTAAATTTAATTAAAAGAAAATGTTATTCTTACATTTTTATGATAAATAACAGAAGAGATATGTCGATTTAACATATGGAAACTGTTATAGAGAGAAAAATAACACAACTTATCTGTTCATTTTAACATATAACATATTTCATCAAAAATTCATGCATTTATATTAATTGTATTGTTTTAGCTCCTAGAAACGGTGAATATTAACTCAACGCAGAAATGTCAAAATAACGCAACGATAATATGTTACATTAACATAGGAGTATGTTAAAAATTTAACACAAAAGTTTTTACACGAGAAACTTTTAACAGAAATACAAAATATTTTTTACCGTGCATGAATGATAGCGAATATTGAGGAATTTGCCAAAGTTCCATCACTCTCCGATTTACGATAGCGAGTTCACCCTTGGATATTGACGCGGTATGCCATTTACATCGGCAATCCGTAAGGTCGCAAACTGCATCCGCCGCAAGAAACTTTGCAGGGCGACGTGATTCCCGCATAGGGAAGATCGCAAAAACGCACTATCGGCAGCTGCAAGCCATTCCGGTTCATTGAAATTCGCGAATGCATTACGTGACTCGTAACGAGACAAGTAGACGGTCTGTTTCACGTCGTGGAAACATCCGTCCGTAAAAAGTGTCTTCCACGATTGAGTTTTCGAGTCGCTGAATTTACGATTCGTCGCACTGTCAACTCCGAGAAAGATTGCTTCTCTCTCCCCATTCTTTTTTTGCTCCTTCTCTCTGTCCCGAATCACAACAACGAGATAAGCAATACTCGTTAATAAGACAGGGTTCATAATTACATTGTCGGGCGCTTTATTAAAAGCCAGTTTCGTGTGATTTCAGATGAGTTTAGGAGCAAGGTGGCTTGCGAGAACGACATTATCAATCTCGTTTGCTTCCCCAGCCAGAGGGTCGCGATCTTCAGCGCGTCTTTTGGTAGAACAGAATACGAATCCATGCAATGTCCGCAGCCACGGGGCGTACAAGAGGAAAGTAAGTACTATTTTAAATTATATCATAATTATTTCAATTATAATTCACTTTTTATGTTTTATTTTCATCACCAATGTTTGTGACTTATCACCTGCTTGATATGTTCGATATATTTCTTGTTAGAGAAATTTTAAAGAATCGAGGAAAATAATTTTTTTTCTCGTCATATGAGCGATGAGATTTGAAAATATTATTTTTACGAATTTAAATTGTATTTATTCTATTTATTTTTTTACAACTTACATCTCTTATTGTTAGATTTATTTTTATTTATGACATATTTTTAAATCATATTATATATTAAGTAATTTTTATTTTTATGATTTAAACCATATTATATATTTAAAATTCTTTAAATAAATTTATTATTCTATAGGAAAATTATTTTATAAGTAGATAAATTTTATAATCACTTTATCAATTATTTTATATTTTTTATAATCACTTTATCAATTATTTTATTTTTTTTTTAACTATTATTATTATTATTTTAATTAATAATATTATTTATTATTAGAATAATCGAATATAAACACGATCGTTAAATGCGCCGTGAACTCATTCACGTGCTCTTTCAATTTCGATGTCGTCTCACTTTTATAACATGTCGTTCCGGATACGTCGTTCATCCTTGCAGAAAATAATAATGCGCAGACACTTCGAAGTTACAGTCGTTAAGTATTTGTTCAGGCGTAAATACTGCATGTCATTAAAGTAATAACATTCATCGTACAGCGTCTCAGCATCGTATATAAATCTCAGAGGGATGGGAGACTCAATCTGGACGACAAATTACAACAGCATTTTTCGATACTTTCCAAACTCTGAATATCGATCAAGAGATATCGATCGAACTTGGGCCGTCCATTTCCTTCCACTTGACGATGAGTTTTTCGGCGGAAGTGCCTCTCCGACTCGATGTTTGTCCTAGTTTATTGTCATACTTGGCGACGAGATTGCGACTCCCTTCCATCCGCGGTCGCCCAAGTTTCGGATGAGGTTCCCGCGACTCGAGGGCAGAAAATTAAAGTGGATTTTTCTGCGGATTAAAAAAGAAAGGCGAGCGTTTCGAGAATAGAGTGCAGTGCAAATTAAACGACCGCATTCGCGTGCAAACATGATGCCCAATGTTGTCGTAGCTTGTTAATCGCGAGGGGCGGTTCACGTGACAATCATCATCGAAACGAGACGACGAGTTTTGTTACTTTAGATTCAAGAAGAACGAGGAACTTGCCGCTCGTTGTTCGGGAAGAAAAAGAGGGAAACGATGGTTTTATTTACCTTTTTAAAGTAAATTCTTTTAACTCACGAATAAATGCTCCGAGTCGACCGCTCGTGTTCCCACAACGGCTTTTTATCCCCGTCCAATCAATCGATTCTTCCGAAAGCGCACAGTTGCTCGGCTCTCGTTGAACGAGAGGACATAAACGAGAATGGGTCACCGCGAAGACCATTGTCGTGTTCTTAGTGAAGTGCTACTCTGACGATATTGTCTAACTGTGAAACATTTAAACGTTAGTTCATCAGTTTACATTTAGAATACTCTTGTTCATTTCACCTGATTCTCATGTTCTCTTACCTCCAATATCTCTCGAATCTTGACGATAATAGACGAATTTATTATTGT